>NW_025764343.1:0-456174 GCF_021015755.1 Lentinula edodes
GTTGAAAGAGAGAAGCAATTAGTTTAATCCAGATGAATCAGATTGATAGGATTAGAATCGAGGAGAGTTGATTTGCCTCCGG
The DNA here is from genome assembly GCF_021015755.1 of Lentinula edodes. Taxonomy (NCBI): domain Eukaryota; kingdom Fungi; phylum Basidiomycota; class Agaricomycetes; order Agaricales; family Omphalotaceae; genus Lentinula; species Lentinula edodes. The sequence goes on from NW_025764343.1 coordinate 83, forward strand.
ACGAGATGACAAACGATCGAAGTAAGTGTTGAACAGCAATGACAGTTGAATACTACTCGAGTCATCTCTAAAAACAATTAAATTAAATGAATATTGAAGTACCTACCCATGTTTGGAGGTATACTAGAATCTTGGAACCAATATGGACTAAATAAGGACATGTAGATTCAAATTAAATGGTATCTGACTGAGTGTAGAAGTTTCCTTGCGGTTCCGAACGTTTATTGTTTTAAATTAATTGTACTATGCGACTCTATATTCTGTATGTATAAATAGCGATCCGATGTATCTGGAATACAAGTGATTTTGGGACGACGTTGCAGTGCTAATCCGTAAAAAGGAAAGACACACTCCCGCCAGACTGAAACCTCTTCGCTAGCAGCCATTCGGGCCCGGCACTTGTGAGTATAGGAACGTCGTGTTCTGCTCCTTGTGACTGCGAGAAGTCTATCCAGTTGTTGGGTATTCTTCGAACTTAGGATCAGTTGTTGGTCTTAAGGGCAAATCACGCTGTGTGGTTGTGCCAGCACATAGTTCTAGCCCTCCGTAGGGGTCTGTGTGTTTCGGTTTTAATTTACTTTGATTCAAACCCCCAATTCTTGATATACCCAAATCAATACAAACCAAAGCACAAATCGTGCTGAATCTACCTTGATCAAAGGAATATATCGAATCCTTAGAACGATTCAAATTGATTGATCAAAGCTTCGTACTTAGCTCTCAAAGCTTTGCGGAACCTTTGCCAACGCTACCCCTTGCTATTAAATAAATTTGATAGCAGTGAACTCGCATATTGTGTATTAGATTGGTTGGTTGGAGTGCCCATTAGATTCCTTCCTTTCTCTTTCACACAAAAACGAGGCAAGCTCGTTATCTGGAGCCCACCGCGAGGGGTGGTTTTGAAGCTACAATTAGCTTGATAAATTAAATTGAACGTTTGTTTGGATTATATTCGATTATTTGGTAGAAGTGTATTGATCTTTGTGATACCATTTCTGTGAACTGTCGACATTAGTTCATCAGGAAAACCGCGTACTTCGAAGAATTCGGAGAAAGCAGGAGTATTGACACCGGAAGAATATCGTAAAGCAGGAGTTGTATTTGGGAGATCGACGTTCGGCACATCAGCTCGAACATCCCTATTAAATCCTACAAACAAATCCAGTCGTCCATCCTCTTCTCAAATACCGACAGAAGAATCGCGTGAAAGTTCTGTTTCTAGAGGAACAGGGTCATCTATATCTCGAGGAAGACTTACATCTTTGCCGAGGAATTTGAAGAAATCTAATCTCGATCCGAAAAGGAAGAGAAAAGAAATTAATCCGATTGATATTGAAGAAGATATAATTGAATTGATTGCTCCAGAGTCAATTTCAACATCTTCTACGTCGATTGAATCAACTAGATTGATAGATACGTTACATCAGACTATCTCTCAAACAAGTAATACGATTGAACCAGTCAAAATGACTACCAATAATTATGGAATGCCTGCGTTGTCAGCTGAAGCTAAGGCTGAGATTGATAAAGCCAGTGCGAAACTTCCAAGGAAGTATAAGACAGCACCATTATTCGATATAACTGACCCAAGTCAAATGATACCATGGTTCGAAGCTACTGAAAGCATATTTGAACATGGAGGAATTACATCTGACGAGGCTAAAGTGAGATTAGCTTTAGAATGGACGTCTTATAAAACGAGACAAGCATTAAGAGTCTTTGATTCGGTGAAGAAACCGAATTGGGATCAATTTAAAAAGGATCTAAAGAATATGTTTCCGCAATCTGTAGGAGACGAAAGAGGATCTAGATTATTGCTTGAACAATTGGTCCATCAATTTAATCCAATTGATGCAGGTGAACAGGAGAAGATGAGAATCTTCAGACTCCTCTTCGATGCTGAAATGAAAAAGCTGATGGATGAACCGAAAATGATCACAAACAGTGATGCAGTAAGATTGTTCTTGGCACCTATGACTCCCGAAGTAAGGAGAGGCGTGCTAGAAACAGTTGTGAAAGATGTATCAGTTACTTCTATGTCAGATAGACGAAAGGAAGACCCTTTTAAGATTGACGAAGTAATGAATGCGGCTGAGAAGTATATGATTGGGAGTTCATTTGATAACTACTATCAAACACTTTCCATTGCTTCTTCGAGCCCACCAATTAATAACCCTAATTCATTTAGTAGGGGCCACATTAATTTACCGTTTGCTGCAGATGTTCCCAAGACAGATAGGAACTATCTTCAAGCATTGAAACCCAAAGTAGAAGACGAATTTAAGGATCTTCTGGGAATTAAATTAGAAAGTTTGATCCCAAGGGAATTGACGGAGGAACAACAGCAGATGGTTGCGTTGAATAAAGACCTCATGGAGGCAAACATGAAAGAAATTAGAGCTGTGAAGTCATTACAGTCGCACTTCAAAGAAGGAGCAGACATTATGACACAGTTAACAACAGTAATGGCACAGATGGCCAAAGAAAATGCTAAAGGAATGATTAATTCGATACCACCGAGTGGTCCCTCGAATCAATCTAATAGATTTGAAAGAAATACGACACCGAGAAGTTCGAATGGAACTCAGTGGGCATGTTTCTTGTGCAAGTCGACAGATCATTTTATGAATGAATGTCCACACTTGCTGGAATTTACGAAAAGAGGTTGGATGATGCCTGAAGGAGGCGACTCGAAGCGTTACAAACTAAGAGACAACGCTAGAATGCCTCGAGACGATCCAAATGTACCTCGTTACAAGAAAATTGAACAAATGGCGAAAGACTTGGGATGGGATCGTGCTGAATCCTATTTTGCAAACATGGAAGATGACGAAGATGATAAAGTCATGGATCAGCAGATGAATCCTAACGTCAATCTAGCTGTTTGGATGACAAGAATAGAAGAACTATCAGATAGACTTGGGAATTTGGAAGCACACCGAGAAGATGATGTCCGTGTGTTCAACCAAGATAGTTCAAATGGAAAAAAATAAGTACTCCAATGAAGGAGCAGGATCGGTCCATGAGAACTTTAAGATCCAATGCTGTAGCTCCGGAGGAAAGTGAGAAAGCAAAACGAAATCAATTTAATGAAAATACGAAAAGATTAGTATTTGATGGGGTGCATATACCCAAGAAACCAGGTTTAATACCAGGGAAATTGGTTGAAACGACCAATGGAAATCAGAAAACAGTGAGATTTGAGGCTCCAAAGTCCATAGATCGGCCTTTGAAGAAGCCTTCAGTCACGATTGAAGATGTTAATGAATCTGATGACGAGGATGCTATTGAATTAATTCCTTTGTCGAGACCCATGAATCAAATTAATAGCGAACATAGACCGTATGATCATGTTCAACCTAGGATGTATCGTCCTATTCAAATTAATACACCTACGAAGGTACCAAGAGACCAGACGAATCAAATTGATAGTCATGGATATACTCCAGCCTATAAAATTAGGAATGAAGTCTCGAGACCAGGTGTAGAAGAAGATATAGCAAAGAAGATATTCGATGCTAAAGTTGATTTGAGTACCGAAGAATTAGCAGCTTTATCACCTGCTATCAGAAAGATTATTATGCGCAAGATACGCAATAGGAGAGTCCGTCCAAGGACTAAAACGAATAACTACGTATCAACTTTATCCGAAGATGGAGAAACTGAAATTTTGGACGATCCATCTAGGGTACAGATGATTGATACATGCATTAGAATTGAGGATCTTTGGCAGGATCAGGCGGATATGTTTGAAGTCCTGACTGAAAGTCGTAATGACATTCCTGTGGGATCTATAGTGCAGAAAGACATTGTGGAAAGTTTTCTACGAGACCTTTCCATTGATGATGAACGAAGGAACATTGCCATAGTTGCTAATCAGAGTGTGGCATATGAAGACCATAGTGATCATCCAGTGGTAGTAGCGAATCAATCAAATGGATTACGTGCTGTTACTCCTGAAATCAATAATAAAGATGAAGAAATTGAAAGTGTATTGGACCAAGGTTCACAGATTGTTGTGATAGACCGATTGATAGCTATAGGTCTAGGAATTATTTGGGATCCAGAATTCACGATCAGAATGCAAGATGCAAGTGGAAAATTAAACCAAACTCTGGGTTTAGCAAGAAATATTCCATTTAAATTTGGTGAAGTTACGGTGTACTTACAACTACACGTACAGAATAAAGCACCATTTCAAGTGTTATTAGGGAGACCTTTTGACGTCTTGGTGGAAAGTGAAATTAAGACCTTTGGAAACGGAGATTCCGAGATAACAATCAGCGATCCGAACTCACACAAGAGGGTTACTGTAGGTACCTATCCTCGTGGCCAGAAAGGTCGAAACATTCAAATTAATACCTCACGATATAATGAACCAAAGAATGTTACACCTGATAATGAAAAATCGACAGGTGAAAATGATTTAAAGGGAAATTTTCATTCCTCGATGAGTTGAGTAGCGACCAAGGAGAGGATGAATACGCTATAAGCTTCCACTTTGATGAAAAGCAAAACATCGTATTAGATGGATACAAACGATGTGAACAAGAAACATTCTCTAAGAAGGAACTTTCTGAAGCATATGTTCTTGCATCTAGGGAACATTTGAAGTCTCAAGATGATCAAGCTGAAGAAATAATTGATTGTTACCTTAATCGAAAGACAATTGGGGATAAACAAGTATTCTGTGTATGGAGAGATGGTGTTTTAGGCGAATTTGACGATCAATTGAATAATGACCAATTCAATTTAAATCCTATAAAGTCGTTCTTCCTTCAAAATGGAAGGATCAAGCCTAAACCCGTACGAAAGAAAGTTCAGAAGAGGCGATTTGTTGAACCTATACTACAAAATTTTAGTTTGGGGGAGAATTGCGATAAATCTGAATCCACAGAAACCACACAGAATCAATGTAATAACGAAAATACCTCTGAAATGATCAGAGATGATAATTGGAATAAACCTAAAAACTCTCAAAGAACTAGGAAGAGAATGGCTCGATATGAAATACTCAAAAGAGGAACTGAATCATTCCAAAGATCCCAACCGAGTTTTGAGAAAGTAAGATATGAGTCGAGGCAACGAAAGAAAGGAAAGGCCCAGGACTCGAAGGACAAGAAGGAGAATGTTCAGGCAGATGTAGTGACTGAACCTCCAATAAACAAACTTGAAGAACGTATTAAATTGAATCAGCAGGATAGATCTCCTATCAATTTAATAGATGAAACGAATAAACAAGTAGATAATGAAGCGATAGGAGTCGAGAAACCAATCAACTTGAATACAGAAGAAGTGTTTACGAAGTATAAACCAGTTGATAAGAAGGTTAACCCTATAAAGGCAACGTTACCAGATGAATTTCGAATTAAAAGACACATTCATGGTGATCCGTTATTGGAACTACCTGAACTGTCGAAACATCCTAAACCGTTTGTTCCTACGGGAAGATATACGGAAGAGAGGAAAGAGATTATAGACAAGAATCATCCTGAAGGATTTTTGTGGGAACAAGAAAGAGATCTTATGCACGAAATGATGTGTAAACAGGAAGCAGGTTTTGCTTGGGAACCAAGTGAAGCTGGAACCTTTAAAAATGAATTCTTTCCACCTGTGAAAGTACCTGTAATTCCACATGAACCGTGGGTTGAAAGGAATATACCTATTCCGCCAGGTATCTTCGAGGATGTGTGCAAAATAATTAAAAGTAAAATTGACTCAGGAATATACGAACCATCGAATGCTAGTTATCGTTCGAAATGGTTCTGTGTCATTAAGAAAGATGGCAAGAGTCTACGATTAGTACATAGTTTGGAACCTTTGAATAAGGTTACCATCCAACACTCAGGCGTACCTCCTGCAACTGCAGATCTAGCAAGATCCTTCAGCGGAAGATCTTGTGGAGGAACCTTAGATTTATATGTTGGATATGATGAACGAGAATTAGATCAATTGTCTAGAGACATGACGACGTTTCAAACGCCGTATGGACCACATAGGTTAGTAAAACTACCTATGGGGTGGACGAATTCTGTACCTATATTTCACGATGATGTGACCTATATTCTACGAGATGAAATACCTCACGTAACAATTCCTTACATTGATGATGTACCTGTAAAGGGACCATCAACTCGATATGAATTACCAGAAGGAGGTTACGAAACTATTCCAGAAAATCCTGGAATTAGACGATTTGTTTGGGAACATTTCCAAAACATGAATAGAGTAATACAACGAATGAAATATGCAGGTGGAACCTTCAGTCGAACCAAAGCGTTTCTTTGTTGTGAGGAAACAATTGTCGTAGGACATAGATGTACCTATGAAGGCAGTATGCCCGAAGAACATATTGCTCAAGTAGTTCTAGAATGGCCTTCATGTCATGATAAGACTGAGGTTCGAGCATTCCTAGGGACTGCAAGTCAATTGAGAATGTTCATTGCGAACTTTGCTAAGAAAGCAGCTCCTTTGACTAAGTTGACAAGTAACGTTAACGAGCTTGCCTCGTTTTTGTGTGAAAGAGAAAGGAAGGAATCTAATGGGCACTCCAACCAACCAATCTAATACACAATATGCGAGTTCACTGCTATCAAATTTATTTAATAGCAAGGGGTAGCGTTGGCAAAGGTTCCGCAAAGCTTTGAGAGCTAAGTAAGAAGCTTTGATCAATCAATTTGAATCGTTCTAAGGATTTGATATATTCCTTTGATCAAGGTAGATTCAGCACGATTTGTGCTTTGGTTTGTATTGATTTGGGTATATCAAGAATTGGGGGTTTGAATCTAAGTAAATTAAAACCGAAACACACAGACCCCTCGGAGGGCTAGAACTATGTGCTGGCACAACCACACAGCGTGATTTGCCCTTAAGACCAACGACTGATCCTAAGTTCGAAGAATACCCAACAACTGGATAGACTTCTCGCAGTCACAAGGAGCAGAACACGACGTTCCTATACTCACAAGTGCCGGGCCCGAATGGCTGCTAGCGAAGAGGTTTCAGTCTGGCGGGAGTGTGTCTTTCCTTTTTACGGATTAGCACTGCAACGTCGTCCCAAAATCACTTGTATTCCAGATACATCGGATCGCTATTTATACATACAGAATATAGAGTCGCATAGTACAATTAATTTAGTACCATAAACGTTCGGAACCGCAAGGAAACTTCTACACTCAGTCAGATACCATTTAATTTGAATCTACATGTCCTTATTTGGTCCATATTGGTTCCAAGATTCTAGTATACCTCCAAACATAGGTAGGTACTTCAATATTCATTTAATTTAATTGTTTTTCGAGAATGACTCGAATGGTGTTCAACTGTCATTGCGGTTCAACACTTACTTCGATCGTTTGTCATCTCGTCCGGAGGCAAATCAGCTCTCCTCGATTCTAATCCTATCAATCTGATTCATCTGGATTAAACTAATTGCTTCTCTCTTTCAACAGACACCCATTGTGCCTATACTCAATCAAGGGAGTTACACATAGTATTCATTTAATTGCATTCTTCAATGTTTTCTACGTCAGGACTCTTTGACATTCATTTGATATGTCTTCGGAGCCTCGCAGTCTTTCGATCGTTCTTCTAGTCATTTTCCTCAACCATGCAACTTGATTGGTCTATTAGACTAAATCGCAGTCCTTTAGATTAATGCATGATCTTGTTCTAGAAGGAGTATTTGATAATTCCTGAGTTCTAGAAAGTCATTTCGAGTCAATCCTCGGTTCATGGTCACTTGAGTAAGTTCTTCCAAACTCCTGCCAGTGTAAGGTCCAATAAGAATACCCTTGGTATGTCATACGTAAATGGTCATCCTTCGGATGTAGTCCGAGTCTGGTATAATCCTGCTTGACAAACAGGTAGACTGCTATCCGTAGGTAGTATCGGGGATGGGTAAACTAACCAACTTGTGGTAGTATGGGTATATGGTCCCTTCAACTTATTAGACTGATTCAGTATCGACTTTGACTGTCAATCTGGGTCTCAATTACAGTCCTCTTGATACAAATCTATACGTGAAAATGTCACAATTCACAGCATAGACGTCTAGCCAAAATTTAGGCGTGTCACCGATACTACCTTCGGATAGCAGTCTACCTGTTTGTCAAGCAGGATTATACCAGACTCGGACTACATCCAAAGGATGACCATTCACGTATGACATACCAAGGGTATTCTTATTGGACCTTACACTGGCAGGAGTTTGGAAGAACTTACTCAAGTGACCATGAACCGAGGATTGACTCGAAATGACTTTCTAGAACTCAGGAATTATCAAATACTCCTTCTAGAACAAGATCATGCATTAATCTAAAGGACTGCGATTTAGTCTAATAGACCAATCAAGTTGCATGGTTGAGTAAAATGACTAGAAGAACGATCGAAAGACTGCGAGGCTCCGAAGACATATCAAATGAATGTCAAAGAGTCCTGACGTAGAAAACATTGAAGAATGCAATTAAATGAATACTATGCGTAACTCCCTTGATAGAGTATAGGCACAATGGGTGTCTGTTGAAAGAGAGAAGCAATTAGTTTAATCCAGATGAATCAGATTGATAGGATTAGAATCGAGGAGAGTTGATTTGCCTCCGGACGAGATGACAAACGATCGAAGTAAGTGTTGAACAGCAATGACAGTTGAATACTACTCGAGTCATTCTCTAAAAACAATTAAATTAAATGAATATTGAAGTACCTACCCATGTTTGGAGGTATACTAGAATCTTGGAACCAATATGGACTAAATAAGGACATGTAGATTCAAATTAAATGGTATCTGACTGAGTGTAGAAGTTTCCTTGCGGTTCCGAACGTTTATTGTTTTAAATTAATTGTACTATGCGACTCTATATTCTGTATGTATAAATAGCGATCCGATGTATCTGGAATACAAGTGATTTTGGGACGACGTTGCAGTGCTAATCCGTAAAAAGGAAAGACACACTCCCGCCAGACTGAAACCTCTTCGCTAGCAGCCATTCGGGCCCGGCACTTGTGAGTATAGGAACGTCGTGTTCTGCTCCTTGTGACTGCGAGAAGTCTATCCAGTTGTTGGGTATTCTTCGAACTTAGGATCAGTTGTTGGTCTTAAGGGCAAATCACGCTGTGTGGTTGTGCCAGCACATAGTTCTAGCCCTCCGTAGGGGTCTGTGTGTTTCGGTTTTAATTTACTTTGATTCAAACCCCCAATTCTTGATATACCCAAATCAATACAAACCAAAGCACAAATCGTGCTGAATCTACCTTGATCAAAGGAATATATCGAATCCTTAGAACGATTCAAATTGATTGATCAAAGCTTCGTACTTAGCTCTCAAAGCTTTGCGGAACCTTTGCCAACGCTACCCCTTGCTATTAAATAAATTTGATAGCAGTGAACTCGCATATTGTGTATTAGATTGGTTGGTTGGAGTGCCCATTAGATTCCTTCCTTTCTCTTTCACACAAAAACGAGGCAAGCTCGTTAACGGTCTTCCCTGCCTCAATATGCATGCAGTGTGTCACTCCAACCGATATATTTCAACTGCATAGAATACTTCCAACACCACCTTGTAACGTAGATATAATTGATAATCAACTGGCAATACCAGTTTTTTAGGTTTTTTGATTTCACTGGCTATAGTAAGTGGTTGTAAAATCAAATTTTAGTGGCAACGACAGTGAGACTACAGTAACTAACACACTGCAATGTGAAGGCGCGCTCCGGTTGGGGCTAGCTATGCTAGCCCCAGCATAACGGAGTGGGTCTGAACATTGCCACACAATCAGCACACTTCGTTAGGGGTTAGGTGCCGCCGAAGGCGGCTTGCGCGAAGCGCAGTTAGGGGTTAGGTGCGCCGCAGGCGCTTGCAGATATTTAAAGCATCAAATGAAGCTTTAGAGTGCAGGCCTAATATTTGATGCACAGAGGAGGATAATTACCAATAATGAGGCAGGGTTCTTGTGTGCATATGGTGCAAGTGGTTCCAGCATCAGCATTGTTGTTGTCCTTTCTACCTAGAGTTCTTGGGTTCAATTCCTGCTGGGGTTGTCCATTCTTTTTGACATTATTGATTGCCATTATCTCGTAATATTCTTCTAAATCGGGACACATCATGTAATACTGTTCCGAATATGGACGTATCTTGTGTCCAATGACCCTGTCAGTGATTATTTACAATATAACCACTGACTATAGCCAGTGAAATCAAAAAACCTTAAAAACTGGCAGTGCCAGTGTATTATTTACAATATCTGTGTTATGGGCTCCCAACACCTCATGCACATACTTTGCCAGCAACCCCACGACCCTCTTATCTGCCAGTAACTCCCTAAAGAGCTCCCATCCATCCCCATAATGCCTTGCAAAAATGGGGTATCTCCTGTATTACCCTTTGCATAAAGGCTTTCCTCAGCTGTATGACCTTGCAGCTGTTGCTGCATTCAAACAAAACATGTGCCCCATCTTCCACTTTTTCTCTACACAATCTACACAGTCTTTTATCATGCTGCACCATTGGTTTGTTCCTCTCTGCCCACCTTAATCTCTCCACTGCTAATTTGTGGTTGCTTGTTACCATATCAATCAAGGATCTTCTATGTTCACCTATTGGTATCCTCAAGTAGTGTCTAAAGGCCAGGGTCTTTACAACCATTTTTTTTGTCTTCTTGTCATACTCTCTTCTATCTCTGAGCACATCCCTTGTCTTGTTTGATGTGTCTACCTTTTCTTGAATATCTTTCTCCATTGATTTCTTAACCCTCTCCATTACCCCATCAATGTGTTGCACAGTCAAGTCCTTGAATTTTGGTATATTCCATACCACCCTGTGAGGTAGTCTGTCTAACACTTGTACCATTTCCATAAAGACTGAGTTCTTCCCCTGCTCTGCCAGTTCATATGCTTGTCTGCATGCCTTCCATGCTAAGTGGTCCCTCCTCAACTGCACCAAATACTTCAGATTCTTCAGGAACAGAATAATTCTTCGATATCGAATTGGCCATAGGCCTGTTTCAGAGAATAATAGAGCCACCATTGATTTATCATTCAGTCCCAACATCCTCCTAATGAAGTAATGCTGTACACTCTCTAATTGCTTTCTTCTTACATCATAAATGTCCACTATCACTTCTGCCCCATTTTTCAGATAGGGATCAACCCTGCCCATGTACAGCAACCATAGGTCCCATATTGGAATATTTTCCCCCACAAACACCTTTGCATGTAGTACTGCTCCTGCAGTCTTTTTTGCTTTCTCAGCACTCTCCTTGTACTGCTGCTGATACATGTCAACTCCTGTTGTCTGGTGCCAGATTCCCATGTACTTCATCTCTTCCTTCTTTTTCAACCTTTTGCCATACAGAGTAAATGGCAAGCCCTCTGTCTCCTCCTTTCCATACACTGCATAAACACACTTTGGAACTGATGCAATAAATCCAGTCTGTGCAGAATATTCTCCAAATTGGTTGAGTTTGGATTGAAAGCTTGTAGGGCACATTGTAGTCATTAATACATCATCTGCCTGTTCTGTATGGTTGACCACTTTGTCATATAATACCACATCCCCTGGGTGCTCACTAAGTCTGAAGTCTGCAATTGCTAGATTGAATAGCATAGGTGTTCCTGGGTCCCCAGTCCAAGCTCCAATATTTGAAGTAAATGCCTCTGAGAAGGAATCTGCCACCTGAACCACATTTCCCAACTTTTGGTACATTAGCCGCAGCCAATCAATCAGTGGGCCCCTGATGCCCATTTTATTCAGCTTCATCCACATCATTGGTCTATTTGTTAGTGGGAAGGCGTGTGTCCAATCCATGTATGCAACATATAATGGCTTTCCCATTGCCTTAGCTGTGTCAACCATGGTCTTGAGAATAAATGGATTATTTGTGGTTCGATAACCCGGCCGAAACCCATTCTGGGTTGATGGCAGTAAATCCTGATCCTCTGCATATTCCCTCAACCTTCTGTCGATTATTAATGTGAGCATTTTCAGAAAGCAACACTCTAGCACCACCAGCCTATAGCTTGAAGTAAATAGACAAAGAGGGGCTGTTGTATATGACCACTGGCTCGCTAGTGGAACTTATTTTGGTATGTATACTGCTAGGAAATTCTGTTAATCATCATCTTTTTGGTCCTTGTTAATTGACCTTTCGACGCTACCATAGGACCTCTCTATGCCCTCTTGTTTGGTAGTATCTCTGTGGCATTGATGAGGCGATATCCTTCCTATGTTACCGCCTGGATACCGTGCAGCGTGGAAATATAATCAGATTCCAACGCTTACCACCTGGCTTGGAATTTAATTCTGATTAACCTGTTTTCTCAACTTCGGCGCTTAATTTGCAAATACTCAAAGGAGCTTACAGCTCCTACAAGGGCATAATATGTGCTTGGAATCTGCCAGTTCAACAATACTGCTATGTAGTACAAGATTACAAAAACAAATACGTACATACATATTACATTGTACATGTTCCATCGGATCTCACTTTGTGTCAATAGCACCAACTTCGTACAAGTACGTTCCAAGAAGTTTGGTCTAACGTTCAGGCAAAAACAAAAAAACAAAAAAGTTAACTGACTATCGGAATAATCGACTTGTACTAGAACTCACTCCTTCAATGAAATTGGACCGATCAAGTTTTTCATTTGTAGAGCTGTAGTGGGAATGATATTTAGAAATACGTTGGATCGAGAATCTGATTCTCGAAATTGTGCTTACTGTGCACCATCGTCACCACGGCCCATGGGAAGTAGCAGTACATTTACACCAAGGGCCTCAGCAAAGGTGAGTGTAACTGGAATAGATCCTCCCTCGCGAGTCATATCGGGATCCTTATTGTATATAGCCTGAAACAAACAGATTAAATGATAATTGGACTGAGAGATAACATGTATTTGCCTTTGTAGCAGTCCTTGCAGCCTGGAAGTTCCAGTGGTTGATATCCGTGACCCACGGTTTACCACCATGCAGTTCCTCGAGTTCAAATTTGTTCTTCGATCCAAGTTTGGCGAATTCGGACTCAACGTGAGCTTTTACTAAGGGGAGAACGTTTTCTGGTGTTTGAGGTGGTACCAACCTGAAAGGATGAAAATGTAAGTATTATCACACATACAAAGGGCCAATGATTGATACCGGATACTGAATTTTCCGGAAACTTTGGCTGGGATAACAGTCTTAGCGCCAGGGCCGTAGAAAGCTCCTTCAATGCCGTGCAAGGACAGGCTAGGCATCCTCATACGACCCATCAGGACTTCAACTTTATCTGTTGATAAAGCAATACTTGCACCAGCGGATGCCTCAACATCGTCGATACTATAGTCAAGCGCCTCGTACAGTTTTCTGTGAAAAACCTGTTTAGATACCACGAAAGGTAAGCCTAATTAAGCCTGATCTACATACCGCTCTTCGACGTCGGCAGTCGTAATCATTTCGTCTACACCCGGAATGAGTATTTTTCCGTTTACGTCGACGAGTGTACTCATAAGTTTGATGAGATCCGTCATAGGCTCATGGACGGTGCGTCCAAAGACGCCAGAGTGTAAATCCCTAGCAGGACCGGTGATATTGAGTTTGTAGTAAGACAGTCCACGAAGACCATAAGTAAGAACCGGTGTACGGGTATTGAGCCAATAGTTGTCGGACTAGAGATATGCGAATGAGAAGCAATTATGGATTGGAAGAGCTTACACAAGACTCACGATGCAAACGCAGTCAACCCCGTCAAACCACCCACCCGGTTTAGATTCCCTTTCCACAAGCTCATCTAGACCTTCGCTTCCATTCTCCTCCATGCCTTCAAAGCAGCATCGGAAGTTGACTGGAAGTTCTTTCTTATTGTCGTGATGATACTGTAATGTGTTTAACCAGCCAAGGACTGGGCCTTTGTCATCGGATGAGCCGCGTCCGACTAGTTGTCCATTGGGTTGCGCCGTCAAGACAAAGGGATCGGTATTCCATCCGTCAGATAGGTTAGCCTGGGAGAAAGATAAGAACAGAAGGTTTCACGAGTGGTTTTGGGAACAGTTGATTAATACCGGTTGAACGTCGAAGTGACCATAAACCAAGATCGTCTTCTTGTTCGGATTGTTTCCCAATCGCCCTAGAACAGCTTTGGGAAGTTGCAACTCCTGACCGTCCATGATGTGCTTCCCAAGATCTACTTGCTGAATTTCGACGCCGACAGCCTTGAATTGCTGGGAGATCCAATCGGACATTTTGAAGACTTCTGAACGATAGGCTGCATCTCCGCTCACACTGTCGCTCCGTGAGTGAATTATTTCAAGAGATATCGTTGGAGTAACCCACGATTTGATGGAAACAGCCTCAGAAAGCCTTTTGATGAAGGCATCGGCATTGTTGTCAACAAAGTCTAGAAATTCTTTGGGTGTTGCTGACATGGTTGGAGAGGGAGAAGTATATCGACCCGATGTACCGGAATCACTGATTACTGTAACTTTAAGCGCCCAGGCTCTACTCGAGTACTTATTCCACGATGCTGGATGACTCTTCAGGTTGGGGAGAACCTGAATCTTCTGTGAGCTATATTTTGTTAATCTTTCAGCGCCCCTAATGTATAGTCCAACTTGAGGCGCCCTAAAGCGCCGCCAGAAACAGTCCGTGACGACTGGGAAGACGACGACGACGAGGATGAGCCTCAGGAGGAGAAGAACAAGAAGATATGGCACAAGGCGTAAGAATAGTATTTCAATACTTGCTGAAGTGTACCAATCCCAAATTGAACAGCAACCGTGAGGCTGCTGCGCCCATGCCAACCTTTATCGTATCATCTTCAGCAATGGCGTCTCCTCCGCCCATTGCTGCATTTCAGCCGGCGTTCAAAATACTTAAGCGACCGGTAAACAGCTCCGAAGGATCTTCTTCACCTCCATTTTCCCCTCCGAAAGACTCCCTGGAAGATAGGGAAGCTCGTTATCAAGTTGCTCGAAACAGAATTTTTGGTGTCACTACCAGTCCAACGGCTTCTAGCTCTGATACAAATTCAATCCATCTTGTTGCGAAAAAAGACGTTGTCGTCATTCGCAATCCACGAGGACCGGACGAAACTCCTTCCACAGACACAACTCCTTCGAAGGGTTTCAATGATAGACGTTCAAAGACGCCACCGAGTTCGGCTTCCATGGAGAACCAATAGTAGCTTGATGTTGTCGGGGTCAGCTCAACCTGAATCTGTATAAGTATCTGTTGTATGTTGATTAGTAGTATTTTAAGTGTATCAGAGTCGTTTGACAGCTTTCTTTGTCTCTGTATCTTGTGAAAAACTCAACTTTCTATGACAAACGCCTTGAAGCTCCCTCAATCCTCCTCAACACTGGGTTGAACTTTAGGCTTCAACCTAGTCTTAGTTTAGAGGTGGATCCGCAGGGACGAATGTATCCAGGGATGCATATTTTTATGGCTCTGCTCTGTCATTGGGGATGGTCCGGAATCCCTTGGGCCTCCAGGGAACATGTCCAACTAGTCTCGCAAGCCAGAATTCACGAGAGTGAACAAAAAACGTTCACTCATATGCCCAACCACCTCCTACAAAGATAGTTGATTGCAGTAATTGCAGGAGCCCCATACACGAAAGGTACCAAGTAATAAGATTCTCAGGTAGCTAATCCTCTACATTACATTCTCGTCGGATATCTCGATGGAGGCTCTATGAGAGCTGTATGTCGTTGATCAAGCGTGCAGTCGAAGGTGAACAAGTTGATCATGGATTTCAGGCTTTGCGGAGATGACGTTGCAGGGTAGAAGACAGAAAATCGCGAATTAAGATTTTCAGTACAAGAACGCAACAGTATACATGTTAAGAACCTGAACAAGAGATAGAAAACGAAAGTAGCGGAGATAATGGATTCTAGCTGAGCTGTCTGGAGTCTGGATAGTGATCCAATAAACAGGTAAAAGAAAGAGCTGTGCATATTATGACAAGCCACCATCGTACGCGAAAACGTTATCGTTATCAATACACGATATTTCTCCAATTTGTCCTAACCTCGCAGGGAAAGACAGTCTGGTCTCATTCCACTGGATTCTTGGTTCGTCCTACATGACCTAACGGCCAACGGCTACTATCGGTATTGCCGGACAATTATTGCCGACAAAAAATGAATGCCGAGAAACATTCATCGCTGGAAGCAAGAAACTCCTGACTTTATTAAGAGATGCATCCTAATTTTTATTCGGTGAGACGTTCCCCTGAAATCATCCATTTGTTCCCCAAATTGACGACATCGACGGCATAGCTTGAGAAGAGTATATAGCGGGGTCATGGAAGGATAAGTGTCGCGTGGAATTCTGAGCTGATTCTAGAACCGGAGGCTCGGAGAGCAAATAGGAAGATGGCAGCATACCACTAGACCCGGAATAGGCTACACTGGAATTTTGAGGTAGAGTATGAGGGAGAAGAGGCGCGTCCAGGGATGTAGAAAGTGCCCGTTGATGTCCTGGATTTGTGAGCGGATATGTCGGATGAGAGGCGATCGTGGAGGAGGGTAAGATACCAAACAGTTGACGTTGGGAATTCTGATTCGCTGGATGTGTCCAAATAGATTGTTGAGAGGTGATATCCTGAGAACCAGAAAAGTTGTGCTGCCGAGTCTGAGGCATGAGGGTCATTTGAGGTCCGCTAGCGAGATGACGTAGAGGCTTCTCATCCCGGGAGGTGGACCAGATGTTAGTTCCCGGACGATCGAACAAGAACGGCGAGCGCGGAGTCAAGGAATCAGAGATTGCTCTGGAAGGTGATATATGACTTGGACTCATGAAACCTTTGAGTAAATCTTCAGCCGTGGTTTTGTCTACAGGCGAAGATCCATCATGGCCTTTGATAGACAGGGATAAGTTGGGGGGCACATCTGGGTGCATAGGAGAAGTGGACGGTTCTGCAGGTGGTAGGGCGGCAGGCATGATAGACCCAGCTACTGGATTCTGGGGAACAATACGGACATCGGCGACAAGTTGAGCCAACATTGACGAATGATCTAGCGAAGCACCACTTGAGGTTGTTGTTAACGCGATGACATATCGAACAAAGTATCAACAATACCGTGGTTTCGGGTCCCAGACAATTTGATCTTCTTCGTCGGTACTATCCTCCTCATTTAGGTGACCAAAGGCGTCCCGAAGTAAAACATCATCAGTGCCGGACGTGAGTTCAGTCATAGTCTCATCTTCTGGATCAATTTCTGCGGTACGAAAAGACGGAATCGAACCATTTCCACTTGGTATTGGTTGGACCTGGGATTCGACGCCTTTGAGAACAAATTGATTGCCATATAAAGCGATTGGCGAATTCTACGGGCGAATGAATATCAGCCGAATTCTAGTTCGGGGTACACGATTGAAAGTCTAACCTCCATTTGAACCAAGGCCTTAGCATCAAGTAAAATATCCTGGATTCTCATCAACTGCACTTCATTAGGATGCACTTCACTTTCTTTATGCGGTACATTGTCGTTAGAGCTGCCTGTGTCTCTTTTCGGATCTGCGTAATTTTTGAGTGGTCTAAACCCTCTGATTTCTATATCTTCCGAAAGCGCAAAGCTCAATTGTGGTAGCTGGTCTACGGGAAAGGCACGCGATAGCGCTCGCAAGAAGTCGGCGTACTTCCGCCAAAAATCGATGGTCTCGACGGACGAGGGGCTGATAATTCCTAGTGGGACGTCTTTTGCCTTTCCTTTTCCTTTGATTACATCCTGTGCTTCGGGATCGCTCATAGCATATTTGTAGTTCGCTCTGAGCCATTTCCCAGCGATTCTCATTGCAGGCAGCGTTCTCCGGAATTCTACAATGAGCCGCGAGGCAAGGTCCGAATCTACAGGAGGCGGTTCTTGCAGCTTATCGATGCCAACCTCAAAAAGTGCTCGATATAGAGACAATAAGTGGGTGAATATCCGAGCCTCGATGACCTGGGAGAAAGAGGAACTCGGGCGAAGTTTTAACTTGTTACTCGATGTCACCGAGGAGTCCTGATGCATCCGAATCCTCCAAAGTGCTCCTTGTGCAAGAATGACGAGCTGTGTGATAAAGTCTTCAGGCAAATGCCGTTCTGACACCAGATAGTAAAACTTGTTGAAGATGTTGCCAGCCTGCTTAACCATAAACGAGTCATCACTATGGAAAGCCAGCCATTACTGAGAGGTCGATCCGATGAACTTTTCAAACACATACTTTTCGTCTCCGAGCCACCATAATGCATGTAGAACAACAATTTTTCGTTTGAACTCTTCGATCTGCACTTTTGGCACATGAGCTAATTCGGACGGGATGTCTCTGCCGGGCGTATTCCGCTGTTCCAATGCCTTGCCGAGCAAACTGATCATATTTTCAGATGCGGTTTCATAAGGATGAGTTACGCAAAGGGACCGGTAGTAGTGTACCAACGAGGTGAAGGAGTCTTTTTCGTATGACGCTATGATGGCAAGTTGATGTGAGGGATTTCCGTCATGGGGCGTGAGGAATTTGGCCTGTTCGTAACAAGTACGTGCTTTCTCAAAATTCCTGGGGCGAGGTATGTCGGAATTAGAATTGCCTCTCTTGCTTTTACGCGCTCCATCGTTGGATCCGACTTTGGATCTGCCACCGGCTTCGTTGTATTGCTCTCTGTAGCGGGCAATATCCCCGAGACAAACCAGCGCTTTGCTTAAGATGGTCAACCGACTGTCGCGGTCTGCAGCAGTCGGAGGAGGAGAGAAGGTCGAAGTAGGAAACTGGAAGTGATTGCGACCATTGTTTGGTGTTATCTCGTCTCCAGCACCGGCATCTTCTGACAAAATACCAAGAGTGACAAGAGTGTCATGCGCTTCAATCAATTCGAACGACCGATGATATCGAATGACAAACTGAGTCCAAAATTTGTCTTCCTCCGCCAAGAATTGACGAAAACGTTGTAGTAGCTTTCGATATTCGACAGGCCCATGGCGAGATTGGGTGTTCGATTGCTGCCCTTGTGCTGACCGCTGGATAGCACGGTCGATACGGGTCAAACGTTGCTTGTACTCCGATATAAATATATGGGATGTCAGCATCCACAGGTGAGTTTCAGCATTTTTAGACTCCTGCGCATAGGGATGGACCAGTAATAGACTCAAATATCGTCTCCTTACGCTACAGAGCAACTTTTTAGAAAGCTTGATCAGACCCCATTATTTGAACGGAGACTCACTTCTTTCTCTGGAAATCAATTTCTCTATCGAATGGCTCTCTTGTTTTCAATAGCTCCTTGATACTTGCCTGACTTCCTTTCGCCTCCCTGTATCACCAATGAGCCATCCTTGAGCAATGGTGGGACTGAGACTGACCGGAGAATCGTCGACGGTTGATCAGACATGTTTAGACTTTCCTATCCTATCCGGTCTAAAGCACCATCTCCTCAAGTTATGACCGTATCAGAGCCGTATTAAGAGCACAAAAAGGAATAGAACACCCTGACAGTTGAAGGTTAGTTGCTCGAGATGATTCAAGCTCTGACGAATCATCAGGCGTGACTCATTTCAGGTGACCATTATCCTTGACCAGTTGAGATAGAGGAATGAAATCCTCTTCCTCATACTACATACATGACGAGTAGCCAGGTTAGGTATATATGATAGATAGATATTGGTGGTCCAGGACTAGATACGCATTACAGTTAAAACGTAGATGACAGTGTATAGTGTATATATACAGCTGATTCCGAAAGTCTAGGACAAAATCAGCCTCCTCACATCGTTGGAGCACTGCTTAGGCTTGTTTGTAGATATAGACAAAATAACAAAGATTACAGCTGATTCCGAAAGTCTAGGACGAAATCAGCCTCCTCACATCGTTGGAGCACTGTTTAGCATTATTTGTGGATGTAGACCAGATAATGAAGATTAACCCAGAGATGGATGCAAAGAATTGTTGTAATTACATTGTTGGAGTAAACTAGGGCTGCCTCTATGTAAGAAAGACAGAGCTGCTTGCTCGGATTTGTTTCTGAAAGAGGCTAGTAACTATGCGCTTAAGCTCGTCCACAAACAAGGCTAAATAGTGCTCCAACAATGTGAGGAGGCTGATTTCGTCCTAGACTTTCGGAATCAGCTGTAACCCAGAGATGGATGTATAGAATTGTTGTAATTACATTGTTGGAGTAAATTGGGGCTGTCTGGATGCAAGAAACTTGCAGAAAGACGGAGCTGCTTGCTCAGATTTGTATATCAAAAAGGCTAGTAATTATGCGCTTAAGCTCCTCCACAAACAAAGCTAAACAGTACTCCAACGATGTGAGGAGGCTGGTTTCGTCCTAGACTTTCGGAATCAGCTGTAACAATGCAAACATGAATTTACAGAACTCAACCGTCACAGTAAGAGATTGTAGAAATGAATCGTAAGCCGTCGTACACGAAAATGTGGATCTACTCTTCATCAGAGTCCCCGCCGCGGCCAGGTCTGAATAGTGCAAGAAGCTCGTCCATTCCCAGACGCATGTTCCTGATCTTGTCACCACTAAGTGCAGCACGTGCGAGTTCGCGTTTTTTGTCCTGTAGCTAGATACAAAAATTGATCAATAGTTGAAGGCGGAGGAGGAAACTGAAAAATTGAGAAGGATACTGACCTCGAGAATACGATCTTCAACAGTACTGTCAATTTTGAGCTTGTAGATGTTCACGTCGCGCTTCTGTCCAAAACGATGGGAACGATCGAATGCTTGGTCCTGAATGACGGATTAAAGGTTGAGTAGACGTAGAATAACATGGTAATAGCGTAAGCAGACCTCAAGAGCAGGATTCCACCACAGATCAACAAGAATAACATTGTTGCAAGCCGTCAGGTTAAGTCCTATAGCCCGATTTCAAACAATGAATTGAAAATGGTAATGACCACCCACCAGTACTGCCAGCCTTGAACGAAATTAGAATGACTTTGATTGAATCGTCTGTTTTTATATCGTTGAGAGAACGTTCCCGTTCTAAAGGCTTCATAGAACCATCATCTAAATCAAACCAACTTATTACTTGATGCTCTGTACAACGCAGTGATACTCACAACGAACAAACTTGACACCACTCTCCTTCAAAAAAGGTTCCATAAGATCAATCATAGTGGTGAATTGGGAGAAGATAATGGTTTTTTCCTCTCCCGCTGACCGCTCGTCGATCTGCCTCAGTAACTTGCGGACCATCCTGATTTTTGCCGAGTCCGGACGATGGTCATTTTGCTGTTTAGACTTGATAACAAGGGAGGCACAATCATCACAATGCCCATCCAAAGTTTTGTTGGGAGTATTGAGAGCGGTAAGACTGCAATTGGTGAGCGACAGTCTGAGGAACACAATGACAATGGTGTCTTACTCTGCAGTGCACATTTTACATTTCTTGGAAACGTTTAATTGATCAAACGCAGCAATAAGATCGTCTCCATCCACATCTGGAGACCCTTTCTTGGCCGCCTTAGAATCGACAGCGTCGAGATCCTCTTTATAGTCTTTCGACACAAGGATCGGATGATTGCAGGCTACGGTCCCATTTTAGTCAGTAGCTACCCAATTTAGCATGAAAGCACTGACCCTGACGAAGACGCAGCAACAACAGCAACACGGACATGTAATTGGCTTTGACACCAGCTTTCTGCGCATCCTCGACGAGTTGCTCCATAACATCACTCATTTTTGTCTCCAGGTTAGTATAAAATTGTTGCTCCGATGGCGAGAAAGGACATGAAACGACATTGACCGTTCTTTTAGGCAGATTGATCAAAATCTTGCCATTGATCGTGTCGTCTTTGCGACGCCTTAGCATGATTTGTTTCAAAACGACCTGAATTCCGAAGACATCTTTGAATTAGAGCTATAGGGCAAGATAAAGATGTCAGGACCTGTAGTCTCTTCATGGCACGATTTGCACCCCTTCCATTTTTGACAGGTTTAGCGATTTGTTCGTTGAATCTCTCCCATACGGAGAAGGGTTTGATGCGAAGAAATTTTAGGAGCGAGTACAGTTCAGTAACATCGTTCTGCCTATGAGAATGCAATCAGAATATTCCTTTGTACGAAGGGAAGGATACAGATACAGACATGGGAGTACCAGTGAGCGCCCATCGAAACTTGGCCTCCAGCCCACAACAAGCCTTAGCGGCAGCGGTATTCCTATTCTTGATATTATGAGCTTCATCTACAAAAAGACATCAGTTCGAATGCATTTCATCTTCTGTTATTCCCTCCTCACCGAGAATTACTCGAAACCATTGCATATGATACAAAGCGTCTTTTTTTGCCTTGGTGGTCTTCTTGGCAGATTTTTTCAATGTTCGACCAAAATGTTCTGCCTCTGAACTGTCGCTGTCGTCGTCACTCGCAACCGTTTTCTTTGTTTTGACTTTACGTTGACCATCACCAGGATTGAAGACGCCATATTCCGACTTCAGTGTGTCGTAGGTTGTGATCACGATATGAGCACGTTTTAGCTTCCTGGGATCTTTACGAGCACGGTCGGGCGTTTGAAAACTGGATATGTACCAAGGTAAGTGTGTAATTACCTGAATCTCGGGAGGGCCCTTGATGTTTCACTACTGTGAGTCCTGTCGTGATCCTCTTAATCTCGTCAGCCCATTGTTGAACGAGTGCTAGTGGGCAAACAACCCTAGGTAGTGAATGGGTCAATTCAAACATGAAGAGAGCAAGGCACGATGACATACAAGGTGGCAGGATCCCACCCGTCCTCTTTGTCGCTCTTACGAGGACACCCTTCAACGATACGAGTCAAAGTCTGTATCGTTTTCCCAAGGCTACATCGCAATGGAGATGTGGTAAAAATATGGAAGCAACAAGTGCTTACCCCATATCATCAGCAAGAATGCCTCCCATACGTTTCAATTTTGGGTCCTCTCGGTCCCGCATCCACTTACGTCCGATAACCTGGTGATCGAGAAGCTTGAATTCGTCTTTGAACCCTTTCACAGTAGCATCGTCTGGATTGATCTCAACATCTACGTCTTGATTCATCGCACCACCCATCAAGTCGCGTAAAGCTTTCTCGGCATCTGCAGGGGAGATGAACCTATGTTCATCCTCCTTGAAGTCGGGAACCACCACCTCCTCGCCGTCCTTCTGCTCATCTTCATCTAGAGTCTTGACATTGGTCTCATACGGCTCAGAGCCCGCTCCTGAAAAGAAGGCGTTAGATGGATACGCCATGGTTTTGGTCGTCTGCGAAGGTTTCGATCTCGGAAGAGGTTGAGTTTGCTTATTGACGTTTGTAGGTTTCAATGGACGTGGACCAAGTTTATCTCGAGCCTCCTCCTCCTCATCGTCAGATGAAAGGATGACAATTGCGCCTTTTCTACTCTTGCCAGTAGCATCTCGAGCAGAGCTGGAACTAGAGGTGCTTGAGGAAGATATGCTCTGCATAATGAATCCATAAGGAGAGTTCACTGTGTTTGCACAAGCACGAACCGTGACGCTTGGTGTGCGAGATGCGGTAGCATCAGGGAAAAGATCTGCCCTTTGGGCTAGTAGACGTTGGCGACTGTCTAACATTGAGCACGAGACACAGAATTGACAAGTAGAATGCCCACATATTCTCCATGGGGTATCGTGTATAGTAGTAACCAAAAAAGAAGAGGGTGGGTTTGGTTGAAGAGTGGCGTCGCGACTATATTAGGTCACGTTATCAATTTGATTACTCATCGTTTGCTTCATATGAAAATTGTGTAAGTACAACTATAGTTATACATCTAGCGATGGCTGGTGCGATACACTTCAGGCATAAACTATTGTCAGTAAATAGATAAAAATGACCCATTCTGGTAGGCTGATTGGCGCTTAGAACACTTATTTAGGTTTCCTCTGGTTTCCCGCTTTCCTTAGTAAACACATCCTTACGATGGAGAGAGGTCGACCTCGTTCTCCCATGGTTTTTTCCTAGGCGGGGCAGTGGGACTACTAGTTAGAGATGCGGCCTAGAAACGAGGAATGAATCGTCAAACCGCAGAAACAACATGAGAGGAATCTTACGTTCAGATCCGTGCATATAGTTTTGTTATTCGGAATTTCATCCATTCTTCCTGCCTCAATCAAAGCCTGAATTTGTGCGAATGAAAGCGGTTCGGCATCGTTGGCTTCGACACCAATATGAGAGGTTGAAGCTTGAGCTGAGGTAGAAATGTCCCTCGTTGAATTCTTGCTTTGTTCATACGCTTGGACTTCGGCTACAGACAAGGAATGACCCAGTAAGCTGGACGTAAAAATCATGTATTCATCAGAAGATAGAGTAGTTATCGAGCGTACCGATTGAAGTAAAACACGCGCATGGAACGAATAGTGTCCTCCGGTACATCCGTGGAGCGATTAGTGCCAGCGAGAGACACTATGTCAGATAGACCTTTCTTGCAACAGCGGCTCGTAAATCCTGATTTTAGGACAAGGATAATGTAAGCAAAAGTACCTTGAAATTCGCATCCGAATCGAAAGGATAGGCGAGGTATTGAGAGAGAATAGAAGACTCGGAATCATTCGCGGTGCGAATCATCGGTGGAGATGGAGGGGAACTGGGGGAAAGCTTTGGAAAGCTAAAATGCAATTGCAATGACGTAATATTTTATCACGTCGTCTCTACGCCGACAAGTTCTTCATACGATTCAAAATCATCTACTGGTAGATCGTTTCTCCAAAATTCACTTGATTCAATACGCAACAGACCTTCAGCTTGGAGAGACTTCTTATTTTCTGGCACCGTCGTCAAATTATGGTGTTACTTTAAATATCTTCAAGTTCGTGCTAACTGCTTCTAGGCTGATATCCGTCGAACTTTGTGTTGGAGTCAACTAGCTATACCCAATACGTCGGCGCAATAGGTTCTTTGTATCGCACCGCTAGCAAGGATGGACCCTTCGATGATCATCACTAATCGTCCCCTCGTGTTTTCGATTATTTGCTTACCCGATGAGATTCGCCTATAAACAACGTTATTATGACCAGTATTTGCTCAAAGTGCACCACATCTCACTATGAGACTACCGGTCAAGTCTTCTGCCTTGCTTGCTATTGGCTTTTCGCTTGTGGCGGCAGCCTCAACATCACTTTCAGTTGACTCTCAGGCTTCCGTTGTGGTTATTCCTTCTACCGTCCGCAATGGCCTTACCGAAGCTCAATTTATCTCATCTACCCATGGTTTAGACGGACCTAAGCTGTCTAATATCAATTCCACTGCATTCGGAGAGGTCTGGTACTTTGACGCCGTCTCTGAAGATGGAAAATACTCCGTTGTTGCTTTTTTCTGGGCATCCCCCTCCCCCAGTCTGACGGCCCAGCTACAGAATGAAAAGATTCTTTCCGCACAGGTGATTGTCCGTGAGGACGATGATATCTATTCTGCCAATAGTGTTTTCGCCGAAACAGCAGAAATATTCACCAGCGCCAAAGGGACGAGCGGTCTGTGGATAGGGACAGGTTGCAGTTTTTCTGGATCCCAAAGTCTATCTACCTACTCAGTCAACTTCTCATCTCCCTTTGAAATCACCGGATCTATCATCTTGGAATCAGTGAGTTCAGACCAACTTGGAAATATCAAGCTTTCAATCTAAGTCTTCGATATAGGTTGCTCCTGCTCATTATAAGTGCTCGCCTGCCGAAGCTGGTGTCGATACGCAAATCCTACCCAACTTTGGCTGGGTTAATGCTGTCCCAGACGCTCAAACAACCGTGGACTTGAAAATCAATGCTAAAAACATCAAGTTCAAAGGCATTGGATATCATGACCTGGTATGTTAATTTTGAATTTTCCTTAGTCGTAATTACCGAGTACTCGCAAATATAGACTTGGAGCAATGCTCCCTTCTTCAGTAAAGCGAAAGGCTCACTATTTACAGAATACCAATGGGCGCATGGGAGGATTGGGCCATACTCAATCGTTTGGTTGGTAATCACAGGATCCGATGGTACCGACTTGACCAGCGGCTATGTCTCGAGGGATGGGAAGGTTCTCGGCACACCTTGCTCAAATGTGTCGGTCATTCCTCAGTTCAATACATCCACCAGGCAGATACGGAGATTCTTCGCCCAAATAGACTTGGGACACGAAGGAACCTTATATGCACAGCTTGATGTCGGAGGGATTCTGATTAATGATGCTGGCTTCGTAGCAGGCTCTGGAGAGCTCAGTGGTGGTTTAAGTGGCGAAACTTTCCGACACGCAGGAGTTGCCTCTTTCGAATATTACAAGTCTGTTCAATTGCCAGAGATGCTCTCAGGTCCTCAGTAAGTAGTTATGTTTGTTCCACTAAGTACAGAACCAGATATCAGCTGCGTACTTTTGTATCAACCATCTGTCTTTTCCTACTCAGTATTATGCATTAGAAATTGCAGATACAGATACATATTGTGCGTCAAATTCTTCGTACTACCTACTATAACTTTTCCTTCCGTTATTTTCGAAACTGAACAATCAAAATGTGCTTCAAAGAAAGCGAACGAAACTGAATCATTCCAAGAGCACAGGAAGGTAAGACGCATTATTTATACGATATATAGGTAGAGTGCGGTTCTATAATATGACAGAAAGGCCTATAGGTAGCCAATTGTCGAATCTATGTGATCCACTAGTAGTTACACCCTATACGTATTCTACACATGAATGTCTAAGCTGCGAGTGTTATGATCAACTCATTCTGGCTTAGAGTGGGAATTGCGTTGGGGACCTGATTCTACATCCTCCATCTTGACACGCTCGTAGGCAACAGTTGAAGATGCCAGAGATTGAGATTCAACATGTTTCACCCAGGTATAGTATATTGAACCAAGGAGAATAACAGCAATAGAGGAAGCTCGGCCGCTATAAATATAAATTTGTCAACAATTGGTGAGGAGGATCGGAAATTTCGAACATACGAAGTAATGATGTCGTGAAAGAGCCACATTCCGAGAACAGACGCAGCAACGCCACGGACCGCAGAAGATATCATATGTGTGATGGGTGAAGTCACCTTGATAGATAAGAGGCTTGCGATACTCATCATAAATCCTAGGGCGCCCTATGGAACTGTCAGACTTTTTTTTGGCATAAGTTGAGGTTTGCTAACTACACCTACCGTGATGATCGATCCCCAAATGAAAGTTGGGAGAGCAGACATCTGCTCACTGTTCCGCAATAGTTCATCAGCGCCAAAGAAGAGTTTCATGATTTCAGCTGTTTCGCCTGCAAGTAGAATTACTGGGATGAGGACAAGGGCGCTGAGTAAGTTGGTGTACCAAGAAAGCAAGAGAGCGCTGCCGTTGACAACGCTCAGGCTTTGTTTTATGACGACAGAATGAATTGCAGTGATTGCGGAGCTGACCACGCCGAAAAATATTCCGACGAGAGATAAAGGTGTGCCGTCGAGGAATACGCCAATGAAGAAGCCCATAGTGACAATACCACAGGAAAACAGGATGCGGAGCGAGGGCCGTGCATTGAGCATAATGAAAGAAGTACCGACAGTGAATGGAAGCACAAGTCCTCGTGCAACTTGGTAAAAGGACGCGTCGACGTATTTCAAGGTGTAGTTACTGAAGCTGTTATCTGGTTCTTAGAACCACGCAAGACTGACCAGGAAGAAAGCCTGGAATACCTTAAACCAATGACATTCAGGCTAACCATAGCGACCAGTCCCTTGCAAACATTGACATCAAATGTTAGTTTATCGGGAAGCATTTTCAGAGTGTCCGAGATGACGAAAAGGACGACGGCAATAACAAGTTGAGTGAATAAAAAGAAAAGTGGTGCTTCAGTGGTGTTGAGGACCCATTTGTTACTGTAAGGAGAGGATTAGAGATAAAGCACTTGCGGAAGAGGCTGCCACATACGCCATGACCATCTGTCATTTCCAAGGATATTTCAAGCACATTTGCAACATAGACTTCAAGTTGACTGACCGATAACGCTGCTACCAGGTAGAAAACGACAACTCCAGTCTGTTCAAGCAAGGAATAATTAGTACAGCATAAAAAAGAATGTTGACCGAGTCGACATACAACGAGACCTCTCGAAGGCGGCTTTTGAGCATTTTGAGAAGACATGACAGGCGCGAATCGCCTTTAGATAGACCGGAATATTAAAAAGAAGGGAACGACCACGTCGTGGATGGTAACAGAACTTTGGCGGCCGCAGTAAGCACGTGTTGAATGCCATTATTTGATTGATCGTCCCCAAGCGCGTCGCGTTCTTGCATCTCAACGTTCAATCCATACTCATCCTTATCATGCCACCAGCGACTCAAGGAACCGGTACGTCAAGTGATATCACTTCACATCCCCTTACTGACTCGCACTAGCTCATCCGCCTGAAGATACGTTTCGTATTCTACTTGCAACCGACAATCATATTGGATATAATGAAAGAGACCCGATACGCGGTCAGGACTCGATAAACACGTTTGAAGAGATTTTGCAGCTCGCAAGAAAGCATAATGTCAGGCTAGTTCTCGTATACTTTCTTACGTGAGGTCCAACTAGGCAAAATAGGTCGACTTCGTTCTACTTGCTGGAGATCTTTTCCACGAGAATAAACCATCGAGGGAGTCACTTTACAGGA
This sequence comes from Lentinula edodes, assembly GCF_021015755.1. Lineage (NCBI taxonomy): Eukaryota > Fungi > Basidiomycota > Agaricomycetes > Agaricales > Omphalotaceae > Lentinula > Lentinula edodes. The sequence goes on from NW_025764343.1 coordinate 28,614, forward strand.
CAATCGCATTGCTTCGTGAATACACTATGGGAGACAAACCTATCCCAGTTGAGCTGCAAAGTGATCCAGATGAAGGAAAGGCCTATGGATTCTCGTATGTTTGTTTCTGCCACTTCGACTTCGACAAAATCCGCACTGATTCCTGTCTAGGTTTCCTGCAATCAACTATGAAGACCCAAACCTAAACGTTGGCATTCCCGTTTTCTCCATACATGGGAATCACGATGATCCTCAAGGCGCTGGAGCAGTATGCTTGCATTCCTTCATTTACATGTCTTCACTTTTAAATACGCAACTCAGGAAGGCGCCCTTTGTGCCCTGGACGTTCTTTCTGTCTCCGGTTTGCTCAATTACATGGGGAAGATAGATCTTCCTGTTGTAGATGTGGAAGCGACAAATACAGGCATAGCAGTACGCCCCATCCTTCTGCGCAAAGGCAAGAGCAATCTTGGTATGTATGGGATAGGTAATGTCAAAGATGCTCGAATGCATTTTGAGCTCAGAAGCAACCGAGTAAGAATGTTCATGCCAAGAGACAAAGATAACTGGTTCAATCTCCTCTTGGTTCACCAAAATCGGTACGTTCGCTTTCGTTGATACGTTGTCTGTCTTATAGCAATCAACTTTGTAGGGTAAAACATGGTCCTCAAGAATTTGTTCCAGAAGGCATGTTTGACGATAGCGTTGATCTTGTTGTGTGGGGCCACGAACATGATTGTCGAATCATACCAGAACCAGTAGCAGGGAAAAGCTACTACATTTCTCAGCCAGGTTCTTCAGTCGCTACCTCCTTAGCCGACGGCGAAGCTATTCCCAAGTAAGACCCAAGTACCATTGCGATCAACAACTGATATTTCTACAAAGGCATGTGGCACTTCTTACGATACACGACAAAGAATTTCAAATTGAACCGCTTCTACTTCGAACGGTACGGCCTTTCGTGATTGAAGAAGTAGTTCTCAGCGAAGTTGCCGACGAAGAGGGATTTGACCTCTCTGACCAAATTGAAATTTCGAAATTCTTGAAAGCCAAAGCGAATGCACTGATCGAGAAAGCACAAGATGAGTGGCAGGAGCGTAATGCCGAAATTGTCCGGGAAGGCGGCGAGGAACTCAAGCCTATGCTTCCACTCATTCGACTGAAAGTAGACACTACTGGCGTAAGCGAAATGTCCAATCCTATCCGCTTTGGTCAAGAGTTTCAAGGACGCATCGCCAATCCTCGGGACATGCTAGTCTTTCATCGGACAAAGAAATCTGCGCGTTCGGCAGCTTCCAAAATTTCTGCTGATGAGCCGGAGCTCAGCATCGATGACCCGGATTTGAGTGTTTCAGAGAAACTTGCCAAAGTAAGGGTGGCAACACTGGTGAAAGAATATCTTTCCGCTCAGGAGCTGCAGCTGTTGGGAGAAAATGGAATGTCAGACGCTATTCAGATGTTCGTCGAAAAAGATGACATTCATGCGATTCAAAGTCATGTTAATCGGTCGCTCAAAATGATGTTGAAGGCAGTTCAAGCCAACGAAGATCTCCAGGAGGAGGACTTAGAGGATAAGGTGATCTTTTCGTTTTCGTCCTGATCCACGTTGTTCATTGGCTTTACGATAGTTGACCAATATCAAAGAGCAGCAAGACAAAGATTACGTCGCCGGGAAAACCAAGTCGAATGCGAAAGGCAAAGGCAAGGCTAAAGCGAACGATTCCGATGCGCAATCTGAAGACTCTATGATGATGGATGTCGACACTAGAGGTGGTGGTTCAGAATTTGATGAGCCTGATTCTGAAGAAGAACCTCCGAAGAAAAAGGCTGCTGTGAAAAAGCCTGTTCCTGCGAAGAAAGCACCTGCCAAGAAGGCTACAAAAGCCCCGGTCAAAAAGACAACTCGAGGAAAGAAGGTTGTCGTGAGTTGGTTTTTATGCTTGATTAGCGTGTAACCAAACTTCGCAGGACTCAGACTCAGACGAAATCATTGAAATTCCAGACGATGATGAGGAGGATGAAGAAGAAGTAGTAGTAACAAAACCTACAAAGAGAACAAATCGAGCGGCAGTTCTCAGGTGTGTTCTAAAACCTCATACTCCATTTTGTCTTACATGGATCTTTGCTCGCAGTCAAAGTCAACCTAAAAAGGCCCCGGCGAAGAAAAAGGCTACAGCAGCTCCCAAACAGTCTCAACTCGCGTTCCAGCCGGCCGCAACTGGAAGATCCTCGAGAGCCGCTGCTTCCAAAGCTCGAGGAAGGATGGTTGTACGTATCAGCATCTCCTTGCATTATCTGAAAGACTTATAGCTTTCAATCGCATTAGGTTGATGACGACGACGATAGTGATTGAGAAAAGGCTCTCCCAAAATAATGCTTACATCCCATTTTTGCTGTGCTCTACTCTTCAATATTATTCTTGTAGTTACCAGGCCCCTTGTTCTTGTCTAGTTCTTTGCATACATAGTCACTGGTGTTTATGAACTTGCATAGTCATTTAGAGAGATTTTCATTTTCATAGGAGGGTGCAGGCATGATGCATAGCGGCTAGTTCTTAAAAGATGACCATGGTAAAGGAAAATATGGATACATCAGATAGTAGTCTCGTATGGCACAGGCACGATCGTCTGAGGGGCATTTTCTGAGGCGGATACCGTTCGGGACTCTCGGGGAAGGGCAGGGATACGGCGGAGGTTGATACGTTCTGCAATCGATTATTAGAAAGACTTCAATATCCGAGGTGTGAGAGTACCTACCTCCAGAGGCTTTGGCGGCGACGTGAGCTTCGTGATTGCTCTTGACTCGGTCCAAAAACTCCTGTCTGCATTTCGAATGACGAACGTGCTCAACACGTAGGTTGACACGCTTTTCCAGGTAGCGGTTGCCGACGACCTTGTACACAATCACACCAACGGCCGAGGGGGTGACATTGTAGACGATACCGGTTCGTCTAAAAGATAGTTTAGATCGTATCGGATTTAGGAAATTACAAGGGACACACCCGTGATAGTATTTGTGAGGCATACCCTTTTGTTGAGCCGCATTGGCTTTGATGTCGACGATGTCACCAACGCGATAGTTGATGAGGAAGGTAGACAATTTCACGGGGCCATGTTCTGAGGAAAATTATAACTCTGTGAATAATCCTTGCAAAATCCTTTCACAGCATTGTCCTCGCACCCTTGAATCCCCTCTTGAACATGTGGCGCGTCCGCGCGCGGTAACCGAATGAGTGAGGCATTTTGAGGGCTGGAAGGTGATTGAGACTAGTTGATAGTGACGACGAGCAAGATCTTGCCTACCGTCGACGAAAGCTTGAAAACGAAACCGGCAACACTCGGCAACGTACACAGGACAAAGATGCGTGGGAATGGTACTGTACAGCTGCACAGCCATTCTGTCCCACCACTCTCCGCCCAACTTTTGATATCTGTTCCCCGTCGTTCTTACTCTCCTCAAGACAAAAATGCCTAGGTATTTGATGTCGGCCCATACCTAGAATTTTACGATGTTAATGTGCGTTTTGCAGGGCTCCACGGAACCACAGCAAAACGTAAGGATTGTTCCAATATCTTCAAGATCCACTTCGTGTGGAGGGTTGCAACTGTGCTAATAAAGCCTTGCCCCATTATAACTTGTATCATACAGTTACAAGGTTCCTCGTCGACCTTTCGAATCGGCTCGTCTAGATGCTGAGCTGAAGGTGCGTCCCTCGATCTCATAGATTGAAAACCACCTTCAATTCCATCCACATTCATAGCTCGCCGGCGAGTACGGTCTCCGCAACAAGCGTGAAATCTGGCGTATCGGTCTCATTCTATCCAAGATTCGTCGTGCAGCTCGTGAACTTCTCAAGCTTGATCCCAAAGACCCTAAGCGACTTTTCGAGGGTAACGCTTTAATCCGTCGTCTTGTCCGAATTGGTGTGCTCGACGAAACTCGTATGCGTCTTGATTACGTGTTGGCCCTGAAGGTCGAGGATTTCTTGGAGAGGCGTCTGCAGACACAAGTCTTCAAGAGCGGTCTCGCTAAATCCATTCACCACGCCCGTGTGCTCATAAGGCAACGTCACATCCGGTGCGTGTTTCCTTTCATTAAAGGTCGATCGATTTTGGAATTGATGTGTTTTTAGCGTTGGAAAGCAAATCGTCAACGTCCCCTCCTTCGTCGTTCGTCTTGACTCCCAAAAACACATTGACTTTGCCCTTACTTCTCCATATGGAGGAGGTCGCCCTGGTCGTGTTAAGCGTAAACGTGCCGCTGCTGCCGCTAAGAAAGAAGAGGGCGGTGACGAGGAGGAAGAAGAGTAAATTACTTGATCAATCAATTGTTGTATCTTCCTCCTGTCTATGGTATCATGCCGCTATCAACTATGTTTATGATGCATGCCACATCGTGCTTTTTGGGGGTTGAGCCTGTAAGTGTGGACTCTGTACAGTGCTTCTCATTTGAGAATATAGTACTTGCAACAAGTACATAGTCAAGAAATAACAACCTACATACTATAGTGTTACACCGGGAATGTTTAGTCCCCGTCCAGCACGCTCTAAGTGATCCTCCTTCAACATGTAAGCCGGATGGTATTGTGAGGGTGAGGAAAACTCTGATGATTGATTAATCGTCCTGTTGAGTTCTGCACCAGACTTTGTATGCGTCGAGGACATGTAAGTTGAAAGAACCTCTGTCGGAGACAGTGCATCTAGCTGAGGAGTTGCATGCGTATTGGACATCACAGTAGTGAGTGCAGTCGTTGGCGAGATTATCGAAGACGCAGATGGAAGCGGTTGTATGTCTAAATTTGCTGATTGCTTTGATGTTACAAGTAAAGCGGGATTTGGAAAGGTATTATAAGTGGATCCGAGAGATGTGTAGCTATTTCGAGTAGAGGCGTCATTCTGTGAGTACAAGTTCCAAAAATGACAGGTCAAAGCTTACCCTTCATCATAAAGCTTACAGTATGGAATATTGAGCTGGCGCAGGAACGTCCATACGTCAGCATAAGACCAGTTTATGATTGGGTTTATGCGGTCGAATTTGGGCCATCCCTCATCAGTAGGACATCGAAACGATATTCTATCTGTGGAGAGAGTGGTCAGTGTGGGTATCACAGCTAATGTGAGATTGTGTATACCACCGTGTGGATCGGTACGTCTGGTACCGATTAGAATACCGTTGATATGTGGGAGCTGGGCCTTGTACATCTCCAAAGCTTGACGCATACCTTCTCCCCCCTTGGCTTTTCCAACACTCCGAGGACCTGGTAATGGGTGGATGTAGTCACGCCCTTTGGTAATTGAACTAGCAGCAGGGGTTACCACAGTTTCGATTGAATCCTCCTGAGGTGGCCTGCAATAGAATAGGTCGAGGTTGTAGTCTTTTACTGCGTCTTCGATGAAATCCTCCAACACTGGAAACGAAGAAGGCACTGCAATATATATCGCTGGTATAGGCGATGTATATTCTGAGGCTGAACGTCGTTTCCCTAATGCGCCAGCGAAAAGATGCAGTAGGACAGTGCCTTGCAGCGGGAGCGATTAGCACTCAGCATTATTATCTTTTGGAAGACGAGGGAAATACACACAATCTTTACCTCCATTGAAACTGATTGAGACTCGATCCTCCCTGAACAAATCTGTAGTCATATAAAAGTGCAATAACTGTACCTATATTCACTACTCACCCGCATGCATCGAGTCCTTCGTCGATAACATCCAAAGCCTCCTTGATCAAAGGCGCGAGAGGATCATCGGAGGTAGCGAGATCATAGACCTGCCTTGCTACTTCTTGTATCTGAATCATGGAGGGAGGAATCCAGAAGGGGAGGGGAAGTAAGTGGGGTAAGTACAAGTTACGGAATCACTGTCAGTGGTCAGATTACTCCCTCGGGCACACGTGCCGAAGCTTCAAAGTTTTCTCTGCCATCCATCATCATTATTCACGTCGGAATATTATGTCTACAGTCATTCTTGTCACTGGAGGAACAGGTCTTGTTGGCAAAGCCATAGAATATGTCATCGAAAACGAACCAGCTGGATCTCGTTTCGGTAAACGACCCAACGAGAAATGGATTTTTGCCAGCTCATCCGAGGCAGATCTGAGGTACTTGAAGTCTTGATCAATGAATTCTAAAATTGAGGAATATTCGCTTCGTGTAGAGATCCTGCTCAGACGCGTAAATTATACGAGAAATACCAGCCTACTCATGTCATTCACTTGGCTGCACTTGGTGCGCAGTTCTATGTATACTATCCGATTGGTACTTAATAATGCCTTCAGTCGGTGGTCTCTTCAAGAATATGAAATACAAAGTTCGTCTTTCCCTACATCGAAATTATCCCCATATCGAGTTATCGACCTCCTCGCAGTTGACTTTCCTTCGGGAAAATATCCTCATTAATGATAACGTCCTGCACGCCTCGTACGAGCACAAGACTCAGAAGCTCGTCTCTTGTCTATCTACTTGTGTTTTTCCTGACAAGGTCGAGTACCCTCTGACCGAGCTCAACATACATAATGGCCCACCGCACGAGAGTAACTTTGGTTACGCCCACGCTAAACGGATGGTTGATGTTCAGAACCAGTATGTCCTCGTTCTTCTGGACATCTCGTTATACTCGTACTCATTAACTCTAGCGCTTACAAGGAGGAGTTTGGCTGTAATTTTACCTCGGCAATTCCAACGAACGTGTTTGGGCCTCATGACAACTAGTACTAACATCCACCTCTCGAATTGCTCGAGCTCTAATATCTGACGATCGCAGCGATCTCGAAGATTCACACGTCATTCCTGGACTTATCCACAAATGCTACCTTGCCAAGAGTGTGTTCCATATTTCGTTGATCACCCAGTCATTGATTTGGATTGAATGATGTAGAGAACAAAACTCCCTTTGTCGTGTCTGGAACCGGCAAACCTCTTCGTCAATTCATATACTCTCGCGACTTGGCCAAATTGTTCATTTGGCAACTTCGTGAATACGACGACGTCGAGCCTGTGATTCTCTCAGGCAGGTGTTCCTCTTGTACTAGAGAAGACCTTATCCCTCATATTATTCTATCACGTATAGTCGGCGAAGATGAGGAAGTTAGCATCAAAGAAGTGGCGGACGCCATTGTAAAAGCTGTCGGATTCCAGGGCTCGTATACCGTAAGTTTTACCAGGTTTCATTTTCGTTAATTATTCTTAACCTTCCTCAGTTCGATACCAGTCGTGCCGATGGCCAATACCGAAAACCTGCATCCAATAAGAAACTGTTATCGCTCATTGGGGACTTCAAGTTTACACCGTTCGAAGAGGGTATGCGCACAATCTTCATCTGTCTTAATGGATCCGTCATTTATGTGGTTCTTTTAGCGTTGAATGAATCAGTCAAGTGGTTTTTGGAAAATTACAATAATGCTAGGATCGGGAACGTTCCTTCCGCTTAACAATCTCAAGGGGAGAAAAGGATTACAACATAGTCAAGATATCGATTCTACTAATCCGTTTCCGGTTACATGAAGCTTAGAGTGGTTCCGCGGGAGTGGAGGGGAGTAGCTTGGAGTATTGTAACATTGTATACTCTTCGATTTGTGTTGCAACTCTATGATATTCAGAAGCTGGAGTCTGTAATAGCAATACAACTGTGTAAAACCTTGAGCACAGCGTAGATAAAGCGGAGTAGGGGTGTTAGAGTTGACCCTCATACGCTCAAGAGGTATAGATGTAACAATCTGATTGTGAAAGACCGTTGGAACATAGTCAATCGAGTCATTTCAATCAGAATGAATGCATTATGCATACGTACCCCAAGATATCGCACTAGAAATCTGACACTCTCCCTTTGAAACTCCAATCTCCTTCGCTCTCCCCTCCCCATCGTCCAACCGGTTCAGTCTTTGGCCCTCCCTGTTCACCAGTTACCGGATTGACGTTGATATCTCCTTCGGTTTTTACATTGGTTGGCGGGGAAGGAGCGGTTGACAATGCAGGGTTTGGAAGGTTTTCGGATTGTTTTTGGAGCTCCTCGAATTCTAGCTGCATGTCTCGAGGAAGCTGTGGAGGAGATGGGCGAGAGAAGGTGTTGTCGCTGATGAGCCTCGCATTGCAGGAGCGGCGCACTAGGGCTACAGGGAATATTGATTTGGTTACTGCGAACATGGACAGGTGATGGTGATTTCTTTCTGGAATGGCTAATCTTGAACTCTTTACTAACAAATCTTATCTTGCGTTTGAATCATTTTACCGTGTCCAATGTGGTGTAGTGGCTAACATTGCTGTCTTTCATAGAGCAGCCGCCAAAATGAATTTTCACAGCAGCCCGGGGTTCGATTCCCCGCATTGGAATAATTTGACCCCAATTTTTATTGTTCAAATTATCACTTTTTGTCTACGTAGTAAACAGAACATCCACCTACGTACGTTATTTGTCTAATTCTGAACGCGTAGCATCCACCATGGAAACGTCCCTTCCCAATTTTTCCCCCGGACTCCTTCTACCTACTGTCTCCCTTCCACGTTGTGTTCCCTGTTCGCCCTGCCCTCCCTGCATATTCGACGTCCGCCACTCCTCTACCACCTCCAGGAATTTACTGTTGTTCAGTTCTACTGAGGAAACGATAGATGGAGGCCATTGCGGAGACGAAGTAGCCGGGGCGGAATTGGTGGTAGTGGAAGTGGTGAATGTCGATGAGATGCTCTTGCTGTATATCAGCATGTACGGGACCAATTCTGCGAACATGGCTGGCCCAGGCACGGACGTCGCAGCCATGGAGAGAACGATTTCTTCAGATACCTGCAACAAGTAGTTAGAATCACACTTAAAATGATACACTTTTTTTACCTCTTCTACATAACCTCCTACAGCCGCAGATGCAGGTGATTTCCACCACCGCGCTTTTGTCTTAGGGGGTTTCTCATTTGCGTCCGGCTTTGATATAACCAAATCATCTCGAATATCCCGAACGTATACAAATGGCCCTTTGTCTGATTTCAAAAAGTTGGATTTTGTTTGATTTGAAGTGGACGTATTGGGTTGAGTTATTGAATTCGGAGATGGGGCAGGCTGCATGAGGACTGCACGAAGGTCGTACTGGAAAAGGCACAAGAAAAAGAGAAAATCCAACAGAGATGAAAATGGGCAATACTCACCTGGTACTTCTTCAACTCTTCCCCCTCAAAAAGAGTCTTCATTTGAGTTTTCGCGCCACTTATCTTGGTGTCGAGATCTGCGATTATAGGAGAATGATAAATATCCTCATCCACGAGATTACCAGACGATACTGCTTGACTGACCTTTCAGCGCATTCTCAATTCCCTCTAACGTTGCTCTCAGGCCCCGCTCCGTTTCTTCAACCACCCTTGCCCTTTCTTCCTTTCCTACTTCCGTGCCATCGTCACCCTCAGAACGATTTGCAACATTTTCGTAATAGTACAATGCAGCACGGAGGGAGGGAAGGACGCCTTGGTCTTTAGAGTTGTTATCGCTGGAATCTGCAGCGGGAGCAGGTGCTGCTGTAAATGTAGACGACGAGGAAACATATTCCTGTTGTGAAGGAACAAACGAGCACCTGAACACAAAGAAACACACAGATCATAACTTGACACTGACTAACCTTTCCAATCAACTTTCCTCTGAGTTCCTCATACTCCCCCACTTCTTTTGCTAGCCTCTCTCTCTCCACGCGTTTTGAATGAACAAGTGGGAGGTTCAATGATAAGAAAGGGTCGATATATAGTGAAGATGGATATGAAAACCGTGACGATGAAGGCATCGAGGAAGACGAGTTATACAGAGGTACCGCGAATGACGCCGCGGTTGAGAACGAAGAATTTGATGAAGTAAGGACGAACGCCACTACCTCAGATGGAGTGGTAATGACAGTATTGGTCGACCCACTTGGTCCACCTTGTATATCCGGAACAGGCTTAGACAGATCTCGAGCGAGACGCGTCAAAAGGTCATTTCCAAAGGGCTCCCCGAGTGCACCCCCGCTAGAGGCAGAAAGATCTAACGATACGTACGTGTGATTCGATACTTGACTCGTCTTAAACTCTTCGCGTTGTCCAGGTTCAATGTCCACTTGCGCCGACGTGAAGGTGAGTAGCGGGGCGGGATCTGGTTGAGAAGCTACGGCAGCTTCAAAGATACCCGTAAGCTTTTCATACAGAATTTTTGTCGAGTCTGTTACCCCAGTAGAAGCTGTTACCGGCAAGACGTCCAAGGCCTTACAAACACCATCGCATTCGAGCCTAGCTAGATTAGCTAGATCGAGATTGCCAAAAAGCTCGATAATGCGAGAAAGAATTACCGGGTCGCTGTCTTCTGAGACTGAGGATTCCTCGAGAATAGACACGGTCGTAAGCCGGTTGCGAACCTGTGGAACATGAAATAGCGCTTGGAGGAGTAATGCTGCATAAATGGTCTCTGGTGTAGGAGAACGTAGGGATATCGGTCTAATAAAGCGGGAATTAAGCGACCTAGTAAATTTCCATTGGGATCTCACCTTCCATCCTTACGAATAAGCTCTTCCAGGTCCTCAACTTCCTCTTGATCGTTCTCCATTACCACCTCCTGGTCATTCGTCGCTACATCCCCTCCAAGTTCTCCTCCCAGATCTTCCCGTGCGCTTTCCATGCTCATCTCTATGGCCCGTTTCATCTCAAAGTCCTCATCATCAACAGCCATTCTATCGTCTTTTGTCAAATCGACAAGATCTGGGATGTCTTCTGGTGTATTCGGTCGCGCTCTCGGTGCTTTGATTATTGGTACCAGCGCCATCGACGTCGAGCTACTCCCGGTATCATCTCCCCAGCCAGAGGATGAAGCTCCTAGGCCACCAGAGAGCAGGACTTCAGCTGCCTTGTCTGCATTTCCCCCATTCCTTCGATATACTTCGAGCACTTCAGCTGTTTGGGCCTCGGTTCCGCCAATCATAGCAAGCAAAGTAGACACAGTCTCTTTCTCCTCTGCCGTTGGAACACCAATCGGTGAAGTCCAGGCTGTCATTATGCTTATTATGATTATTTCTTCGTATTTGGTGCTGGATGGATGTAGAGAGTAAACAACCGGCGTCTAAGCACCGGTTCAAAGCCTTTCTCCGCAATAATGGACACTTTGCCGATTGAGATCCTCACCGACGTACTTGTCATTGTACTTCAGGATGCAGCGACAAAACCAACAAATATTTTATGCACGTCCTCTCAGTTCCAGTCTATCGCTCAGAGAATACTACACAAAGATCTATGCTTTTACTCGTCTTCTCAACTTTCACAATTCGCAAGTCTTCTTTCTAAAGGAACTCTATCTCTGGTCTGCGAGCCGCAGACACTCATGCTTGACATCGCAGGCGGTGCATCTTATGGGATATTCGAAGGATTATACGCTGTCTTGACCGAAATCTTATCTAATGCTCGATGCAAGAAGGACGAGAACGGACGGTTGGTATTGGATACATTGAGACTCAGGTTGAACTCCCTTACGCATGATGACCACCGGCTAATCAACGCTTCCTTGTCCAACGCAAAGTGAGTCCATTCTGTGGATAGTGAATGCTTGGATTCAAGCTTATATACTTATCATATCAATGCATAGTGCAAGAAAATTCATATGGACAGGGCCTGATCCTCCGCACCATTTTTCTACTGCGGTCGGTTTTAAAGCTGTTTTTCGTACCTTCATTCAACTCAAGACACATCACAGATCGTGTCTCCTGCGGTGTTTCCCTTATTCACAGCACTTTCCACATACAGCCGTCTTACACATCTACATCTCACCAACATTGCTTTCCCCAATCCAATCATCAGCCCAGATGCTCATTGGACAGGCATTCCTTGCCTCCCCTCCTTACGCTCTTTTCATCTCGGTCAAGCGACGTTCCTCACCGCGGAAGATATCGCTGACTTTGTGTTACGATGTACCGGTCAACTCCAAAATTCCTCTTGCAACCTTCAATCTTCTAATGTTGTTTTCGAACACATACGTCTGGTAGACGTATATGAAGAGAGTATTTGGGGTCCCAGATTAAAGCTGCGGCGTATTTTGTCTGCTTATACTACGATGCTGGAGGAATCGCAATACTCAAATGAGATGTTGAGCTCGACAATATCAGACTCGATTGGAAACCTGATATCAGTAGATGCAAAGACGGAGAGGATTATGGGAGGGGATCGAGTTATACCTGAAGCTGAAGTATTGGCAATTCTCGCGACAACACACACTATTGTTTGACAGTATACAGCAGGTGAATAGTTATAGTCAGGCTCCTTCGTTGATTTAACTTTGAACTTAGGGCATTCTGAAGAACAAGCTGTGAGCCCTGCTATTAGATTCTGTCCTTGTCCTGGCATTCAAATGCCCCCACCCTGAATACAACAAGTCATTTAGCAGGAGAGATTATTCAATCGGACAACACACGCTCGATTTGACCTTCACTACGAAATATCATCGGTCTTCCATCAAAGTGCTTGGCTTACCCGCACACACAAACACCTCTGGCACATATCCGCTCTACGGACCAACACCTACTTAACGGAATCTGGTCATTGGTCGTTGTTTTTTGTCTTGTTTGGTTTTTTCCTTGTTCACGTTACCGTAGAATATCTCGCCGCGCTATCTTCCTACCTCTCCAGAATTCTTCGCATATGCCTGTTGGATAGTGAAGGAATGAAGTGGAAAACGATGATGCGCAATGAAGGACGATGATGATACCCATTACAGTAGGGTAGAGCAGGATCGAGACAGGTACGCGATACGTAGTAAGTCGGATTGCCAAACAATGAACATAGATGAAATGTAGGTTATGGTAGGGAGAAGGCATCGAAATTACGACTCACAACAACAATATGAACCTCAACCCATCTCTGCACGTCAAAGTGCCTCAATCATACGCACAAGCAATATTGAACCACTCGTTCCAGTGATCTGTTCCGGTTCTGCATCCTACACAGAGATCACCAACCCAGTAAACAGCTCAAAGCAAGCTCTCGGAGAAAAGTGTAGAACACCAAACCGAGAATTCAATGGTGAGTAGATCTGCTAGCAAAGCTGTTGACCTGGAAATGGGGCGGTGGTGTGTTGTCGATCCTCATCCATTGAGATGGAGCTGTCCAACAGCAATCATCCCCGCAAACGAGTCTGGCACCGATGGTTGACATGAAGGTGTCGTTGATAACAATATCCGAGATGAACGGTGACAAGATCAACACAATATCGATCGAGATAGAATGCATCCAGTTCAACGTGCATGGCCCAAGGTACATAAACTATTGCGAACGTCGCTATGGACTTTTGCTACAGAGATTTCCCTGAAACCAGTAACCAGTATAAGGATAATCAACGTGGAATCGACGTTGTCAAAACAAAGAACAAACATATCAGGTTGAACTTGAATCCCTTACATATTCTCGTCAAAAAGCAATGGCTGTGAAAAATGACTTTCTGTATGAAGAATTATTTATAAGATCATCATGTGGAAGGTAGGTGAAAGATTGAATCGTGAGCTGGAACGAGGGGTAGGTTTATGCCATGCATACCAGGTAAGACGAAACTGCTAAGGACGTTAACTGCTCCCTGCTCCCGCGTTGAATGCGAAGCACGGACCCTTTCAACTAGAGGCAAGGGGAAAAGGTTCTTACAGCGTATTCAAAAAACCTTGTCAGTAGCGTAAAAAATGAAATAAAATAAAATAAAATCCAAAAGGTACCCGACCTTTAGCCGACCGCTTGGCGAGTGCTGTCCTGTCACCTCCTGTGCTGTCCAGTTGTGAGATGTCATTTCAACAACTTCCAACTGGTTAGCAGTGCTTCGTCTGGACTCTGTTGTCTTCAGGACATCTCTGGCTATCTCTGGGTTGTCTTAGTGCAAGCCTTGGCCGTGTACTGGCATCTGACTGCCATTCTCATGTATCCAAGGATATCTAGAGGCAGCCTGCCCCCTCCATATGCTCCACCTTTGTATGATTGCAGATCTCTTGCTTCTGAGGTAGGACTAGTAACAGATGATGATGCCTCTGGAGAGTCTGACCATGCCAGGAGGAGTTCCATTGACATTGTGATCCTTCAGTGGACTTGTTACCTCCACCAGCCTCCAGCCTCCACCACTGGCATGGAAGATCATTGTCAAAAGGCGCAAGTGACAGCACACTCACCAAGCGGTCGGCTAAAACGTCGGGTACCTTTTCGATTTTATTTTATTTTATCTCATTTTTTATGCTACTGACAAGGTTTTTTGAATACGCTGTAATGATGGAATACAAAGTCCTTGGTTATAAACCTGAATTTCAGGTTGTAAATGAAAAGAAGAAGCATGGGAGGATCGGGTGACATTGAAAGGAAACGAGAAATAACGTCAACCTGGGCGAGAGGAAAGAAATTGAAAATCGAGCCTGTAGATACTTGTTTACAAGTTTACAAGATGATATTCATCTGTGTCCTAAAAGGACTAAGGCTACATGTAACCCCGATGAACCAGTTTAGGCTGCCGGAAAGATGGACAACCAACTGACATGGGTACACGCGATAGAACTTCAATACCAGCGCAATACAGGCGAGGGAAAACCAGATTTATACATACGAGTAAGGAAGTTATACATAAAACTTTCGCAAAACTAAGTTCAGCACCTCCATCCAACCTATATCGGATTGCATTTCGGACAAACGGGACTAGATGTATCGACCTGTACATTTGGCAGCCGAAATGGTTTTGCACACTGCTGAGCATCTGGGTCCTGGCAATGGTAACATTTAACAATGCGTGTCTCTACACTGCGGCACGGTTCTTTGAAAGAATTTCATCAGTTTTTCTTTTGAAAATCTTTTAATGTATTATGGAATTTTTCCAAGAACGAGCAGGCACACATTTGGCCTGAATTTTCAAAAGTGAGCACTTTCAACAATCTATCCACAGCCTTTCAAAATATTTGAATAAAACGACGGCACATATGAACCCGCACACTACTGAAAATTGGGGATTATTGGTTCTTTTCAATTCAACCGGCTCAAACCGGTTCATCCTTTTTTCCAACAAACGAAAATTTTATTGCGCAATATCTAGATACTACACTAGGATCTACACTACCTACATGAATATCAGACTGATGTTAGAGAGTGTGTCGACATTTGAGAGGTGGTAGACACCCACAGACATGTCAGACAATCCTTGACTTGAAGAATATAATAATATCGACTCGCAGCGATGTAAGAGGAAAAGTAAAATTTTGAAGTTGATGTTGAGTCCTTGAAGTTGGTGAGACCTTGAAGTTGATGCTGAAGTATTGAGGTTGAGATTAGAGCCTTGAGGCCGAGATTGAGAGCTTAAAGCTGATGTTGAGGCCTTGACAAACCAGGGAGAGCTGTGCAAGTGGACTGGCATCGTCGTGGCAGGAGAAAAAGGAAGGAATGAAAATTTTTTCACTGCATGGGAATTTGTAAGTCGATGTCATCTGACCACTTGTTCGACGGACTTGAACAAAATTTTATTTTCTGCCTGGTCTGAGAACTGCCAGCAAGCAGGAAGGGTTTTTCAAAAATAAGGCTTTCATTAGATTTTTGAAAAAAAAAGTCAAAGATTCTTCGTTCTGTCAGAACATCCATGGAAAATTTTCAAAATTCAATGATTCTACAAATATTTGCAAGAATACGACAAAATCATTGAAATATGATCTATCAGAAATTTTTGAAACGGATCTAATGAAATCCTAGAAAAGAACGGTGCAGCGGTGTACGTGGGCTGGGGTTGTACGGCAGTTGTTGAATTTGACATCAACTTGAGTGCACACAGTGCGGGTCTGACCGGGTTTGTTTGGAGATACAGGACCTGCATCAAGAAACGATTCAATGAGGGCCGCGATTTCGGGGTCATCCACCGCTTGTACATCTGGTCTGATCCCTCCCATGACCAGTTCATCTACTATATCCTCCTCCACTTCCTCGAACGGTACCTTCTCCATCCATATTTCCCAGATTGAGACACCCGTGGCGTATAGATCTTCCTCCAGAGCAAGAGGTTCTTGCGGAAGGCAACATCGTCGAGAAGAAGCGTAATGGTCAGACACGGCGTAAGCAATAAAGTTATCCCCATTTACAGATCCCAGAGCCCAATCACAAAGTCGGACTTGTCCATCAGAGCAAAGAAGGAGATTAGATGGTTTGACGTCGCCGTGGATAATTTGCCTGGCCTGGAGCCTTTTGATAAGGCGACAGAGTTTATCTATGATCTCTCTCTTCTCCTCATTCGAAAACTTCGCCCTTTCACCGGGTTCACCCCCGATATTAACTCCTGGCGCAAGAGCCTGCTCGTATGGCATGATGAACCCTATCAATTTCTGTTTTGCGTCGTCGAATAGTCTGCCAATAAGCTGAACAGAGTCCGAACCGGCTATGAGCATCATTCGCAGCTCATGCTCAACCTTTGGCCTGATTAGAAGAGGCTGTGACGGGTCCTCGTCATGGAACACCTTGAACACATATTTCTCTTCAAAAACGGAAACATATCCATGCCCGACCCAGTGAATAGGTCGACTTGGTTGCATGTCGCTCAAAATCCTGTCTGTTACCCAAGAGCCAAACGGGGCATCGATAGGTGGATGGTCGGTGGTCATAGTCAAGAGGCGAATTAGAGTGAAATGTCGATCAATTATCCCACTTGTACTGGAACTCAACTCTATGTTCACTTCATGGGCTTGCTGATTAGAGCTGATTAGACGTAGCAATTTCTGGAGAATAACAGCAGTTTTCGAATCTCTTTGCTGTACCCAAGTTCTCAATTATCCACTTTGTCTTCCCAGGTTTCCATACTACTCTATGTTAATTGATTGAATACGATGCTGGGAGTTGATGTCTATATGTATAAATTTTAGCGAGGCCAAGACACTTTTGATTATGCTTTCCGGAGGAAACCAAACGGGGCATTGCTGGATGGATGTTCAGTGGTTATTGGTGGGGAAAGAACAGACTTATGGCCCACATAAGTGAATAGATATAGTCATAGTCCTTCGTTGATTTAACTTTGAGCATAGGGGATCATGAAGAATTAGAGTTCCTATTATTCGAAGCTTTCCAGGCGTAATATACGTACGATAACAAAACATTCAAAGCAAAATCCAGTATGTAACCCGCGCGCTATGCAAATGCACTATCCAGAATATCCGAAAGTGAGAAGAACCAAGAAAATTATTGCACAGAGGCCGAGATCAAATCCCACCCCACCGCTGAGCTTGTCCAGGCGTAGCGAACATTGTTGACTGCTGCTGGGCCCATGGACCGCCTGCAGTGAACATTTGAGTCTGCTGCATCGATTGGCCATTCATACCCATTCCATAACCCACACCCATGCCCGTTCCCATACCCGGACCTGCACCTACGCCCATTTGCAGTTGCGGAGAAGGAGACATGAACTGCTGCCCTTGCAGCTGTGGCGTAGACGACATCGGCGGCTGGGGCGTTGTCGACATTTGTGGTTGAGGACTATGTCCTCCCTGTTGCATTGAACCAGAAAACTGAAACTGATTTTGCTGCTGCTGCTGGATCGGATTTGGATTCTGCGGCGATGGCGAGAACATTGGAGTAGGGGACTGCAACGACTGCATTTGCATCTGCACATGGGGGATCATCGGCGACGGTTGTGACTGGTACAACGGAGACTGTTGCGATTGTTGTGTCATGAAGGATGTCGAGAGACCCGTCGGGACAGCACTGAAAGGCAACGGAGCCGAGAGTGGGTAATTGGCGGACATTGGTTGCTGTTGCTGCGCGAAGGGGTTTGTCACCGAGAGCTGTGTCTGCTGGAATGGGTTTGTCGATGATGGCACACCAGCAGAAAATGGTGAATTTACGCCTAATCCCATGGGAGGTCCTGGATTAATGCTCAAGCCATTAGGACCCATTCCCACTCCCGTATTACTGTTGGCCAGGTTGTATCCCATTCCATTCATACCCATACCATTCCCATTCATACCAGAAATACCCGACATCCCGGTAGGCATCGAACTGTTCATAATACCAGTCATGGCGCCGAAAGGGTTGGTGGGTCCTAAGTTAGCAGTATTCGGAGGTTGATATTGTAATGGAAGTGATGAATTCGCTGAGGGTGCCTGTAATGAAACGAGGTCATTCCATACGCCTGTCCCATTTGCTGAAGCAGACATGGGTCCTGATTGTTGAGACTGCTGTGGCTGTTGTTGTTGCTGCTGCCGGGATGCAGGTTGTAATGGTGCAGATGATAAAGACGATGGTACAGGCTGTGAGACCGAACGAGCCTGGGCCATAGGCGCGGACGAAGATGGGAGGGATGCAGTAGACGGCCGAGCGGATATACCCGCTGGCGTTGTAGACGTCGGGTTAGGCTTCCGAGGTAAAATGGTGGAAGTCGATCGAGAAGGACCCAGTTTAGAAGCTACTAAAGCGTGTCTGTCGAAGAATTTTTTGTATTCGTACTTGGCTAGGGCCAAATGTGAGATATGGTCCGACGAGAGCATCCAAATTACAACAAGTACACGCACCTCGAATGTACTTTTCCAGTTCGCTGTCTCTTTCATCCTCTATTAACATCAGTGGGGGAGGGTGGCGAAGCTCATTGGGATTGTAAATGGCATTGGAATTCAGGTTGCCCATTTCCTTCATCCTCTTAAGGCAAGGCCCACGTATCAGTCAAAATTATACCAAACTGGTTGTAACTGCCAACGCACTTCAAGTTGCTCCTTTGTCCACGAGTCTAAGGTTAAGCTTTTCCTAAAACCAGTCTATCAGCCATTCCATAATTATGATTCCCATTTGGGAATGGGGAAAGAAGAACGCCAGCGTACACTTTCGTGACATGGGTTCCAATCTTGCGATGTATAGCAGCACAATTGACACTGAGTAGCCGAAATATTAGTGGTGACAATAGCCCGACCTTGCACTAAATTGTTCACCAAATGAATATCCCGAGGTTATGTGATGCCCATCGCGGTGCCCTGGCCTTGCAATCAGCACACACATCTACATTTAAGATGTTAAACGCTGTGGATTTAATATGGAAAATTTCCAGTAGACTCGCCATTTCCTGGCTGGGCAGCAATGTCCAAAAGAATCTTCAAATTCCTGTCGTTTGTTATCTTGTGGTTCGACATTGGAAAGAGACAAATATTTGAACGCCGTTGGTTAGCAACTTATCCGGAGTACAGCGGCCCGCTTCACATATGTTTTCCAGCCGTTTATCATTTTATCAAAACTGACGAAAAAAGTATTTTGATTGCGAAGAGTTCAAACTGATTTTTGGCATGACCATTACAGTACTACATAGTATCATGTAGTGTATCGTTCATTTTTGGAGAAGAGGTTTATCCACAACTCACAACAGCTCACACGAACTGACGAACAAATTGCTACCGGCGCGAATGCATTGATACTAGTAGTACTTATTCTATGTATTTGGATAATAGTTCGTAGCGGCGAAAATCATTGACCCTTTCGTTCGCTTTCCTTTTCTTCTTCCGGTTCATGAAGAGGATTGCTGTTTTTTTCTTCCCCGTCAGCCTCAGCTTTATCCGAGGCCTTCTCGTCTTTATCCTTCTCCCCTCGTGGTTGTTCATAGTCCTCCTTGATCTGACCAATCTCCCTCATCAATTGCTTCTTCTCAGAAACGAGTTCCATCCACTTTTCGATGTCCAGCCCGCGCTTTTCATACAGGGCCTCGCGGCGAGAAGAGACTGAACGGTCAAGCACAGAGGTGTAAGATACTTCTCGACCTTGGTAGAGGAACCTAATGGGTGAAGCCTTCTGAGTAATTCAGAAAGCAGCTAAAAGAAGTGCACGAACCAAAGATATCCGCATATCACGGTCGAAAGGCCTGACAAATAGGTGATTGGTTCCATTATATCCTAATGAACAACCCTTTAGTAGTCCGCTTTTCATCATTAAAACATTGAAATTGTGAACTACCCATCCATAATCCCAGAATGTGAGCCTTGCGACAGCGGCCCAGTATACAACGAGCATACCAAATCCACCGAGAGCCATCCGCCTTGCTCCTTTTCGAGCTTCCCGATCACATTCGCGTTTTAAGCCTTCCATCGTCGCCAACTGATAATTTATTGCGTCTAGCTGTCGACGCAAAAAACGCGTACGGTCGGCGAACGTTGGAACGCGCACTGTGATAACTTGTTCTTGTTCCCCATCGGACGCGTCGGGCGTAATATGAATACTGAACTCGGCTGCACGAGCAGCATTTCGGATAAAGTCACCAATGTCTGTTGAATCAGACCATTCGAATTGACGAGAATTTTGCGGGGATGAGGTCGAGGGAGTGCTTCTAAATGATATGGATGGTCCATTTTCGGTGATGCGAGGTAAGGAGGCAAGGATCAGTCGACCAGTGTGCGATAATGGTTGTGAAGGATGTAATAATAATACGATCGGTATAGGTAAGTCATTAGGCCCTTTGCGTCCCAAGGGAAGGATCAACTTGAAAAGGTGTGAAGTTGTAGGAAGAAGTTTTCCTGTAAGCCATAGGTCACTGAATTGGTTTACGACCTGGTACTATTGAGTGTACTGACCAATTCCTTCTTCGATATCACTGAGTTCATCGTCCTCGGTATCCGTCGTACCGTTGCCAGGTACTGCGTCTTTCCACTTTGAATGAGTAGAGGCGTTTGCGAGAAACTGGGAGTGTTCAACTTTGGAGTTTTCCAAAGAAGCACTGGATATTGGTCGTGTGCCTTTGACGTTTAGAGTCGAGTGCCAGAATATCCGCCCAGGTAGACTGGGAGTAAATAGAGAGTATCTTGCTGGATTTGTGCTGGCGCAGAGAAACGCGCTGCGTCCAGTAACTCGAGTCCAGAACATAGAAAGAAATACACAACTTATTGGATCATGACATCATTCTCATTGACCGCTTTCGGCTTTCGCACCGGCCGGTTTAATTCGCTTTCTCCAACTGCATATCCTTAAAATCGTCGCATTTGTTTGTCCATTTCAACATCTACAGATACTGAAGCACTATCATACATATGGCAAAGCGTACGGCAAGGTTCTTATGGAGTAGAGGAATTCATCAGTTCTGGAATAAGAGCGGTGGAACAGCAACTCGTAGACAATTTGTAGGATTACCGGGATACCCGTCAATGATAAGGCCAACTTTGCAGAATTTCAGGTTCGTAATCATTTTGTTATTGGCCCAATAGGTGACTGCTTCATCTCCCTGTTTGAGTTTGTGTTCAGCTGGGAGAATCACCTTGACATTGGTCCATATGTAATTCGTGTAGTCGCTAAGTTTAAACGTGAATTCATACTGCAGTAGACAGTAAGTATTGTTGAATGAGTGCATATACTAGTGAAAGGTGGAAATGCGTACTGTGGGATTATCATGGAACAGTTGAAGGAAAAATTTGTCAAGTTCGACGAGTTCTCCTAACAATGTAGACACAGTCATCGTATGAGGAGTTATAAGGCCTTTTCGATTTTCGAATGTTGGTATTTGATTAGCGTAGACGTCTAAAAGCTGAACCCGAATTTGATCTATGCGAGCATCTTCTTCGGGTGCCTTAAGGTTTTTGTCCACAAAATGATGAACCCAGAAAGCCCATTCCCTGTCGACTCTGTGAAAATGAGCTCAGCGAAAATGTATACTACCAAAACAAAAAAAAACCAACGAGTCTTCATCGATAGCTTGATTACTACGTCGGAATGCTTCTATGTCATCGAGCGACTGAAATAACTTTTCCAGGGTCTTCGTGGACTTGGATAGGGAATAACCATATTTGAGTTTGCCATGCGTCCTGGGGCATCTCACGAGACGCGATTTGGACACGTCGAAGTTGTGGGACCAGGAATTAATGCGCGCAAAATCGACATTTGGAACTGAAATGTTTTTGATGGGAGAGAGCGGGATTATCCAGCACGCGGAGTCTCCAACAGATCGTCCACCAAACCAGAACTCTGATCGTCGGCGGAGAGACATCGCAATGGAGGGCCTTTCTATCATGGTCCACCCTCGTCCAGCATACTTTGCCCGGGCCAACCCGTGACGATGGTCTTGGGTAGAGAACAAGGCATTCGTCATGGAAACACGATCCAGGAATGTAGCGCGAGGATAAAGCGCGTACGCATGAGAGTAAGTGATGATATTCATGACACAAGCTAGATGGAGACAGGTGAGTGTTCACAGTGTCTCGAGATGGAATAGTAAAAAAAACACACTGGAGTGGAAAGACAGTATGACATCCATCGAGCATGTATGCGAGGTGATCACTTGAATTCGTTTTCCACCTCGGCTGAAGTTGTACACAGATGCAATACCATTGTTCACGTATCCCTGAAAATCTTCTTCGTCATCGTGCAAGTTTTGCGTTCCTGCAAAATTGAGCGAAAGAGTAAATGCCAGAGCACCATCGAATGTGGATCTCTGTCGTGGCGTAGGTTGAAACTGATAACCGACGCTTGCAAGAAACTCTGCCAGGGGTCGGCAATGCCTTAGTTCGACATATAGGTCAAGGTCAGAGTCTGGATACACAACAAGGTCGAAAAACTGCAACGCAGTAGACCCAGAGATAAGGATCCCAGTGCGATACTGAAGCAAACGAAGCTCGTCGATTTCTGTTTGATCGAAAAAGGGTGCGAGCACTTGTTCAATCCGGAAGGCTCGTTGATTGAAGTTGGTTACAGTGTGATAACTCTCCTTGTTCATCAAGGAGTAACGCGATCGTCCCTGAGGGTCGAGGTCACGGATGATGAGGTCCTGAACTTCCGGCGGTCTGGAAAAGAATATCAGCAAAATCTTCGAAGAAAAGGTTGAGTGAAGGACATATTTACATCAAACCCATAGCATATATTCACTGAAACTTCGATAGAAAACAATAAAAGCGCAGCGCTAGGACGCCAAAAGTTTTTGTGGATCACTACAAGATCGCAGGTAATGTTCAAGTTGATGTTGAGACCTGGGACAGTGGGAAAGCTGTATTCGAAGAAAATTTAAGTCGCGCGCGCGCGCAATCACGTGCTACTGTTACTCTCGGCGCCCGCCGCCAGCCCGGCGGTACCGGTACCAAACTGTATCTGCGCATGATGTTTCTTATCTACGGGTCACCTATCACAGCAACTGGAATGTCAGGCCCGCATCCTATTTCCAACAGCGGGGCCCGCTTTCCACCCCAATCCCGCTCTAGTTCAACCTCACACTGCTTATCTGCCAGGTACAGTGTAATTATCAAATTGAGATGCACCCGGGGCGTACCAGGGCGTACCCTTGAAACAATCTCGCGAGTCCAGCCCTTCACCATTGTTCCGGACCAATACTCGGTTTATGTACTTGCCCACATCCTCAATCACCGTTATTATTGCCTTGTTGGAGTACATCCCCAACATTATGATGTCCGCGAAGTATTTTACAGAGATTCGAACTGAACTTTTGTGTGGATGATTCTCACCTGAAGAGTACACACAGTCTCTCTGATTATGCTGTCCTTCTGGCCTGACTTTGAGCTACATCCTCTCATGTCCATCCTCTCATAAGCTTTAGAACCCGTGCTTTCACCACGGTGGCTCGCTTTGCTCGTACCGTGTGCTACAGCAGGGTTCACAGCTTAAGATTAAGGTACTAGTCAAAGTTTGCTCTTACCAGGGTTCGTGTTGGTCCTCCAGGATGGGCTCATGTTATGTGTGTACCAAAGGCAGACACATCACTGCTGTGTTTTATGAACTGCGTATGATCACCACCGTATCCCGATCAGCAGATTGGACTTTCATGCCAGCTCCTTTCGGTCAAGAGCATTCGATTTCACTTATTGAAGGGTGCCAATATGAAGATGTCCGTCCTCGTCCGGCTAAAGACATGCCGATGCTATTGCAGATAGATGAATAGGGACACTTCTCGCTCTTTCCTACGGGTTTGGAAATGTCATCAACACTTTCAATTCGGATGCGCAACGACCTTCCAGAACCGGTCTGCCTCTGCATTATTCATTAAACCTATTCAATGTTGAGGTCGCCCACCTTCTCAGGTTTGTTTTTAGAGGATTGTTGAGCACATTTCTCTTAACCCACCTACATACCTCAGCCTCCGACGACGCGCAACCAAATCTTACCGAACTTGAAATTTTCACCGCAAACACTCCTACACGTATCAAGTCCCGACCTCATTGCAACCGACAACTCGTTTTTTGAAACAAAGGGATCTTTTTGTGCAGGGTTTCGTTTAACACGACGTGTTGAGTCTAGTATAGTGAATCTCCTCCTTCTCAAGTCACTTTTCTTTTCGATTCTGCGCAATTTCAATCAGGATTATACTTACATACGATCTACTGACAAAGTTACTCACCATTGCATTGTCGCGCCTCTTTTCTCTAGTTCACTATGCCAGGTTCCACCCTACCTGATTAGATACATGTATAAATGACTATAAATGACCCGGTAGACAGTAGAACATCACTGCTGGGTTCGAGTCTGGCAGGATATGTATTGACATCGAAGATACAGAAAGTCAGGCGTGAATTTAGTGCATGCCCAGGGAATAGTGAAAGTAGATATTCCTCGAAAGAGAATTAGAAGTGGCATAGAATAATGAAAAACTGCAATGATCATTTTCGCCGTTGGTTTCTCCTGCCGTCCTCTACACACAAAAGATCATGATCAGTCTCATTATAATCTTACAGAGAGCATACTGGGCACCTTTTGTTTTGGCCTTCTTGGGTGCACCCTTTCCACGCTTCTTCCTATCTTCAATATCCTGTAACCGCTGCTCCTCATCCTCATCCACAAGCTCCAATTCCGGATACATCCTCGCTACCCGCGAAATATTTAAAGTCGGGGGATAGTAACTCATCATAGCGGGTCCACGTAGACGAGCACGGATGTATTTAGCACCAGTCCGAATTCCGGTGGGGTTGTAGACCGTTTGGAAGATATTACATCGCAGTTTGGTCAATTTTACGAGACGTGAAGGTGATACGACGGACATGACCGTAGTTTTATGTATGTCGGGATAGCCTTCACGTCGACGTGAGCGTCAGGAAGATAGAGAATTTTGGCGATCAAACAGAGGTCAACATTGAATATTCCTGGCACAACCGTTTTATTGTCTTCCTTCCATGTCATTTGCGCTAAATGCATTGACTTCAGCCTCTAAATCCCAACTTTCTCTCTTTTCCAACCGATCGGCACTATGGTTGTTGTCCAATCCTCATGTTGCTAGAAGGTTTAAGTCGTCAGGCAAACCTTCAAAACGTGCAAAGACTCTGCATAATGGCAACAGTATTGGCGTACATCGAACCCAGAAACATCGTCCGTCCACTTCCGCATACAAATGGAGCAGAAATGCTGTCATAGAACGGCCAGAGCTACATCTTTCCTTGGACGATCATATTGGAATTGTCAGATACTTCGAAGAGAATGTAGAGCATTGGTCAAAACAAAAGGTTCTACATTCTCGTCTAGAATCATTTGGAATACCCACAGAAAGCATACACCCTCTTCTTCAACTCTTTGTTTCCGAAGTTCTGTCTGGAAATCTTTCCAACAACGACTCATACGACAAGTATACACTTGACCGTTTCGCCCGTTCGACGCCTGAAGACCTGCCTCAAACATATGCAGATATCGTTTACACAGGTATACTTTATGCCTGGGCCACAGATCCCGCTAGCCGGGACGCAGTAGAAAGAACCATCGGACCCGCTACGTTACTTTCCATACAACGGCTCTTCCACGCTGCGCGCTTGGAACATCCCGCGGATGACTTTCTCGAAGCCCGGCGGACTCGTCGAAAAATCATTATGCATGTCGGTCCCACGAACAGCGGCAAAACACACCACGCCTTGCGTGCTTTAGCTGCTGCCCCGACTGGTGTATATGCCGGTCCATTGCGTCTGCTAGCTCATGAGATCTGGGAAAGGTTGAATTTAGGCCAGATTGTTCCTGCGGGTGTAGAGGAAGACGTGATGCCCGCGTCACTCCCTATTGACTCTGCACTAGATGTCGATGTAACAGCTGCAGACACTACTCCTGCCGTCCTAAGTCAAGGAAACTCTAAGTTTGCCCGAGCATGCAATATGATTACCGGAGAGGAGCACAAGATTGTTGACCCTGAAGCCGCTTTGGAAAGCGCAACCGTAGAGATGTTGTCTATGACGAAAAAGTATGATCTGGCCGTGATAGACGAAATTCAGATGATCGCAGACGTCGGTCGTGGGTATGCTTGGACGTCCGCTGTATTAGGTATCAATGCCAAAGAGGTCCATCTTTGTGGAGAGGAGACTGCTGTTCCGATTGTTCAAGCTCTTCTTGCAGAGACGCACGATGAGCTTGAGGTCCGTCGCTACAAGCGTCTGACGCCGCTCCAGATTGACAAGAGTCTTGATAAGGACCTTTCAAAGGTACAGAAGGGTGATTGTGTCGTTGCTTTCTCCAGAAGCAGCATCTTTTGGCTGAAGAACTCAATCGAAAAAGCTACCGGTATGAAATGTGCGGTCGTTTATGGAAAACTTCCTCCAGAAATTCGCAGTGGACAGGCTGATTTGTTCAATGATCCAAACAGTGGTTACGACGTTATCGTCGGAAGTGATGCTATCGGAATGGGTCTGAACTTGTAGGTCTGTTGCCTATGACATATCTCCATAATTCAATTTTATCCTTTCAGAAAGATACGACGGATTGTCTTTGAAGCTGTCAGCAAATTCGATGGCGAAGTACTTCGACCGCTCTCCATATCCCAAACAAAACAAATTGCCGGTAGGGCAGGTCGTTACGGGATGCTGCAAGAACAATGCGGGCTAACAACTACCTTCCTCCCCGAGGACCTCCCTTTCGTGGAACAGGCTCTCGCCAAACCTTTCGCGCCTCTTCCCGCTGCTATATTAGGTCCAAGCTACAATAGTTGTCGTGACATCGCACGTGCTCTTCCTCCCTCAGCAAGCTTGAGAACCATATATGACGCCCACGTATACGTAGCCAAAACAAAACCTCACTACCGATATTCATCTTCCAACATCGATAAAGCCGCTGATACCGTCGACGAATATTCGGACCAGCTAAGTCTCGAAGACAGGATAACGTTCCTATTAGCTCCAGTTCCATGGCGAGAACCGGATTGTGTGGAAGTCTTGTACAAACTTTTGAAAAACTATGCTGAAGATCTGTCTGTTGGGGTAACCGATTTATTCCAAGGCACACAGTTTTTAGAGACCTTGCTAATTGTCGAGAAAAAAATGTCGACTCTACCTCTTCCGAAATCCGATACTAAGACGTTGTCCATACTAGAACTCTTCCACAAACTGCTTGGGCTTTATGCCTGGTTGGCATTCCGAAATCCTGTAGCTTATTACGAACCGGAACTGGTCGAAGAATGGAAGCCGAGAGTCGAACGGGCACTACATTGGGCTTTACAGGGTGTCACGAGGCATTCGAAAGGGACTCGGAAGACTGTTGAGAGTCCGTTGCCTGTGGCAGCAGTGGCGCGCAAAGTGGAGTTTAGGACAGCGGGGGATCTGAGGAAGCAGAGGAAGGCAGAGGCTTTGTCGAACAAAAAGACATGGGCAAACTCGGGCCCCGTTCATGCCTAAAGTCGGGCCCCGTTCATGCCTAAAGTCGGGCAACATAGAATTTCTACGAGAATTCCTACGATTCCTCGACTCCCTGGCATAGAGTTATCAATGTTCGACTCTCATTGCTATAAAAGTAGGACACATTTCATCCCTAATATCTATGCACCGTAGTATTCACAATATTTTGCATTGCATCTACATTGTTATCTCTACTCATGGATTCGTTGTCGTCGAATGGACCCCCTTTCGGCTAGGAAACAACGACAGGCCATCCAGAAGAAAAGTCGAGATAGTTAATACCCAAGTATGATGGTCCGCCAATGGGGTCACTCAATTTAACGTAGTGATAGACTATCACATCGCGCCCGCTAACGGGGTCAGCGAAGATACTCTGGCCTATAATTATACGATTAGCCTCATTTCTAACAACAAATTTCATCCTGGGCTTACCTCCGGGAGCGTAAACGTTATCATGAGATCCAAGGACAAGCGTTCCAGTAGCCGGGGTGAGGTTTAATGTAATATCATTCCCCAACTCATCATAGAAGGGACCCTGTCCGACTGCACCACGGCCTACGAGGACTTTGTATTCTGCTCCAGCAGCAGGACGAGAGGTAGCCTATATGTAAAGGAAGTAAAATTGAGCATAGTCAGTGGTGTTTAAACAGCGAGAAAGATAAATATCGATGGTATGTGGTACGACATCGGATGAAACAAACTTACTCCGATGAGAGGCGTAATACCGTCCGAGAAGAAGCCATAGTAATATGGTTGGCTGGCCGGCTTGTAGACAAAGCCGGCTTCAGCCGGTCGACCGCTGTATCCAGCAAGGTGAGTCCCGGGAGTAGCCTGTTAAGATTGAATTGTGAGCGAAAAGACTGCAGAAAACTGTTGGTAAGACCACACCGAAGCCTGATCATTGACTCCAGGCCATAGGCCAACCTGATATATCCCATCCCAATACGAACCGAATGTCAGTTGCAATCCGACAGTATCATCGATGATATTGGGATCAACTGGGACGTATTTAGTAATGGGCCACACAAGGCATTGTCTTCGGATGATACTTACTGGCATTGAAAACGTCACCGGTGACAGAGCTGATGACCTCCCCAAGGTCAGTCCAAGTACCGGGCATCATAGACGGACTGGTGGCAACGCCGATGGCTGAGTTCTGGCTTCCGAGAGCAGAAACTGCATAATATAAGGTGTAAAGCCCATCGATGAAGTTGATATCGGGTGCCCATATGTTACAGCTGCCGGAAGAATCGATTATTGAGCAGGAACTCAAAGCTGACCCTATGTTCGTCCAAGGGCTATCATAAAAGATAGTACCAGCGATAAACGGTCAACGGAAGAGAGCGAAGTACCCTGTTAGTGCTGAGCTTGTCCAGATAGGTATTTGGCCGTTCGTAGAAAATACGAAGTATTTCTGTGTGGCGATAATTTGGATGACTTGGGAAGAAACTCAAATAATATGGACGCACTGCTAGAGATGGATTGTACCAAATGGCCGGATCCCGAACTTCAACCGTATCTATTTCGTGGATCGGTTCCTTCAAAGATTGTACAACAATACAGAGAGCACCTACCACTGCCTGCGATAGGATTGGGAGTTGCAGCGACAAAGGTCGTTGTCAAGAGACCAAGTAACGATCCAATGATAGTAATCCTCATGAGGATAAGATGAAGCGGTCCGTTGTACAAAGGAAACTCGAATGTTTGCTCCAGTTATATACCTTGTTTGTGAGCTAATAATATGCAGCGCATGCTGGGCAATGATGATTTTGAATTGGGATATCACAGTTCACTTGAATATGACCGTGTTCCTTGAGTAGGGACCTTGTGATTGCTGGCTGAAGGCTTCTATTTCAACGGCCGCGGTGTATACCAGGGGCCTATCATAGGGACTATGTACAAAACCTGTTAGTCTCAAATGTCCAGAAAAATCCTGGGTCAGAGTCAGCCTCTGTTCGACAAGGCTAGCTGATGCGGTAATATGAACATCAAGATTCGGACACTGGTGAACACTTGAGCATATGGGGTCAAGGAAGACCTTCGTAGGATTTTCCTTGAACAAGACACATGGCTCCTCGAGCTGCAATAGAAAACATGTAGCATTTGAATTTAATCTGGAATTATTCGTATTGCAGCACACCTAATTAGTGGTTTTCGGATGTCAACCAGCCCAGACAGCGAAGGTGTAAATCCTTTCCGGCAAATGCAATTCTGATTTGAATTACACAAACGAACACGAACGAGTCCAACTTCCGTGTATTTGCTTGTGAGTTTATCGTACTTAGCAAGGTAGAGAGCGTCTATGAGCGCTAAACTTTACTTCCGACAATCACCTGCTATATCCCGAGAGATAGATGTCTTTTGCATCCTTCAACAACGCTAGTTTGATCACCGGTGCTCTGCTCTTAGTCCCAATCGTATTCATACTTTTCAGAAACCTTTCTTCCTCGCCTTCCTCGAATACCATGCCCTCAGACTCCACTAGTACTTCGACCACCTCTGAAGAACAACCGAAATCGATAATGCAGCCTGCACGCGCGGACCTGCTCCCGCCCAAAGATGATCCATTCACATTGGAGGAACTCAAGAATTACGATGGAACGGTGGAAGGAAAGCCGATCTATGTCTCTATCAAAGGTGAGTATTGATTCTATTCGATCGACTGTGCTGATTGTGTTCCGCTTGTTTCTACACAGGGGACGTTTTTGAAGTCACCCACAGAAGCGACGTTTATGGTGCTGGGAAATCTTATAATATTTTTGCTGGCACGGATGGATCGAAAGGTCTGGGGATGAGCAGTCTCAAAGCAGAACATGCAGTGCCGGATTATAGTGGGCTAGACGAAAAAGACATGAAGACGTTGAATGATTGGCATGCATTTTTCCTGTGAGTGGCTGCCGTCTCCAATATTTCCTCATCGCTGACTGCTGTATTGGGGTCCAGAAAAAGATACAATATAGTTGGTCGTGTCTCTGATCTTCCCGACGCTGTGAAGAATAAATAAAGGCGCAGGATATGTGGTATGAAGTAAACAGTTTGAGGAATCTCTATGTTCTTATTCGATCGTGACTATAATGCTTTGTGTTTGCTCAATACATACTCTTTCTGGATCTTGTCTCCATCATAGCTTCTGGTATAGTAACCTATTCAACATTGGGAAGCAAGCTAGTATGTGTGTATCTGTTATGCTATTTGGCGCCGACCTTTATCTGGTATCTCATATTTTTGGGAATCTTGAATTTTTGGCCTTCTTCTTTGTTTTCAGCTCTGCACACCTCGAGCTCAGCACAGCGTCTAATCTGTATCTAAAGAGCTCATTTGCTGGGGTTGTATCAAGTCTTGGACTGGCCGTAACCACGGCGCTAAGGATGTTACTGCAAAACTAGCGCCGGTTTGGACGCTGTTCCTCTGTTTCTCTTTCTGTTCATATATACCATCATCGATCCAATCATATCATATCTCAATCATATCTTAAAGAATGTCTTCCTCGACCCCTGAAGTCTGGCGACCAGAAGATACAGTACCCCCAGTTCCAGAAACCCCAGGATCGGAAATATTCCGACCTGACATCCTGGATGAAATCGAGAAGAAGATCGAAGAGATGAGCAAGGAGCTCAATGTGCTTAGCTTGGATATCCACGGTACGCATTTATCTCAACCCATTTACAAGAATCCGAACAAGACATTGCCCTATTTGTGTCAAGCTCATCCTGAGTTGAAATACGAAGAAGCGTACGCGGCTCATCAAATATATTTTACGCATTCCCAGCCAATTCATACGATAATCGATCAACAGACGAACTCACGACGTTCTAACATCCTTTATGTCTGAGCATGGGTTCAAAGTCGAAAAACACTACCTCCTACCGACGGCTTGGCTTGCAACATATAAGCATGGCTCAGGCGGAAGGACCATCGGGGTGAACTCTGAAATGGACGCTCTTCCCGGCGTTGGCCATGCATGTGGACACAACCTTATCGCTATCTCGGGTGTTGCAGTAGCTTGCGCAATGAGGGCGGTTCTTGAGCAGTTCAATATTTCTGCTACCATTCAGTTGTTAGGTACACCAGGTGATCAATATTTTTCGTCCGTTCATAACATGCAGCCTTACTTTTTCATTCCGTACTTTTGAACCATGTACTTGATGATCTATTGTTAATGACTGAAAACAGCTGAGGAAGGTGGGGGCGGAAAAATCAAGTTACTAGAGAAAGGCGCGTACAAGGATATGGCTGCTTGCCTTATGTGCGTTGTCCCCTGCATTTACAGTTTTACTTACTTTTTGACCGGTTCTTTTTCGGAAACCTCACTGACCATCAAGCAGGTGTCACCCAGCACCAGGCCCGAAAGGATCCGTAAGCTTATCCGGTAGCCTTGCTATTCAGCAACTGACCGTAGAGTATTTTGGACACACGTGAGCATTTCTGTTTCATGGTCACTCGAGGGGCACTAGAAAGCTAATGATTGGAGCTCATAGTGCCCATGCGGCTCTTTCTCCTTGGGAAGGCATAAACGCTCTCGATGCCGCAGTCTTGGCTTATAACAATATCTCCGCACTTCGTCAACAACTGAGACCTACGGCTCGGGTGCATGGAATATTCGAAGGAAAAGATTGGGCTGTTAATGGTTCGTTTTACAATCCTACCCGACTCTCTTGCTGTGCCTCCAACTCGTGCGTGCACAGTCATTCCGGATTATGCAAAATACATATGCTACATCCGAGCTCCCAACGTGACTGAACTGGATGATGTCGTAAAACGGATATTGCCTTGCTTCCCGTGAGTCTTGATTTGTCTTCACCTCGTCTGATATTCATAACATTTCTTGGTCGTCAGCGCTGCAGCACAAGCCACTGGATGCGAATATAAACTCACTTTGGCTGAGAAATTGACGGATATACATCAGAATAAGGCACTCGGTGAGTAGAGCTCCGGTGTTCTGTTCGTAGCATATGTTTTGGTTGTCCATATTGACACCAAATTTGACGACAGGGGAAGAAGTAGCGAGAATAGTCAAAAGCCGATATGGTGGAATTGATTTCGTTTGGGGCATTGCACATGCCTCTACGGATTTTGTAAGTTTAAAATCCTTTCCTTACATCTCTGTTCCTTCGCGTCAAATTCAAGTTCTAACTGATATCTCGAAATGCCAGGGGAATGTAACTTACGGTGTGTAGAGTTTGACATGTGTACATTGTGAAAAAACTGATTGGCCATTGAAAAAGAATTGCCTTCGTTGCATCCCGGGTTTGGTGTGTACTTTGGAGATTCATCCTCAAATCAATTAATTCCTAACCATCCTTCTTCGAACTTTAGCTATCCCCACTGTCCTTAATGGCGGGAACCACACCCGGGATTTTGCAGCAGCAGCGGCAACTGCAACTGCCCACCAAGCGTGCTTGGATGTATCTAAGGCACTGGCTGCTACGGGTATCAGGGTGCTGATTGACGATGAATATTTTGCTGAGGTTAGTCCTGAGTTATGGAATGGGAATGGCTTCACGAACATCGTATTTTATCATAGGTGAAAAAGACGTTTGAAGAGCGACAAAGGTTTTGAACAGTCTCAGTTCGGACGAAGTCACAAGACTATGGAACGCTTCCAAACTTGAACGATATCTAGTGGGATGATGAATTTTGTAATACATATGGTGTAAGAAATGGTGTAAGATACAAGTAAAATGACCGTCAACTTTGACCAGCAACCAAAATTGCAAATGTAAATATGACGAGTGCTCCGAGAATAAGAGAGCTGATAATGATCATTAGTCGAGCCACTGGAAATTGGTTGAGCGTTAAAGCATTCTGTATGGAGAAGTAGCGCGTTAACCCTAGTTGAAAAGGTATCTTGTTTGTCAAGGTGTGGGACATGGAAATAGTAAAATTATCGTACCAGTGATGAGCAGGACGATGGAAAAAATGACGAAGGCAGAACCCAAAGGTTTCGCATACGCTTGCA
Organism: Lentinula edodes; assembly: GCF_021015755.1. Taxonomy (NCBI): domain Eukaryota; kingdom Fungi; phylum Basidiomycota; class Agaricomycetes; order Agaricales; family Omphalotaceae; genus Lentinula; species Lentinula edodes. The sequence goes on from NW_025764343.1 coordinate 62,059, forward strand.
TACGTTGGGACGTTGGTTCTGTTGTTAATGACGTTGTCGACCCATTGGTTGAAACGGATATTGTCAACAATTGTACAAGAGCTGAACTCGACAGTATCACATTTTAGACGGAATGTTCTGAATTGAAAGAGGAAAAAAGCATTGACCCACCGACACCGGTAGAAGCTATTGCCAAACTTGTCCTGACATAGGCTAAGAAAGTTCTTTCAGAGGCTAAATGATCTCTCGCCACACTTCCGTTGTTTTCAAGGATCAGCTGTGGGTTGAACGTTTTTTTGCTTCTGGATCGTGCGTGCGAGTTTAGGGACTGGGGTTGACTTTTGTCGTTCGCCGCCTCGCATTCCGTAGTTTCGCCAGGAAAAGGACAACGTGAACTAGTTTCCTTGTATTTGGAAGGTGCAGAAGACATCCCAGACTGATGACTGTCCTCCAGCTCTACGATTGTCCCGTTTCGTGACAGCGACGGCGAAGGTATCGGCAGTTGTGGGGCTGAAGAGGCTGAGGGCTCAAATGAAAGCTCGCATGACATTCCGTGGTCCGTAGCCATTTCTACACCTGCAGAGACAATCAAGTGTTGGTTGTTGTGCGAGCGGGGAGAAAGAGTTCGAGAGGAAAAAAATCCTAAAGACGTCGTTGACGGAAATGAAGTAATTCGGAATTCCTGTTTGTGATAAGCGCGGACCTTCGCGAACCATACACATGTTTGGTTGGGATCATGCTATAGATATTTTTGGCCAGGAAGCTAGTAGTCGTCGATTCAATACTCGTGTTACTGTTTACTGAAGTCGTCGACGACAAAGGAAGTTTGGCGCTGTTGCGCACAGACTCAAATGGTGCCATTCTGTGCACGAATTGCGACATTCGGGCGTTCGGACTTATCCTAGCCACCTCCGAAATGGATTGCACAGCCACATAAAATATCGATTTATCCTCCCTTGGTCTCTCTTGGTTAATCGAGCTCAGTTATGTCAACAGGACGTCCTCTGCCTCGTCCTTTCGAACTGCCCGACCCTGTCTGTGATACAGAGGTTGATTTAACCGTTATCGTATATGGCTCCTGCTCCAGAGATCCTTCCGATATGGAGGAACGCTTCTCGAAGGACGAACAAGAACAACGCCGGTTGGAGGTATACCTTAGACCCGTCATTCCAGCCAGTCAAATGTACACCGTCTCAGACCGTCGAAATGCGATCAGGCCCTATGTTTTGAGCATTCAAATCGACTTGAAGCACAATAGACCGTGGAGATGTGAATTTTGTAGTATGCATATCATTTTTAATGACCCTAATGCCCTATGTTGATACTCCCGTTACTACACAGCCAAATTTGCACGAGAGTCGGTCTGGATGACAAGCGAATGGTTGCAGCTTAAAACACCTAGCATGGTCAGCTATGTGAGTCCTTCGCTCGTTCTCTACTCTTTTCATTGGCTATAAATCTTCATTCAGGTTCATCTGGTCTGCAATTCAGAAATCGGCGAATGTGCACAAACTCTGTCTGCCATCAACTCAGAAATGCAATCATTGGCAGGTGCTCCTCCCAGACCTCTGCCTAAGCTATCTCGGAATGGCACAAAATATCCAATGGCAGCCAGCTGCGTGAACTGCAACAACGAAGCAAAGGAGAGTCGTAAGCACTTGAAGCAATGCAACCGCTGCAAGATTACACGGTATGTCGAACGCCTGGGCGTAATATTCACATCTACTGGTAATCACACAGGGCAGAGTGTTTAGTATGCGATGAGGCTGAAAGCACATATTTTAATCAAATGTGAGTCGAACGGTAAATTATCTGGAATCTATTTAGCAGGATAGGAAGAGCTATGGACTGAGAAAAAATCATACACTACTTACATGCGAATAACAAATCTGGTATACCTGAAACAGGTTCTACGATGCGAGAAAGTGGGTCTTTATGTATGTAGGGAGGTAGGCCATTCTACGAAGATGATAATGGTTCAAATTGGGTACCAACTCTCCGCCCGAAAACGGCAGTGTGCCATTCTGGATCCGGACCGGGAGATGTCCTTGGTACACTTCCGGCTTCCAGTCAACTGAAATCTTGAACCATGACGGCCACGATGAAAGAAATCCTGGTCGTTGGATTTGGAGGTGTTGGATCCATCTGTGCGCCCTGCCTCTAAACTTCAACTTACATAGCCTCACTAACACAAATAGTTGGAAAGATTCCCTCATCGCGAAACGTAGTGGACTTGCTCGCGTAACAGCAGTTGCTCGAAGCAACTATGATGCTGTCAATCGTGAGCAATTGGCACTGATGTGTGAACGCTGGATTAATCTCTGATCTGCTGTTCAGAAAATGGAATGCACTTCAAGAGCTCAAAATATGGAGATATACCTGGGTGGAGGCCAGATCGATGTGAGTTCAGACATACAAATCAGACTCTTCTCGTCTCTGATTAAGCACACAGTGTGCAAATCTGTCGGAAGCGCTGCTGATACGCCTTATGACTATGTCATTTTAACGACGAAAGCTTTACCAGATATCATCAAGACCCCGACAATCTTGGCGCCTCTTCTCACTGCTCCCTACATTGAAAAGTATCCCCAACCAGCGTATGTCATCCTACAAAACGGTTTGAACGTTGAGGTGGACCTTTATCACGCAATCAAGGCACTTGCGCAAGGCGAACCGAAAATAATCGGGACCTCGCTTTACATTGGGACGAACCTTCTCGCACCCGATGTAGTTGAGCATAATGGTTTTGTGTGTAGCTTTCTACTTATTGGAAACTGTGTCGTGCTGATAGCCATTTTCTTGTAGGATCGCCCGACGCTTGGAATATACAGACATAACGATTTTACAACTACTACCAATTCGCCCGAAGAAACTGTGATTCTTGAGGGTATTGCTTCCATACTTGCAAAGGGAGGAAGCACAGTCAGTGTGGTGCCCGAAATTCAGAGGAAGAAGTTTTCCAAGAACTTCTGGAACGTCGCGTTCTCCTCGCTCACTTCACTGACTGGGTATGTCTACTCTTCCCCATACGGTTTATTGACAAAGAGTTGATTACCTGGAAAATTTAGTTACACACTACCTTCGGTATTCCGCCCCCCACCATCTGATCCTTCCATCCAGTATGAACCGTTTGTTGCACCCAAAACTGCACATCTCATTAACGAGTTCACGATTCCTACGCTGAAGGCTATCATGGAGGAACTGGTCAGCTTGGGTGAGTCCATGATCTGCTATAAGGGGTTCTCACTGGAAACTGAACCCCCACCAGCTCGTGCTCTTGGATTCCCGGACTCAGAAGATGGCCTCCCTTCTTCGACAGTGGAAAGCATCCTCAATAATACCGCATCAATTCACGTCTCACCAGAGAGCACGCACGTACCTAGTATGCTTCTAGACGTACGGAAAGGACAGCCGATCGAAGTCGAAGTTATCCTAGGCGAAGTTGTGCGAATGGCGAAGGAGCGTGGGGTCTCCGTTCCTGTGGGTATCACCCATACTTATTCGCATGAAAGCTAACTCATACGATCATCATAGCGTGTTGAAACCTTATACGGACTCCTCCTTGTCGTTCAGAATCAGATTATCAGAACAATGGCAAGCAAACTTTGAGGTATGTTGTCTACAATGATTTGTGTGCATACAGTTCGTTTGAATTTCAGCTCAGGCTTTGTCCTTTGTTTACTATGATGCGCTCTTTGGGGGTTATCCCGATAGATGAACTTCCGAGTGTATATATGTCAACTTCTGACGGGACGAAAGAAATCCGTTTAATAATGTTAATTATATTTCGGATGATTTAGTCACGATATTTGAAGAGCGGGCGACGACAGCTTGCGTCCCAATGCTTGGTTCTGAATGACTAACAGAAGTGCATACAACGTTTCGATGCGCTGGGGGCGGTTTAAGAGAGTGGCACTTTTGGCAAAGTCTGGACTCACTGGCACTGGGACCCCTCTTTCGCGGGCCATTATAACGATGGAACCCACAATGACTTCAACCTCTATAGGCTGACCTTTCCTAGCATCTAGAAGCATACTCGGAACATGAGTGTTTCTAGGATCCTCGTGCATTCGCTTTTGGTTGGCAATTGTTTCATCTACGAGGGAAGAGGGAAACTCATCCTTGGTGTCAGGAAACCCGAGTGCTCGTGCTGTATATATTTTAGAAGCCTATTGTACAGATGTATGTTGAGAGAATCTACGTACCCAGCGCTTCCACTTCGAGAAGCATTGCTCGTAGAACAGGGATGGTGTACTGGTTGATTGAGGATGCGGTCTGAGGCTCCAAATATGGTTCGTAAGAGGTTGAGCCTCTCTTTGGTGCAGGGCGAAACAAAGCTGGGACGGTATAACTATTGATGTAGGTCAGCGCTCATACACGGACAAATTAAGATGAGGACTGACTTGGTGAGTGTTGCGGTAGAAGCAAAAACCACGTTGATCAAGTTTTTCGCCAACTTCTTCCGTTGAATTTCTGGGACAAGCTGGACTTGAAAGCCGCCACTGTCGAGGGGAGCAGCGAGCCCCGCAAGTATTTTCATCTCTTCATCAGAGTTGACGCAAGTGGTAAAATCTCCATGTCTATAGATACCAAGGAAGATCGAGTCCTATCGAACAATTAGTCGAAACTCAGAGAACTGTCAATAGATTGGGCTTTACAGCCATTGAAAGGTGCTCGACAACTCCTGGTGTAGTTATATTGGTCATGGTATATAGTGAGGTGCTGATAATCTTCGAATTCGGTTGTTCCCCGAGGGCAACAAGTGCATCATACAGATCTTGTTCAACCTTGAGACCATTTTGGAATAACGCATAGATTGGTTGCCCAAAATGTTTCGTATATGTGGAAGATAGGAGTGGTGCGAGCATTGTTGAGGTAGTGATTAAATCTGGTAGTGCTTTGGAAGTCACAATCACATAGTCATATTTTTGATCAGCAGCGTCGGAGACAGACCTGCACACTGAGAATGAAGAAGAGTTATCATAGGTTACACAGGAGCTCGAAGAATACGCACGTCTATCCGGTTTCCATCCAATTATTTCACCGTATCGTCGACTCTTTATGTGCACACCATAATCTGAGAGCAATGAACACTGTGCATGCGAAACCAATGAATGTATATGGCGTACCGTTTACAAGTGCATGACTGCTCCTTGCTACTACAGTTATGCGAGCAAGGCCGCCCTTTTTTAAACAGAAGGCGCCTTTGGGCAACCAGTGAGAACCTTAATTATGTTGCAGGTGAAAATGATCTACACACAGATTGAACCAACTGCACCGAGTCCGACAAGAAGTATTTCCTTTGGCGAAGTGGTCATGAGAGCGAAGGAACAGATCAGTACTGGTCAGTTCGCGATACTCTTTGGTGTCTTGAAGACTTGAACTCCATTCATTTTCATTTTTCATTTTGTATCACGGGCCACGGCTTCCGTGATAAATATCCGCGGAACTCGGATGGAGCAGAATGAGGACAACCACCCACTGTACGGGTGCATACGCGAACTTTGAGGTAGACAAGTGGATGGTGTTAGGCAACTGAAGCGTTAATCACAGGTAAGTTATTTGAAGGGTATAAGGTGTGAGAAGAGCAAGGGTTTCGTAAGTGTCAAAGCTGTCTATATCGGACCAAACTCGGGAGTATCCGAAATCATTTGATTTGACTTGTTGCTTATCGCAATCTCGGCCTGTTGGGGAAAGAATAAGTATGACTTGGGAAACAAATGCACTCCATCCCTTCCCTCAATAAGTATGAATGGTGTAAATGGCAAATATCATCAATCCCTTGACGGACTCGCTGAAAACCCATTGCGCCGTACTTGGCGCGGTAATGAGCAAGGCAAGAGCATTCTCTAATTCTAGAATTGGTCGTTTACCCATGGCCATCGAGCTACAGGAACTATAGAATTGAGTTCTGTTCCCAAGTTCGATGATCCATACCAGGAGCGTCAATGGATCAAGGTGCATTAACTCATTTCCAAGACTCGGAGTGCAGACTCACTTTCAATATAGGAGCACATGGCAGCTGCGTTTCGTTACTGGGGAAAATGCGGTTACGGTGAAGGTGTATCCGGTCATATCACCGTCAGAGATCCAGTCCTTCCTGATCATTATTGGTGAATAACTGTTCATTCATTCACCCTGCGATACCTCTAATTCGTGTTGATTTTATAGGATGAACCCATTCGCAGAGCATTTCTCAACGATGACTGTGTGCTTTCCTGTATTTCTTGAACTACATGAGCTGATCATTTTTGTTAGAAATCCATGCTTGTCTTGGTCGGTCCAGACGGCTATGTATCCCCTCATGGTGCCCAGTTACCTATAAACTCCTCTGGCTTCTATATCCGTAAATTAGACAGATGCATCTCCAGTACCCTAATCGCTCATCATCTACCGCAGACTCTGCTATTCACAAAGCACGCCCTGATGTTAAGGCCGCTGCTCATTGCCATTCCATTCATGGAAAAACCTGGTCAGCTTTTGGGCGCCCAATCGATATCCTTACCCAGGACTCGTGTTTATTCTATGATAATCTTGGGGTTTATCAAAATTTTGGTGGTGTAGTTCTGGCGGATCAGGAAGGTAAGAACATAGCAGATGCTCTCGGACCCAAGTGGAAGGCGTGTATTTTGCAAAATCACGGATTATTGACGCGTACGTTATGTCCTCGTAAGTTATTTCCTGCAAATGTGAACTGATCTTTCTTTTTTCGTAAGTTGGTAACACCGTAGATGAAGCAGTGTTTCTGTTCGGTGCTCTAGATAGGCTATGCCAAGTCCAACTTCTGGCGGAGTCTGCGGAAGCCAATGGAATCCGCAAGTCGGTTATCTCTCAAGAGGACGCAGAATTCACAGCCAAAACCATACAGTGGTGGGAGAACGTCTATGTCAACGTGAGCAACCGTTTTCCAAATGATCATAGCCTTCGTCATACTGATACTTGAGATAGTTCCAGCCAGAATATAAGCTGTTGTTACAGGAGACCAACGGAGCATTCTTGAAGTGACCCAGTTCAAATTTTGGGATACTGCTTACTTCGTTGCGTCGGACGCTGGAAACAGCCATTTCCTTGTTATTCGACTGCGCGTGTATACGTATGAATGCGTTATAATAATAGTACAAATGCAAGTGAGCGACTGTGGTGGAATAGGGTGGAATCTGGTCATGCAGAAAAGAAATACAAAAAATACGTAACGAACCGACGTCGACAAACTGAAAATCTCTTCATGATACCAAACCATATTCAATATTCTTCCACATCTGAGAGCGATGCCGCAGAAGCATACTCTGACACTGTACCATCATCATCATCAACCACTTCCTCATCATACTCGCGCAATACCTCTCTCATCGCATACTTCATGATCGGTGTCGTTGGTACCAATTTGGGACCAATGACAGAATCCATACTCCCTTCATACACACTCCGCCAGCGAGAACTTCTCCGTCGGCGGTTATGCGAGAATACCTCCTGCTCTGGGATAGGGACAATATCTTCTTCAGATGCTGCGGCTAGGTTTCCTTCCAGTTGATTCGAGTTATCCACAAGTGTGCGTCCATTGCTCTCGTCTCCCTCATCGCTGAGCGGTCTCGATTGACGATTTAGATAAGATGACCCTTCTGGTTCTAATTCTTTCGTCACAGGCTCTGTCCACCTTAGATCCAAAATCCTTCCCTTGACCATACCATCCACAGCATGTACCCCATACTCTCGGCATAGTGCAAAGTACGGAAGGTATGTTGTACCAGGTTCAGTGATCCGGCTGATTACCCTCAGTAGCTGCATTGCCGTGAAATCTGATTCACCGTACGTCGCAGCAGTGCTACTGCTGTCTGGGTCCTGGACGCTTGGGCCACGGGGATTGCTGATTGCGGAGTATATCTTGAAACCAGGTAGGCGTGATGATGAAGGAGGGTGGTTGGGGTTTGAATTTCCCTCTTGACCCTCACCCTCCGGAGAGTGCTCAGACGAATGAATGATGTGGAGATTGAGCAGGGCATGTGCCTGTAAGAAATGGGAGCTTCGTCTCACTATATGCACCAGTCAGTCACCTAACAACTTGATGATTATATATTTGGACATACCGTCAAGACGACCATTGGTATTTACTCAAAACCGACTATTCAGTGATGAGGATAATCGAAATAACGGTTCACTCACTGTAATCTGTCACAAAATCGTGCCAATGCACCAACTTTCCTCCAAATGCTTCATAGAGCACCTCAAAATTAAGTCCATACTGAATGTGCTCTGGAACACGAGGTAGAAGCTGTTCACGAAAGAATACTCGCGTCTCCGCTTTTGAACAATCCCCGATGGTTATGATCTGGTAAGTTTAGAATTAAATCCAATGTAGATCACCGACGATGAAGCAGACGCACCTTGCAATGTTGCATGACGTTCAGCTGTCTCAACCAAGTGTGGTAAAATGGGTCGCTAGTGGCGTGTATGACATGACACAGTCGATCCTGTTTGGTCAGGACAAGGAATGCACTCAGGATGCAGTTCATCGCCTCTGTTGACTGGATGAGGGCCGGCCTAGAAGGACACGTCTTGAGCCTCGCAATCAACTTGGGCATAAGCTTGCTACATACAATTTATGGGCTTCATCGAAAAAGACGACCTATATAAGTATTTGAAAATCTACCATTTTGAATGGGATGAGAAAACATACAGGCATCTTCTTCACAGGCCGTTTCCGTTTCTCAGCTTCCTTCTCTGACTCGCCTTCATGCTCTGCAAGACGTTGTTTCTTCTTACCTTGGTCCTCGTGCTTGCTCCTGAGGTGCAGAAGATTTCGGAATCCAGTGGTTTCACGTTTGCCATTTACACAGGAAGGATCAACACGAGTTTTAGACGACGACCCATGTTTTTCTTCTTCCTTACGCATTTCTATTTTCCGGTCTTCTTCTTCGTATGGGTTGAATTCCCAGTATTTCAGTAATGATGACTGCATAACCACGAAATTAAGCGAATTCCACAGTACGAATGACTGCGTGCCATACCTGGAATAGTTCCATAAGCCTCGCGATATCACTGGTTTTTACTCGACTGATGCCCGAATCTGGAGGGACTTCTGTCATTCTCCGTTCAACATTCAAACGATCATGCTATCGAGAGTCAAAAACTATATCAGTCAAATGAACCACTATGTTTACCTTAAAACTCCATGCCTCCTTCTCAAACTCCTTATACCCTTCCATCTGAGTCGACATGGCTTCGAAATACTGTTCCATCTGACGACTCAAACTCATGTACAGACTGGCAAGATCTGCAAACCCGGCTATCCGGAGGTCGAAATGAAGGACATGGTACGAGTCTCGGCATAAAACTTCGCGAAGGAGGGCAGTCTGAAAGTAGATAACCTCGGTGTTACAATGTAGAAACGGAAAACGAGAGTCGCGCAAACGCACCTTTCCGACTGATGTAGCACCAAAAAGAACAGTGAATGCAGGTTCTCCTTCCAAAGCCCGTTCAATCGTTTTGGCTTCAGCTCGACGAGCGAAGAAACCCGGAAGTCTGGAAAAGGTATGTTTGGGGCGAATTTGTGAGCGTTCACGATTCTCTTTGATTTCCTGCCGAGCCTCTTCAAGAAGTCGCTTGGATTCTGTAAGTGAACGAACAGTCTCTGCTGGCTATAAATTGACGTCTATGAGTTTGAGGCTTTGAGGGATAACACGGAAACGTACATTTGTCAGAACACTGACTATTTCTCCCATTCCGAAGAAGTTACGCTTCCGTACATCAGTAGGATAATAAGAGGATCTTCTTCTAGGAATGTTTGTCCGAAAAAGCCAATGCATAGACCCTACTGTCTGCTGGGACGTGTATCGTGAAGACCTTCGGAGTTTGTTATGGCCTGGGGTTGCTAAAGGCATGACTTCTGGAGCAAAACTAGAGATATTGAGTGAGAGATAGGTGCGGCTAGTAAGATCGTTCATACAGGTAATATGCATCATGATATAACTGTTCTTCGCCTGGTCTTCGCGTGTTCGGAGCATTTTGACTGCAGCTAGAATAGAAAACAGGACCACGATGCACGTTGAATGTTAATCGACGGCTACGGAGGTACAAAACATGGCAGAGCCTCATGTTGGAGGCTCTTCAGATTCAAGAGGAAATCCAGTGACCTCATCGAGTCGATCTTCATGGACGCGAAAAGGAAGCGGCTTACGTACTTGACACGTGGAACGCGTCGCGACGCGTTTCGGAAACTCCGGCGACGAACATTACGGGACGACCAGCTCACTGCCTCCAACCGATTGTGTACGGACTTGACTACTTGGCCTCATTTTTGTTTTCTAGTACACGTCAATCCTGATCTCAAGACCCCATAACTAATCTATCCCAGCGTAGCGCACGTCAGCGTTCTCATCCAACCACCGCAGCCATTTCTTCAAGTAACTTCCTCCATGCATAACTGTGGACGAATCTCCGACTACACACTAGAAAGATATGTCGGTCAATGCTACATCTAAACAGTACGACGAGTGATACTTACAAGGTGACGCTTGGCTCGAGTCATAGCCACTGCATTTACGTCTATAAGTAACAAGCAAATTCACAGGGAGAGGTTTAGCACACCATTCAAACGTCTTTTTTCCTTCAAAAATCCCACTTCTCTCTGTCGATTGTTCAAACGGATATAAGTCTCAACGATAGATACGTACGTACCTTGTCGTTACTTCTCACAAGGCTGATAACCACAGCATCCTTTTCTCGACCTTGCATACCGTCGACGGTTCCGATTTCTAGTAGCGTCCCATACAAGGGTCTTAAAAAAGACGTCAACAACGTCACCTGCGCCTGATATCTAGGTGCAGAATTGAGAGGATAGCGAAATGCATGAGGAAACACATACGGAGTAATGACTGCGATACGTTCTGGACCTACGCCAGCTTCAACCTACCAATACAACCAAAGACATTGAATGGACCACGAAATGTACAAAAACACAATGAATACGGACCAGACCTTCCACCCATTGCTTCACAACCGTCGCCTCATTTTCGTTGCATCGACTTCCTTCGTCACTATCCCCACCGCTTTCTCCATCTAATCGCTCAAAGTATTCACACCCTGCAGTATCAAAGAATGTTATCGGAGTTCCGAGAATCTCCTTCCGCGTTTCCTCGTCGTCTGATGCCTTTGTCGACGTGTTAGCGGACTGAGTCTCGGGCAAGTCAAGCAGCAGATGATTTGCAACAGAGGGATGCGAAGTCAACTTATTCGAGTATAGAGTCCGGGATGGAAATGTACAGATTTGATTGTGCATCCTGATAGGTATGTATAAGTGACGGATGTAGGAAACGCGAGTCCATCAACGCACCGGTATTGAACGTTCAACATCCTCTTGATGCCAGATCCGTACATCGACTCCAATCGGTCGAATAGGGTCGTTTCGAGACTGCGTGAAGGGCGCAATATAGACATTTTTGATCGTGGCTTGTTATTTGCAACAACGGTCTTGGACTTGGCATCATCGTCGCTCCCACTGCCAGCGCTTTCTTCTTCTGTGCCGGAATCAGGCGTGGATGGTGATTTGCTATCTTCAATCGCCATCTCGCCCTTGACATCATCGCCGCTACCATTGCCAGCATTTTCCTCATCTTTACGAGAATCAGAAGGAGAAGGGCGTATCGGCGTCGCATTCTTCGCCAAATTGGGTTTCACCTTGGACTTTCCACTACTTGTCTTGGTTTGTGATTTTGAACTTGAAGCCGATGCGCCTTTACTCTGTTGCTTCCTACGTTTGTCCAAGGAGAGAACAGTGGGAGGAAGTTGCATAGGGTCGCCAGCAAGTATGAGTTTCTTTGCTTTGAATATCGGGATCCAGCATACCTACATTAGACGTTGTAAGTTACGAAAAGACCTTAATGGGCGTAGCTTACTGCTTCAATGGCTTGAGTTGCTTCATCAATGATAACGACGTCGAATTCCTGGTTCCGTAATTGCCTTCCGCCGGACGAGTGGCATGTAGCGACCACAATCTGGACTGTGAGGTCAATATACTTCACTACACTTCGGGAATGGCAACGCTTCACCTGGGATTCATTAAGTACCGAGCTAACAATTCCTCCTTCGCGCTTTCTATACCTAAAATTGAAGGGTGAATTTCACAATGAATGCACCCGACAAGAACACTTACTCCTTCCGCAATGCTTTTACTTCTTCCCATAGCTTTTTCCGTTCTGTGCCTTTGACTTTCCCCTTCACGCCCTTCCCCTTGCCGGACAATAATGCCAGCGTCGTTTCTAGTTCAGATTTAACATCTTTCGCCAACGCAGCTTGGTCTGTCCTGGCCGCCTTCATATCTAACGTAGCCTCTAGAATACCTTGGTGTGTCATGACTCGTGCTGGGTGTCCAATACGAGTTACCCTTAGACGTGGGGATTTATCAGAGACAGGAAGAGCGAGAAGGCGTTCAAGGATGTTGTCTACGGAAAGGTTAGAGGCGCCACAGACCAGGATCCGTTTCGAGGAGGTGGAGGCTAGTTGGCGAATAATCTCGATGAGAGTATGGGTCTAGGCATAAACGCGATATGTACGTGCCAGATGATTTACGATGTCTAAGCTCACCTTTCCGGTGCCCGGGGGTCCATGGATACAAGCCACTTCAGGTGATTCCAGACAGAACCTTATGGCTTCTTTCTGGCTGGGATTGAGGGATTCGTCGAAAAATGAGATATCTTCAAGTTTGTTTAGAGGAGAGGGAGGCATCATTCCCATGAGCACCTTGATCAATGGAGTCAGTTCAGAGTCTTTTTCGCCTTTGATAGTTTTTTCAAGATGTTCAATCGCATGATCCATACTGTGTCGATTCAATGAAAAATTGAGGTATACCGGAAGAAAGGACCCACCGATCATAAGTAACACTGTTCGCCAGTTTCACAAGACGACAGCGTTCGGGAAGACCAAGATCATCTTCACTATCCACAGCGAGGACGATACGCGTATCAGAGACTTTGTATACCACGCCTTCCACTGTTGAGTCCTTAGTATCTGTGGATGCTTGTTTCTTTGACTTCGTAGTGATGTTTGCTTCGATTCGAGCAAGGTCGCCTGTTCTGAAAAAGTACGGATGAATAGCCGATTCGAAAGAAACGACTAGTGGAATCCAAGCTACCTCAGGTTATGAGGAGGAAAAGTGGGGTTCGTATGATATGCAGATGGCCTTTCGAGCTCAATTAGCCTGCACTTGACCATTGTCAATATACCATCAAGGAGGAAGGATTAGGAACACACGTCTTTCCACCTAAACCAATCTTAACTTCGTGTATGCCAAGTCCCAGAAGAGCCAATCCCTTCTGTTCCAGTAATCTGGGTCCACAATTCGAGAGCAGAAGTGAGCTCCTTTCAACTTCAGCATCTCTTTCTCGATTTAGAAGCAGCTTTTGCCTATCGATGAATGCGAGGAGCTGAGAATCAGATGAGGCCATTATGGTCAGTTTCAAAAGTACTAAGCGCCGGTGGGCGGCAATTCCAAGCTCTGCTTTTAATAACCGACTGCCACCTAGCTAGGTCATATCCAGACAACAATTTCATCGCTCTGCTTTTGTTTATCTTACTCGCTCAAGTTAATTCCTAATTTCTATCTTCGAAACTGTGTTTCCTTTGTTGAGAGATGGCCAACTTTGACTTGAAACGCTGGTGCCAGAGTATCACGCAGGTAAACCTCGTCTCAACCATGCAAATATAAAAAAGCAATAACGTCATGCAATTTAGGGCCAAGGAGAGATTGAACATTTCATTAGACAAGCCTTAGAGAGAGTTCGAGCCCTCGAACGGTCCGTCGACACTCACCATAAAATCGCGAAGAGTTTTGTGACCATGATGGATGATCGCTTGTTGGCCATGAATGGTGTGCTGTCAGGGTGCCAGGAATGCATAGAGGGGAAGGCTAGAATCACGGCCTCTACTTCAGGGAGAACTGCGTATCAGCTGCTCCAACCCTTGATTCGCCATCTTGAACAACAGGCATCTGCATTGACGGACAGTGTGCAAGAAGTGAAACGCTTGGCGGTAGTAGTAGAGCAGCGTCACTCCACCTTAATTCGTGTCTACGCGGTGCAGAAGAAGCAGGATCAGGCAAGAATCAAGAATGCCGAATCGCGCTTGAAAGGAAAGCTCTTGGATATCAGAAAGCCCAAGATAGCAATGGCATATCATAAGCTCGAAGGCTTGGAAACTAAACTAAAGGCCTTTGAAACGGATTGGAAACTTCGGCAAGTGCAGTTCCAGGAATTTGAGGAACTCGTTGACAAAGTTCAAAATTGTTCAAGAGAGGTGCATTCTATCTCTTCGTATAGATTGCAACATTCTCATCTTCCCCCAAGTTGATGATACCAGTTGATGTCGAACTATCAGAGCAGTCCACGAATACCGATTAGTGGATATCTAGCTGCATTAAACCATTGAGGCTCTTTATCACCATCTCCGCGCAATGCCAGGCAATGCCTGCTCGATTGCCAGCCGGCTCCAGAGTGACCATAACTATGCAAAACCGGTACCGAAATACTCCCTCTCTTCAAACGTAAACCGCTGTTTCGTACAGGCCGGAAACCGACAACTTCTTTCACTTCAATTTAGTTGAGGTCTTCTGGCATTGCTTTAAAACCTTCTGCTCGCAATTGCGGAGGTATCACTGCGGGAAAAATCTCCAAGGCTCGACGTTTAGGTATATAATATCGGGAAATGTCTTTTGAACTAGGCTCCACTGTTGTGGACTGCACCTTGCTTGGGAAAGGATAAATTTCAGTGAAATGGATACTAGAACTGGTATGGCAGGAACTAGGGAATGATGCAGGATTTATGTATGCAAAAAGTGTGGTCTAAGCATTATCTGAGTGTCTTTGTCAAGGTGTAGATTTTAGTTCAAGTATCAAGTGAAAAAAACAAGGCACATAAGGTGCACTACAGGATATACACACTTCAAAAGCCTTGTGGAAATTTGTTTGATTAATCTGAGTATTGAGGAAAGAATGTGGTGCATATAAGGTGCACTGCAAAGCAAGCACAGAGCTCTGGATGTTTGTAAACATTTGGCAAAAGCATGAGGCCAAGCACAACCAAAATGTGCCTGCACAAAACAACTTAACTTCCGGAGTGCAATAGACCTTGCAAGCAAGGTGATTTTAAAGAGATTGGGATTCACATCAGACACTTCTCTCTCAGTATAGACGGTGAAGTCACGCCCGGATGACAGGGCCGGAAAAATTTGATCGGATTTGGACGATGCACTTTTGGCCGAGATCTGCATTGTCCGTCTGTATTACAATCACGTTACTGTTGATTTCTTTTCTCACCATGGGTTGGCCGGTTCTCTGCCCGTCATTTCGCCTGTCCCTCTCAATCTATTTACCTCCGTTCCCACTATTAACACTCGGCGTCGTCCTTTACAGCTTGATCGACAATGGTGCTGCTGCCGCCAGCTATCTCTCTGTCCCGCTCCTCGTCTCTGCTCTTGACGACCTCGACCCCGAATCACTTGCACTTTTTCACGGCGTTGTGAATGCTCAGGCCGTCGCTCTCTCACTACTCACAGTTAGAACACAGCAAATCATTGATGCGATGGATGTTGACAAGCTCGGCAATTTGGGCGAGGCTCAGACTATCGAAAATGAAGATGAAGAACTCAAAGTTGTCTATCCGGCAGACCCTCAACCCGCTGACACGCTTGTGCTTCCAGGAAAGCATGAAAATGGGATATATTATGCTATATATACAAATATGTTCGTATCCTCTCTCCTTAATCTTTGAAACTTCCAGCTTACATGCTATCTTTCCCCTTCCTCCAGCAACCAGTTGACAGGTCCAGGACTGAAAGAACTCTGCAAGCAGTATTGTCTCTCAACCACAGGCAACAAGAAAGTTTTAAAGGAGAGGATAGCAGGGTTCAGCCAGGATAAGAGCCGATGGCAACAGTATGTTTTTGCTAACTGTTCACACTCTTCCTACAGCTGATCACATCTCCATTCCAGCCTCCTTCCCAATGCTCGACGTGCTCATCGAGGTGTTCGTGATGGCAGTATCACGAAGCACAGGCCTGTTAAGATCATGTACACCGTGTAACCGTGCCAAAGCTACAAGGTGTCTAAGTGCGGAAGACGAGTGGGACAGTAGTGAAGTTATTAACAACACCGCTGTTACGCCGTTAGTCCCCGGAGATCGAGAGTAGAGAAGGGAGGAACTGAGAAGCAGCCAGGTCGGAGCGGCGGTATCGCCGGTGACGAGGAGCGAACCAGAGAACGTCTAAGTCCTAAGGTTATAGTAGAGAGTACTCCAAGGCGATGAGCCTGAAGACTTAGAGAGGAGTTAAGTTGGGAAGGGAGATCTAAGTTGATAATTAAACTGAGGAACTACAGTAGCGTACAGGCAGTATTTATATCTACGGAGCGGCGCAGCGGTGCGGAGCGCCAGACTAACTACTAGGAGCTATACGAGTAGTACCTGCAGGGTAAAGTAAAAGACAATAAGGAGGGACTAGAACGAAAGGGTATGTGTAGCGAGAAAGAACAATAAGAGTGAGATTACAATAAGGAGCAGATCTTCGGAGTACCGAACGGCGGAATGGAGGCCCGCGGCATGGACTTGACAAGGCCCCAGACAAATGTAAGCCCCGCGAAAATCAAGAAGCTGAAGCCCTCGGTCCTGCGACGGAATGAGTTGATGGGTCTCCCCTTGCACACTCCGCTCGGTGCTCAGCTCTTTGCCTCGGAACGCTCGAAGGATATGCGAACTCTAGAGGAGAAGAACTCGCTTCTGCGTTTGGTATGTCATCTGTTTGTCCTTCGTAGATCTAAACTTATGCAGTTGTCAGGCAAAGGAGTTTGATGATGCTCATCCCTTCATCCCCCGTGAGGAGCTTGCCCGCAGAAAGAAAATTAGAGAGGAGGAACAGGCTAAGGAGAAAGCGAATAGCAAGGTGTGTGTCATGGGCTTTTTTTTCATTCCACCTCTAATGTTATTCCTTCAGGTAGCGGTAGCAGAGAACTTGCGTTCAATGTCTGAGCAAATCGCTACCCTTACAGCTACCATCCAGATACTCAGTGGGCTTTCAGTACCTCCCAAACCCCCATACTCAATGCTTGCAACGCTGGCTCCGTTCCCGGTATCCTCATCAAGAAGTGATTCATTCAGTTTCCTCCATAACATTTCGCTCACTTAACTTCTCACAGGTCTACCTCCGAATTCTCTCCAAGCTGGGCTGACGTCAAGCCATACGATTCACCACCATGGCTCTTTTCCCACAACTGGTGAGTACCCTGATCCCTGATCACAGCTCATCCATCTAAGCTTCCTGTCTAGGTATTTCAAGTGTCCAAGTTGGCTGCTTCACCCCGAGCCAGTTACTGGTCCCTCCTGTCCTTCCGCATGTGTCCGCCCCAAGCAGAAGTGGCGTGGTATGGAAACCAGTAAATCCGTAAATTTGTAAATCTGTAAATTCATGAATTTGATGACATCATTATTTACAGCCTTGATATTCTTCTGCTCATCTTAACCACCAAGTCTTGAGCTTGATCATTGATCAATCTGCTCTAGACATGGATAAAGCTGTATCAGTACAATGATTAGTACTATGGCAAACAGACAGGCCCATGCCTGAGGTGTGGTACTTGTACACCAATTAATACACTGCTAACTACTACACTGACCATACACTGACCATATACTGATCTGTAAAACCTGGATGTTCATGAGACCAAATGATACTAGCTGAAGAGTGCTGTGCATGCTGTTCAGCACTCATAAACTACTGGGAGTGCTTTCCCAGCTGGACAGTGCTGTCAGCTGCTTTTGAGATTTTAGCCAAAAATATAGGTTTTACAGATTGTTGGAGAGTACTCCGTACGCCTAGCTTTGACGTTTCCTTTTTTTCCTTCAATACTATACTTCTGTTTGGCTGCTTATCTTTTACCTATGTTTCGGCTTACCAACCCGACCTGGTGATCGGGTTATATATCTTTCGTTTCGCTAGTTATTCCCTCAGTTGATCTTTACACTCAACTGAGGTATGTTTACTCATTTCCAGTTTCCTTATTCAAACCTGTACTTATACAATCCTTAGTCTTATCTATTCCTACAGGTACTAATATAGTTGATCTTTACACTCAACTGAGTCTTATCTATTCCTACACAGATGTGACTGATACACTGACCACAATCCTAGGAAATTGCTTGCAAACACAAATTTGTACAAATTGTTATCTACTCTGCAATTCATTTAAGCCAAAGTCCTTGCAAGGGGTCTCCAAGAATACTGAGATATTTTTTGGGCATTCAAGTTATATAGTATTGAATTTGTTCAGCAATGTACTAATCTTTAAAACCTGTACTCTTAGCTATTTACCTGGGAACAGCTGGAAGCACTTTCCAGCAAAATTAATAGTCATGTAGGGTTTTGCAGATCAGTATACATACTGGCATTATCTTAGGGTACCAACAGAAATTTCATGTTGGTTGAATGTACCTAGTGTCCACAGATATTTTGCAAACTGAGGCAATGGCATGTAATAACACCGTCAACTGAGTTCACTGACATTAAAGATACACTTGTCACTGACATTAAAGATACACTGACATAAAGATACACTGACATTAAAGTACACTGACATTACAGATACACTGACATTAACATTAAAGTACACTGACATTAAAGATACACTGTCATTAAGTACACATCTGGAAAACCTGTTTTTTTGGCTAATTCTCCAAGAGCATCTGAAAGCACTTTTCAGCAGCCAGAGCAAGTTTCAAATTTTGATCTCAGTGCTTTGGGTGCTGGAGAGTGCTCTCCAGCCAGTACCCTTGCTCTGGCAAACACACAGGTTTTGCAGATGCATTGACATAGAGTACAACTATTTATTACAACTGCTATATTTATACATCACAACAACCATGAATTGTAAGTACTTCAAGTTGATATGCTGACTGTCAAGCTTGGGGAAACTCCTTGCAAGTAATGTACACTACTATAACACACTCACTGGTTTTTCAACTGTTATCCTGCACCTAATCTGCCTGAATACTATTCCAAGGTTTTATCAACAGAGCTTATCATATACATTCAAATCACAGAGGTGTTGAAATAACCACTGTAAACTGAAAATAGGAGATGTAAGTTGATAAGATGTGCCACTGGTGTAATAGCTCCCATGTGACCTCCTATTAGCTTCACGTGACCTCATTTATGAGTTTATGAATTTACGGATTTATGACTTTACCGGGTTCCATAGTACGGTAGGTCTCGCCCCAAGCCCGTTCGGCCTCTCACAGAATTTCAGCAATGGGGCTGTAGTGCCACAACCGATTGTGAATGCAGGTGCTGCTTCATCTATGCAGAAAGAGAGGTCTGATGAGGTTACGATTGGGCATGGGCAAGTAATTTATTACAAATATAGGGAGGTTCGTGAGCCCCGCCAGATTTCATTTGTCACCGACATCGCTCGACTAGACCGTGTCTGGGATGATGAGCGACCCAATTGGGACCCCGTTGACTGTGGTAGCCTGCTGGAAATCAACGGTGCTCCTATCGCTCTTAAATACTGGAAGCAAGTCTTCAGTCACAAGAATGACGGCACCTGGTCATGGTTGAAAAGACTCTGGGTCGAATGGAAGGTGGGAATCGTCTATATACAGCAGTTCTTTGTTTACAATTTTTTCTAGTATGTCGCGGAGCGTTATTGGTCTAGCAGCCCCGAGCAGTTCTGTCAAGAGTTCTCCTCCAGTACTGGTGATCGATTCCACTGGAAAGCCATCACTAATCGACTTCGTGACCTTCGGAGTGAGCACGATCAGCAGTTAGTTGATCAGGCCAAGGCTAAATATGGTGATAATTTTTCAAAGGTCTTTGTCAATAACCGTGGTAATGTACTTACTGATAAACCTACAATCGCTCGACACTACCGCATTGAGTTAGCAAAGCGTTCTATATAAACCTTTCCTTCTTTGCTATAATTTAGTATATCAACAGCTTTATGTATACGGTTGTTAATTTGGTTATAATAAAATGATCTATTTTTCAAGCACAATGGCATGTGCGATTACAAGTAGGACAGGCAGTAGTAGGTGCACAGTTCATGTTGAAAAAATCATCACGATCAACATGAGGATTGTCATTCCATGAAATAAGGTATTTCACGATAGTCAGATGTGTGAATTCCTGACTCCATCCTCCCCACTCACAGATCTGACGCAAAGGCTAGCGGCGTTCTACAGAAAGCCACTGGCACCCACCACGTCGGAACGAGTGTGTTCCATAGGGAACAAAGTCAACACCTACATCAAGAAGATTGTTCCAAAACATCTCAAGAAATTGTTCTGAGGTCTAAAGCACTGTTGAGCAAAAGCAAAGGGAGAGAATATTACACAAGATCACACCATGGGCTCATTTTCCTCAGCAAGGCGATCATTGGCTCGAATCTTGCGAAAAAGGTACCCTTCTTTCAAACCTGATACAAGGATCCATTTGACAAAAGCCCGTACAACACATAAGTGTTGATATTCCTCGGGCAACTCGTACCAGACAAAAGGCTTGATATCTGAAGTGATTGACATCAGTGTACAAACTACGCAATCCCTATTGCCACTCACCTCCAAACTGACTAGTTTTCCGAAAGGGGAGATGAAGTGTGAGCTTAGTCTGACCAGTTATAGGGTTCTTTTCGAATGTTATGTCTTGCAAGTGAATTTTGAGCATTTCATCGACACGGAGTAACCCACAAAATGCAAAGTTATATCCACAATTCATCATCAAACGTGCACGCGGGCGCAAGTGTCCTTTAGCAGTAGGACTCGAAGAGGGTTGTGGCTGAAGGTTGAAATAAAAAAGGTCTTTGAGTAAGCCCTAACGTAGATATTGAGCTTTACTGAAAGACCTAAAGAGCCAAAGCATACATACAGATGTGACTGCTCGAGCACTTGTGGGCGTATCACCACTCTGTGTCTACAAATATACATCAGTCAGATGCAATTTGTATCAAAGCTTGTTAAAGTTGTAACATACCTTGCGACGACGAAGACTAAGCATGTAGGTGGAGACAGTCTCAGAGACTGATGGATTACCTAGTGTCTTTCCAGAAACTTCACTACGGTGCCAGGCTTGCATGCCTAAGCCATGGACTCTGCCAAATCCAAAGGTCGCAGCAGCACGCATCTTCTGGGCATGTGTATATGTTGACCGTTCCCTTGTGGTCGGAATTGCTTTACCATCCGTCAATTATATCACAACTAGGAAATGGTTCAGAGACTAATATATGAAATGATTGAGTTACCTACGAATCCATTATCCAAGCCACTAGATATACTGCTGCTTGAGGATGAGGTTTATTGCAGAAGAATTGGGTTCCTTTAGTTATCATTTGTCGATCAACAAGGAATGTATTACATTGCTTCATCAACCTTGAGTGAATGATTTGCCTTAGCAAGATATGCAGATCTAGCACTTAAGAGTACCCACCGGAGATATTCTTGCGATGTTTTTTCAGATACGCCTTTTGAAACCTCCCGAATTGCATCGCTAAGCCCAGACAGGTCGACCTCAACTTGGTCATGACTTTCTTCCAGATCGTCCAAAATATCTGCAGGGCTCAAGTGCTGTTCTTCGGTAATGACTTTGAGCAACCCAGAGTATGAGCTGTTGGTGGAGATGTCAATGGTCATCGAGGTTGAACTTGAGGGAGGAATGAATCAAGCCCCTATTAGCAACAAACTGCGGTTCTGTTTATGCAGTGCAGGTACTGGGCTGGTAAGAGAGCAGCCAAGGGGTTTAATACGACGTCCAACAAGCCTCCAGGAAACCTGGAGGCCAACTCGAGGGAATACTCATCTGTGAAACATGGGGAAACATGCAGATATATTACAAACATCAATCAAAATACGGTTATATTACTTCAACAGCAACAAGCGCGTTTAGATGATTGTAATACTGGAGGCTCCTCAAGGTCTGAAAGATCACTGACTTCATCCAGGCCAGCGGCAGTACGAACCGTACCCCTCCAATTGCCCCTGCAAATGTCTGCCCATCGCGTGAACTTCTGCAGGCCTAATTTCCATTGCGATGCCCTTGATGCTTCCCGTTCAGTGCATTCTGCTGCAGTAACCTTTGCTAAAATTGACTTGTCTGACTGAAATCTGTTGTCGCGCCATCGGAAAAGACCACCAGAAGAGTACTGTATCATGGCGTAGCGGGTCTCGTGTGCTTAGATGGGAATGGTAGAATGTGTGATAAGTGCAGAGGGAAAGAGGATCGTGGAACCAGGAGGAAAGCGAACTATGAGCCCAAGATCCCAGAGCACAAGGTGCCCACCTTTGTCGGGGTCGAAGGGTCCCATGTTGGTATCAGCGCACCAGCTGGAGGCGCGGTTGTCCGGGTCCATGTGAGGTGGAGAAAATGAGCGGGGTCCCAGGTTGAAAGTAGTGGCAGCAAACGCGGTGTTTTGGAAGTTAGCCCGTAGCTCAGGTTGCTTGTGTTGGATTTCCTCGTTTGTATCCCTATATTCAACATGGTTCTTGTGGCAGAATGTGTTGAAGAGGGCTAGGAAGAGTTTTGTTAGTATTCAAATTACTGAGAAAAGGAGAAACTGCGCACCGTTTTGAAAGCCTGAGATACGCCGAATTGCATCGTTTTGAAGAAGCTCTTGCATGGCGTTCTGATTCGCTCTGCCGGAAACTTTGTAGTTCTGCGGTTTGCGCCGCCCATTGCCATAACCGTATCCAACCGTTCGCGAGGCGAAATCTCCACGCCGACCATGTTTTTGTGTTTCAGTGAAGGTACTCGAGTCATGGCAAAGCATAGCAGCAGCAGTAGCATCAGCTTCCACCGCCCGCCATGCTTCCCCTTTGGACCCATGAGGAACGCCGCCAAGGACTGCAATAATTCAGTCATGGGTGTCGACAAGTGCTACGCAGCTCCTGAACAGAGAGAAGTTAGTTATTAAGCTCATAGTTGAAGGAAATGTTACACGCACTGCCCATCCCATCGAAGAAGCTTCAAACCGTTCAGCGAGCTCAGGGCTTCGAGATCTTTCCAAACCCTTTGAAGCCCAGGGGAGAGCTTCTTGCGAGGGTTAGCATTCCAGCCACTCGATGAGACTGGGAGAGTGGAAGCATCGAAGTCTTCAAGCTCAAGGGGCTCTGCCCCTTGAGCTAGTTCGACAACAAAGGGCTTTATGCCCCTGCTCGCAACGCGTTTGACAGCTTCAGTGGCGCGTTTTTTGCGTGAACGTTTTGTAAGCTTTGCGTATTTCTTGTTGTTCCGGGACATTGAGGGAGAGTTGTTGGAAGGATCGATGGCAAAGACTGATTCTGCGCAGGCTTCTTGTTTAACTTCCTCATTCACGCCCTCATCCTCATCCTCAAACTCTATCTCTCCGTCGTCTAAGAATTCCCCAGCATCTTTGGCAGCCATGTGCGCGTTGTTGTCGGCCTCAAGAGCAGAAGATAGGTCGAAGGAGGGGAATTTTATGCGAGCAGTGGGAACGGTGTTATCTGTGAGCAAAAGCAAGTTTGAGCCGCGTCGATTGAAAAGGTCAGGGGCAAGGGGTTTTCATTTCAGCTGGCGGCGCGTTTATGCGTAGACCAGAACGAATTTTCAGCCAACAGAGCCTTGCCTAGATGATGGGCTGGGCGTCCATTGGCTGGAAGATTCGAACTGGGAGGGGGGGGGAATAGATGGGTATGGGTATGAGAGAAGATGCTCACCTAAATCAGAGCCCATTTTGTAAGAAAGTTGGCGGCGATGGGAGGAGCAAGGAAGATGAGGGAAAGGCCATCAACAGAAACGCGTGACGGTGGCTGTGAATGGTTTAAGCGCGCGCTCTGTCGTGGCTGTGATTTCCATTCAAGCGCGCACTGCATTTCTTTCAAGTCCGTTTCAGCTGTTACTGTTATTCCACGTTCTTCCGAGCTGCCTTAATAAAGCTTCTACTCCTAAGCACATCTTGAGAACTCCCTGTGCCTAGAACAATCTTGGTAACACCAGGCCTTCTCAAACATATATTCTAGCTCATTTACACCTTCCTTTTATTAGCACCATTTCTCCTTCGGGTTCTGTCTCTCCTCGGCCAAACCTGCTTCATAATCCTCCGTTTTCTTCTGCGACTTCTTTACCAATGTCCGCTTTCTCTGCAATGCGATTCGGAGCCATCCAAACAACGCCCACAATCAACACCGCAACCGCCTAGAGACTCGTCAACTCGTGACAAGAATAAGTTCGTTCCACGCCTTGTCGGTGCGCAGACTCTTTTTCATTGCTTTATACCAGCCTCATAGGTCATCAGATCAAGCAGTAAAATCTCTATGCGAAATATGGCGTCCTCGGAACATTCCTCCAATTTTTCTTACCAGTTCTCGTGCTGCCGTTCCCGCAACTGGTCCATCAATGAACCAGTCAATCCCAACCCGTTCAAACCCCAGCTCCATCTTTATTTGCCACCGCTATCCATACCGAACGCGAATCGCTTCCCGGTACCCGCAATCCCGTGCCCATGAAGGGCTTTGTCCACGTAGCTCTACGGCGTTCCCAAACATCTAGGAGCGTTCTTCAGACAGCGCTTTGTTACCTGGAAGCCATTCTGTCCCGAATTTCGGAAATCGCTCAATCGGGCACTTGTGCCTCTTCCCCATCTTCCTTCACCACGCCCACGCCAAACCCAAACTAAACCCGCTCTGAAAAAGAGCAAAGGACCATTTTTGGCACCTGCGCCTCTCCCCATCTTTCTTCACTGCTACCACGCCCACGCTGAGCCGAACGCGCTCAAGAGCAATGAACCATCCCCGGGACATGCGCCTCTCCCACATCTTCCTTCACTACTACTATGCCCGCGTTGAGCCAAACCCGCTCTCAAAAAGAGTAAAGGACCGTTTTCGCGTCGCTCAACAGATACGCTATGACAAACCCAACAGCCATCAGCTCGTTGACATGGACATGTATTTGCCAAACACTACAGCCAGTGTCGAACTTGATGTGCAAGTAAGTCTACCTACACCTTTTTTTCCATTCCTTCACTGACATGAAGGCAGCTTGCGCATCCTTCGAACACCGATCTGTATATTTCTAGTACCAGTCCTCCGACTGCTGGGCTTACCTACTCACCAACTTCGACAGAGCCTTTGTCTGATGATTGGATGGCCCAAACACATTGCTGCTTCGAAAAGAAGAGCATAGCTACAAGGGATAGGCATACTGCTGTGGTTGCTCTGTCTACTGGTGGGAATGGTGTGGTTTTGAGGATGGATCTGGTCCCTCTCTTTCTTTAGTTTTCTCCATATGTATTTTCCTCCATGTCCCTTCTGCTAAACGGAATCCTGACATGTACTTATGTACTTAATGCAACAAATGCTTGGCCGGCCCGGTCTTTTACAACCCTTTATGAATAGGAGTAGTCTACCGACGTCGCTCTAACCCATCATAAGCATGGGCATTCAAAATCTTTGGCCTGTAAGTCACCACCTTATTGCTTGCTATTTTACTCATTATATGTCCTATATAGTTAGTGGATGAAACTGGATTTACCTGCAAGCTCAGAAACTTTGTCACGGAGCATGGATTCATTCGAGACCACCATTGTTCTCGTACAGTTGTTATTGGAGTTGATATCAGGTATGTCTTGACAAAGCCAATTACTCAGTATCTCACCATCATGCCCTTGACCTACGTAGTTCATTTTTGGATGGCTTCCGCGCTTTGGATAGGGTCGCCCATGCTGATCACCGCCTTCATACATCCGACTTGACCCTCACACAATTTTTCAAGCTATTGTGTGGTTTGTCAAAGGCCGGCACCCACTGCATCTTTGTTTATGACGGTGATGGATGCCCACTCGTTAAACGGGGATCTCAAGTTGTTTTGCGTGAATCAGACCACTACAAGCATTCGCGAAAATTGATAAAGCATTTTGGCTATTACAGTCATACAGTAAGTGTTTCTATCTAGTCTTTGTGAGACTTACCTTACAAATACAGGCCCCAGGTGAAGCGGAAGCAGAGCTTTCAAATATGTATGAACGGGGGTATCATCGATATTGTACTTTCCAAAGACAGCGATGTTTTCCCCCTTGGGGTTGGAACTATAATGAAACTCATTGTCCCGTAAACAGCTGCTCCTTCGCATTCGATATATAGCTGACATTCAAATAGAAAGGAGCCAAGACATCTTTGGGGAGATTTGGATGTCCGTGTTTACCACGCACAATCCACAGGCTACTCTCAGGGAGGCTTTATTCTGATTGCTTTATTGCTTCAGAATGATTTTGGTAGCGGCGTCAATGGTATAGGCCACCATACTGCTCGTGGCCTTGCTCAGAGTGGATTTGGGGATGACCTCCTCAACGCCTACCGGTTGTTTTTTAACCTGCCGCAACAGCTCTCTGAAGCATTCCACAAACTGAATAGCGATATGACATACGAAATTCGGCACAACAAACAGGGTAAAATGGGCTTATGCAGCCCTTTTCGGGCGGATATCCTCCGGGACTCTCAATTTCCTACCCTCAAAGACGTTGATGTCATGAATGCATTTCTCAAACCATTAACAAGCTCTTCACCTGGGTTTGATCCTGTTCCAGTCTCTTTAATCCTACCTACACTCCCTGATATCACCGGGATTTCCGGATTTTGTGCCGAGCACTTCGCCTGGTCTCCGATCCTCACCCTGAAGCATTTTCACACTCATCTCTGGCCTGGTATCGTGATACGAATGCTTTCCTCTGTATGTACAATTGGACTATCTTCGCATATAATGCTAACAGTTTTTTCTTAGAAATATATAGCTTATAACGTACAGAAGGCAGAATGCCTCGTTCCCCGCTTGCAGAGTCAACCTCAGACAGACAGCACGGGGAAATCATATATGCCTACTCTATCAACTATTGTCATGAACCCCAAGTCCCTGGATCTCCGAGCAAAGCATGTCAATGAGAGCATTCCCATTACTTTCGATACTGCCTTTTTCGTTCGACTTACTGGTCTCTCCTCCTCGACTATTCAATCCACTCGTAGAGTCGATGTTCCGGTTCCCATGCTTGCAGTGGCTACAAATCAAACAAACAAGGTCGATCGTTTAAGTGAATTACTCGGTTAGTCTCCCGTTTTGTACTTCGTTCCACCATTCACCTTTGAATTTGCAGGCTCGCATCCAAGTTCCGATATCTCTGTCCGGATTAAACGCCGTAATGATCTAGGTTTGAATAACGGAGCATCGAGTGAGCACTGAAATCTCTCACATCTCCTTCAAACAACTGACCGTGCTGCATAGGTAGCTCGCAATTGCATGTGTCCATAAACACACCCAAACCAAAGGACACTCTGGCCTCTGTAGATGGGAGTAGCAAGTATACTCAGTCCAGCATTAAATATTTAGGTCTCGTTGAGCTTACTGATAGTAGTGAAGATGAGCTTGTATAAAAATTGTACTGTGGTTATCTATTAGCGTTGTAAAATATAATGCAGTAAAGTTCACTATATTGTTGTACAAATGCTCTGTAGAGATTGAGTCAGACGGGCAGAAGGTACAAAGAATGGAATGGTTTGCAATGGCGGTAAGCGTTCTGATATCTCCGTGGACATGGACATGGTCTTTTTTACCTGCCCACTAAACTTTGCAACTTTTATGGGGGAGAGAAAAAGCTAGAAAGACAAGATTGCTGCATAATAAGACGATGGCACAGAGATTAGACAGACAATGCACATAATGTAGCTTAATATACTAGAATATACTTAGTCCAACACTTTGACATATACTAGTAGATCCTTGAATTACTTGTTCAATAGACAACATGTCCTGTTGCTCACCGTTGCTCACCGTCTTTCATGGCTCTCTAAGGCCTTGGGTATGAAATTTACTAGTAGTAGTATGTGGATAATCAATTTTAACATCCAGCTTGCAAGCTTACTCTGGGGCATAGGTGTGCATTGCATATACATTGCCTCTAGCTCCTGCACAGACTATTTGGACTATGTACAAATGTTATTCAATTGGTATATTGGAAAACTTCCAAAAATATCTACTTACAGACAGCGGATCGCCATTTTTGAATGCAAATTATGTTTGGTAACCTTCTGTAACCTCCGAAGTTTACATGTAAGCTGACAACTCGGTTGAATCCGAATACAGCCAACATCTAAGCAGTGGCCTGACGTCTCCAACTATCATACATACAACATATACAATTTCGCAACGCATTTTCTATTACATTCATACCAACTACACCCCTTCACCCCCACAAGTCTCCTCACCGTCTGTGTCAAGTCCATGCCTCGGGCCTCCATTCCGCTGCTCGGTACTCCGAAGATCCACTCTTATTGTTCTTTCTCGCTACACATACCCTTTCGTCCTAGTCTCTCCTTATTGTCTTTTACTCTACCCTGCAGGTACTACTCGTATAGCTCCTAGTAGTTAGTCTGGCGCTCCGCACCGCTGCGCCGTTCCGTAGATATAAATACTGCCTGTACGCTACTGTAGTTCCTCAGTTTAATTATCAATTTAGATCTCCCTTCTCAACTCTCACTCTTCTCTAAGTCTTCAGGCTCCTCGCCTTGAAGTACTCTCTACTATAACCTTAGGACTTAGACGTTCTCTGGTTCGCTCCTCGTCACCAGCGATACCGCCGCTCCGACTTGGCTGCTACTTAGCTCCTCCCTCTATACTCTCGATCTCCGGGGACTAACGGCGTAACGGCGGTGTTGTTAATAACTTCACTACTGTCCCACTCGTCTTCCGCACTTAGACACCTTGTGGCTTTGGCACGGTTACACGGTGTACATGATCTTAACAGTCTGCTCACAAGGCATACTCTCACACTGCTCTCACCCCCTCACAAGTCTCCTCACCGTCTGCTCACATACTCTCACACTGCTCTCACATCTTCAAATACTGTCTCCTCATGCTCTCACTTCATCAAATTCTTCTTCATTGGCCCGTATATAACCATCTGCTAACAATTCAACAAAGATCATGGAATCTCAACTGTGAGTTCTCAGCTCATTTTCAACTCGTTTTCAGCTCTTTCCACAACGTTATGCCTCATTTTCTGCTCTTTCCGCTCTTTCCACAACATCCTGCCTCTGGCATCCTCTGTCCCCTCTCACTTATGTTACTCGAGGTTTTGCTCCCGCCGCCGTCGATTGCCCGCTCGTTGTCCGGAGCGCAGTTCTCCGTCGGGTCGATGGAATGACAGGTCCCTGAAGGGGACACTGCATTACATCAGGTCACATCTCGTAACGATACGTTATTTGATGTGACCCGCAGTGTCTTTTCCTTCGTTCTCAATAGCACTTCTAAGAGTCTGTGACAATACATATTCTTACAACGTACATGCTAATCATTGTACCACCAATCATGACCTTGTCCACTTTTTCTTAGTATGATATATGTTCTTTCCGAATCCTTGACTTATGGTGTTCAATGTGCACAAAAAATAAAATGCCCCCCGGTCACAAATTTTCCGCCCCGTACTCAGTAATGAGTGATTACATTGTTCAACCAAAACACCTGACATTTACTACAAGAGTGTATATATGTATTTAATGGCTGTATAAAGCTCTTGAAGCAAGCTGGCCCACCTTATGCTTATAATAATCAGTGACTTGTGCATTGGTTTAATCATTGCTGTGTTATTGATTTTACTACAAACATTGCAACTTCAATACATATACATCTTGCAAAAGGTTGCATTTTCTTGCTGTGTGGGATTATGTATCAAATCTGCTGTGAATAACTATACCAGCCTCAATCATTAATAATGTGCCACATAATACCTTCAACACATTGAGGAAGATTTAACTGATGTCTGATAGTAGATCCCAGCAGTTTGTTCTGGGTGCTTTCATCATCTGCTAAACCTGGTTTTTCAGCTCTGAGAGGAACTGAGAGTGCTTCCCAGCAGCCAAAGCACCTAAAACAAGTTGAAATTTTTGCTCTCAGTGCTTTGGGCACTGGAGTGCACTTTCCAGGTAATACCCTGACTCTGGTAAACATACAGGTTTTGCAGATAATTACTGGGAAACACTCTCAGCTGCTGTTGGACCATGAGCTGGATATCCATGTTTCACAGATTTGAAACCTTGGCCCTGAAGCTGATGAAATGTGTCACATTGGTACGGTGTTACAAGAGATTCAGATAGGTGAGTAAGAGTTATTAAAACTATTTGTGTTCTCAACACTTCAGATGGAGGAATATATGCTGAATGAAGGCTGCTACATGTGACTGATATATAGAATTCAAATGAATTTATTTGGTAAAACAGTCCCAAGTGCATGTCTTCAGTACCATTGTTTTACTCTGATTACTGATTTTAATATGTGTGACTATCTCTTCAGATGTAGTTTGAGCATATATTGGAAAATTTTCATGTACAGTATCTATGTAGTAATACATGACTATCATACCTCATATACCTATGTGAACCACAATGATTTGCAAATATGGACCTGTCAAATTAAGAATCAAGAATCAAGAGTTAGAAATTGATGTAAAAACTCATCTGCAAAACCTGACAATTCAGCTAATAGCCAAAAGCAGCTAAGAGCACTGTCCAGCTGCAAAGGCACTGAGAGTACTTAGTTCAAAAAAACCTACACTGTGTGTTCCAATCAGCTGAATTCACATGATATTTGAATGGATTGTGAGCACAACTAAAACCTACTTAGATACAACAAGTAAACAAGGAGGTATTCAATAATTTATTTCTCCTTGGAAACTTTCCAGGGCGGGAACTTTCTCTTTCCGGGGCGGAATTTACATTTCCGGGGGGCTTTATTTTTGTGCAGAATGAACAGCATATTGACTTGTGTAACCCTCCGTCACCCATGGCGCGTTCAATATGATCACTTGTCCCCACATCTCCGAGTCCTTTACCTCTTCTTGTATTCGCGAACTTAGACCGGTGCACAAAGAGTAGATAAGTAGTAGAAGCATTATCTATGCTTCTCCTCTTTCGATCCATAGTATTCGTTCTGGTGCACCTTCATCAGCGCGCTCGGTTCGCCCTCTGTACGTTCCTCTCCCCACAACACATGAATTCCGGTTCAATGCTTGAAAGATGATGGGCGCCTGCTGCCGTAGGCATGAAATGCTGTTGATAGGTCCCCGGGTAGTTATTCAGCGACCATTACGACGGGATAACCTTTCTGGAGCAGACGAATCGAAGTCGTTAGACAAGGACATCGATGCGTTATTTGAAATCAATTCATGGGATAATAGATCCCATTCTGCCATGTGATTGTGACCGAACAGGATCTTTCTTCAATGTCTTGCACGCGTCTTCTAGTGATCAACCCAAACTCTTCCAAATCTGTGACAGATGGGCTGGAGGAAGTACTTAGGCCTCCTCCTCAGACCGAGCTCGCGTTTTACACTGCTCCAAAGAATGCACCTCCATCGATTAACGATATGATCACTGCAAACTTAACTGCTACGGCGTGTTTCCTGGACATACAGGAGAAGAAACTTATCGATCAGCATGACGGATTTCTGGTCTGCTGTTGTAAGTACTGACCCACGATAGAGTTATCATGAAAAGTCAGGATTTACGCCGGATTTTAGTCTCTGATCATCCGCTGACGCATATGCTTCGCGAAATAACACCCAAACCCACCATTGGGATCTTTGAAGCGGCAATTACCCAAGCCCTCCTCTTAGGCAAACGCTTCGGTATTGTGACTACGGGATCAGGATACAGCGCTGACATTCATAAAGGCGTACAAGCGATTATGGGTGGTAACTCTCAGAGATTCGCTGGAATAGTAACGACTGGCCTTGGGGTTGTGGAGTTACGAGAGGGTGATCGCCAGAAGATCGAGAGGAATATGAAGGAATATAGCGGTAAGATTGCTCAGAAAGGCGCAGACGTTATCTTGCTCGGATGTGCAGGTATGTGAAAGGTCTTTTTATGGTTCTAAATCCAAGAGTTCATATGGTTCGAAGGAATGACCGGTATGGAATCATTAGTTGTGCAAGGTGCAGCTGAAGCACGACCTATGGCCAGTCCTGTTCGTGTCGTAGATGGAGCTAAAGCCGGTGTAGAGATACTTGCAGGCCTAGTGCGATTCTGTGCATGCTGAACACTCGTTACACTGTAAATTTCTGCGCAGAAGCAGTACACTCATAACAAACCTTAAGCGTGGCTCTGTCCTTTCCAATATCATGCGGCCAGAATTAATGATACACTAGGAATAAGATCAGTTTATTTAGCCTGCGAACATAAGTACATGGAGGAACCGTTTATTTGGGCGAAGTTTTCACGTTTCCGTCTTCACCCGACTGCCGCTCCCTGAGGTTACTTTGCGTTTGCGGAACATGCTAGGAGTAGGTGCTAATGTAGAAGGGGGTGGTGTAATAACCTCATCTTTTCCTTTTTCTTCTGTTTTCGTTGTAGTAGATGATTCGGAAGGCTCGGATTTGATTTCGATTTTTTGAGTTGGGTCGTTATCGTTGTTTGCTGGTTCTGCCAGGGATGAGGCAGCTTCAGTCGCGCGTTTCCATTTAACAGTCGACCATTTGGGTTTATCTTCTTCTTCTTCCTCCTTCTTGACCACCTCCTCGACGTTCTGTTGGGGCTTTGGCTTGGGTTTCAAGCTGATAACACCTGGATCATACACCTCTCCCAACCCAGACCTCAAAGTCTTTTTCCTCAATTTAAAACTCCGTGCATCGTCGTCGTAGTCTAGTGGTTGTTGTTCGTCTGCAGTGCGTTTCAGAGTAGTAGTTTTGGATTCAACAACCTGCCACTCCCCCGCTATACCCTGGCTCTGCCGCAAGGCCGCCTCTGCAGCTGCACTTTCTGCATCTGGATCGACATACCCGAGTGAGGCTGGCGAACTGTAATTGGTGAACGGGTTTGATGGTTTCGAATTTTTCGTTTTCGACGTCTGAGGTGCGGGTTTTTGCGCCAAGGTAGACCCCGACGCTTTCGCCAGTCCAGCACTGATATCCTGCGAATAAGCAGCCTGGGCAGCAAGTTCAACTCTTCCCATCTCCCTCTTCTCCTCTTCTCTCTCCCTGCCCTTCTTTTCTCCATCTTTATATATCCCCCGGATGAAGCGCTCTCGATTCCCTTGGTGTCTTAACCCATTCTCGTGATGTTGACGCGACGGTGCGTCGTCGGCGATGTAAATTTCGCAGTACTTGCAGAAGTATTTCTTTTTAGAGATCCAGTACTCGCTCATGGGTAAGGTCAAGTTATCTTACTACGCGGCATCACGGCATATCTGACAACCCGGCAGCGTCGTCCGTCACGATTCATGCACTGAGACGTTCCAAAGCTCAAATTCTCACTGCACCTGGCGTCCAATCTTAGCCAACTTCGACAGCCCGAAAGCCCGGATATGTGGGTCATACTAATTCAGGATTTGAACTCTGCACCGCCGCAATGCGGTAAAGATCTACACAAGTATGTATATTTTACAGCTTTTTTCTGCTCTCCAATCCTCTTCTCATTCCCCCGTCGTTTGTCGATACTAACGCAAGATCATGGTTTGGACGCAGCTACAAGCTCGGAGTGACTCTGAACCTTATTTAGAGAGGGAGGGTGTGTTAGTTCATGTGATTCCTCCTGCTGTGAGCGCTCCTCCATTCGGGTGACTTCTGTTAAAAACTAACACTCGAATCCGGTAGATCTCATTACTACTCTATGGTGCATATACTTATCCCTCCAGTTATTCTTTCTCTGAAAGCTACATTTTTTATTTTCAGGATGCTATCTCCCTATCT
The DNA here is from genome assembly GCF_021015755.1 of Lentinula edodes. Lineage (NCBI taxonomy): Eukaryota > Fungi > Basidiomycota > Agaricomycetes > Agaricales > Omphalotaceae > Lentinula > Lentinula edodes. The sequence continues at coordinate 95,745 of NW_025764343.1, forward strand.
TCGTTGCTTGCATGCTCATCGTATACCGGCGTAAACGCAAAGCTTACAAGACCCAGATGTTAGCGATGGTATTACTCGCCTTGGCTAGCACTGCATCGGTGATCGTTCAATGCGTGAACCAAGGGAGGGCATTGTTGGCGTTATGGGATTCAAAGGCTGCGTTGAAGGGTGATGCAGGAGAACGCTCGAAAATTGTCCAGGATGATATGACGACGGCGTTAATACATGACTATGCGGTGCTTGGTATATATATTTTCTCAAAGTGCGTTACTGGACAGTTCTCCCGCATCGAAATATCTGCTTATCATCCCAGTGTTATAGCGGACGCTTTGCTGGTTAGTTGGTGTTCCCATTCCAACGAAGCAAATGGACAGGCCTGATAAGTTTTCTCTCCATTGATCCTCCAATGTGCAGCTTTATCGGTGTTTCATCATTTGGGAGAAAGACATGCGCGTGGTGTTGCTTCCTGTTCTGGGGTTCTTGTGCAATCTCGGTGATTAATACTATTGGTATAAACCAACCCTCTCAATGATCTTTTCCGTACAGTTCTAGGGATTCTGGGATTATCATACAATGATGAATTCGTATTTTATTTTTGGATATTGACGATTGTAGAGAATATCGTTCTCACAACACTCATCAGTACGTCCTCACTTTAGCTTTTCCTGTTTGCTTATTGTCGTGGTACACAGCTGGAAGAATCTGGTACATTAATCGCACGTCTGGCGAAATCCTTGGCTCTACGGTAAAGACGAGATATAATATGATTGCTGCCATCATGTACGTACTCTATTGACATGCGCTTAAATTCTTCTTGAGACAGTGACCTTTCGCAGCTTGGAATCTGGGTCTGTCTACTCGGCCATTGTGCTTGCAACTTCAATAACATCAATGATGCCCCATAATGCCATATTGGCTTCGTGCATGTTAGCCGCTGCGACGCAAGTTGTTGTAAGCCACTTAGCGGTCATGGTACTGCACCTCTTTTTAATATTTTTTGCAACAGGGTATTGCGCCTTGTCTCATTATCATCCGTGTTGCTTTAGACGTCGACACGCGGGACCCAGAGCTTGCTTCCATAGCTATCATTACTAGTCATGCGACACAACATACGATGCAGGACCCTTCTGAATTGCAGAACAACATACTGGAATCAGAAGAGGCACTTTTTTCCAAGGAGGTGAAGGAAAACACTGGGATTCATGAACAAAACCTTCATGTTCGAGTCTGGGACCAATTCCATAGTCAAAATACTGGTCAAGGCAAATATAGTGCAATCGTAGATACTGATGATGGCGAAGATTCAAAACTCAACAGTACCAATGCATCATCTACCAGCATGATAGACTCTCGTACTCACGTCGACGACATGCCTACACCCAAGCCCACACCGAATGCACAGCAGGTGGAGTTTGCAAGATCGGATACGGCAGTGCTGGGATGGTACTCGCTAGAACCGAGTTCAGGTTCCTAGTGGCTCGAAACCTATCACAGAACCATAAATTACATTTACCGGAATTAAAATTGTATTCTATAGTGAAAATAATGTCAGACTCCTAAGTAGCTCTATGTATAGCATTTGCCCACGACAATAATTTCACTGGGTTTTTGACTTTCCTCTGCTCATGGCTTCCTCTCCTTTTCCTCGTAGCACATCCCTCATTAACCACTCTCCAAGCACACATATACCACCAGACCACAGCGTAAGCAGAGATGTGATGACGAAAAAGGATATAGTCTGGCCAATCTCGAGCCAGGAGCCTAATTCATTGAATGTGACAAGTCATCAAATCGAAAAAAGAAATTTGGAAGGAAAAGTTACCTGTATCAGTAACGTTGAAGAAGAATATCAATGTCATTCCTGGAGAATGATAGATATTCAGTCAATGAGTTGTCCGTTACGAACCGGACAAAGTGCTTACCGTCTGTAACACACAATGCTACGAGGAACAGGGAGAATGGCGGTAGGCCAAGGGAGTGCGTGACCGCTGCTGTGGCAATGGCTAGAATCACGTAGGGCGTGATGATTTTGCATACCTGGACAGAGCAATCAAAAGAAATCCAGGGAAAAAAGCTACAAAGCCTACTAAAAGTCCACTCATGAAGAACGGATTGAAAACTGGAACGAGGCGATACACCGGTGAGAGGTAGAACGATGAAACTGAGGCCACACTGTAAAGGACGTAAAAAGTGTGGGAATACTCAAACGCTAACGCGACCCACTTTCCAGTCCCAAAAAACGCAATTTGAACAAAGAAAAGGAAAAACAACGCAATACGAAGGTCGTCTGCTTTGAAACGATATATTGATAGGATTTCTTCGCCACTACGAGTGCCATTTACGTCCCCAGCAACTATCCTCGGCCTACTCACAACTCTCTCTACTTCGGCCCAAAGGCCCATGACGAACGTATACGACACGAAGAACAAGGTCTCGTCGCTAAGTGAGAGGATGATGAAGAGTGGGGTTAGACCGAGAAGGTAGCGTAAATATAGAACTTGTTTTGCGGCAGGTGCTGTCGCATCGATAGACAGCACAGGTAAGAAAGTAACAAGGAGGGAAATGACTATGCAAGTGAAAAAGGATATGAAAAAATTTTCTAGACGAACATGGCAGCACTCACTCAGTACGGACCATCCTGTAGCCTGGCACCACTTCGGTAATCCTTCTTTTGCTTGAAGACTGAGCACGGAGCTTCGGGTCACCAAGAGAGCAATCAAGATGAGAAGAGACTGAGTAAACGAGAAGAAATTAGAGACAAAAAAGCAAGGAAAGACAATGTAATTTACTTGAACTCCAACAAGGACGAGCACCACTTTTTTGTCCGAGTGATGTGGGACAAGGATGACAATTTCTCTCAGAATCATACCACCTACCAGAAGCGCTGCAAGACCCCCTAGAATTCTGCGAAAAACGTGGGCTGTTTTGACATTGGCATGGAAAGCTACCGTGACGGACATACATATTTCCCAAGTTTTCCTCCTTGTTTACCTTCAACAACGGAAATACAGCAGCTATTAAACAAGAGACTGTCCACCACCACGTTTTCTGCCCTGCGCTAATACGTTTAAGCTGCAAGGAGACGAAAATCAAGACCTCACCGACCCAATGACCTCCGCGATACCACATCCCATTGCAACAAAGGCCACGCAACTCCGATAATGATGAATCCGATGCTCCATATGGACCGATGAGTATATCCGAGCACCATGCAAGATAAAGCGCAACCGACGAGTAGCGCGTTCCTTACAGTTTTGAATATTGTGCCTCTGTTCAATCTGAGCAAATCAGAGACGTGCAATGGATTCGCCGTGATTGTGGTGACCAGAGTGGAAATGACCCGATTCCAGAAAAAGACCTGCGGCAGACCAGATAGTATTTTGGAGTTGCTTGATAAGTGGAACTTTGACTCACGGGGAACCCCAGATACAGATAATAGGTCCATGGTGCACGTTCCATCCAGAACATCCCGCTCATGCCGAAAAGTACGGCTAGACTGAGAAACTGTATCGCTACAGTGGCTATATTGTGGCTTCCGACTCGCTTTGATGACAAGGGAAAGAAAACCCGAGAACCCGCCCACGCGGCCCAGCCCGTATACGCCATGCTCACCATAGCACGAATCAGAGTCCGCTCGTACGTCTGGAGGTAGTGAAGTCCTGCGAGAGCATCAGCGATGAGGCGATCGGAATGATGATTGACTTTTTCATGAATCGAGAACTCTGAAGAATTGCTGAAGATATATTCTTCGAGCATGTCAAGTTCGCGTATATACCGGTCACCCGAAAGAGAAGGAAAGGGTGTGTAAAATAGTTTGTGAGTTTGTTTCAATTCTAGTCAGCACTTGTCAATTCTATGCAAAGCAGTAACTATAAAAGACACAAAACAGACCATGCTTTACACGATACTGTTCCAATATCACTTTTGCATTGACAAACTTGACTTGGGCTTTGAACCACTCTCCATCTTGTTTGGTTCCATCTCCACGAACTTTTGAATCGACTCCAGTTGTTTCGGAAGGGTTCAGTAAATCAACAGGCACGACTCCTACACTATTCACTGGCCAGTTAATCCCGAGGAGGGCTGTCATGAGAGGAGCAAGATCTGCTTGGTCGATATCGCGGCGATATAAAAGCTCGTTCGAACTGGAGCGGAATTCCCATCCTTCCGAGTACGCGTCGTGCGAGGAAAAACCAGCGTCAGCTAGAGGACCGCGTAGGCCTTTGCCCCAGACGATATACGGAGTCCTGGTGTATATAAGTACTAGAATACACCAAGAAACCTATCTGGGAGATTTTACCGAGTGTTATCCGGATGGCCGTCCCCATGATTCCCAATGACACTCATTCCATGGTCAGCGGTAAACACAAAACTCGTATCCCCATCGTGGCCATAAAATTCTTCGACCATAGCTTCCACTTCGCGAACGATACGATCAACGACTTGAATGTTGTGCATGTATTCTCTTGAGAAGGGACGATATGAGTGGCCGGTGGTGTCAAGACCCAGAAGGTGCAGGAAGAAAACAACGCCTGATTGGTGAAGTGATTCTGAGAATGAGTTGTCGCGTAAGAGCTCTCGGAGACGTTCAAGAACCCAAAAGTCAAGGGCAGTAGCATCTTTTGTGAAGTCCTCCTCACTCTCATCGTAGCACCACTCGCTCACTCGTCCTTCCGCGCTCTTCGTGAACATCGGTACAATATCTGGACTCCCAAAGGCCCAAGTTCCACTGCTCCGGTTGAAGACTGAATCAAACTCGACCGGGTTTACCTTCCATCCCTTCGTTACTGCTGATACGTCTTCATACATCCCGGCTATAATGGCTACGTGCCCCGGCCGACTCTCTGTTGGTACACGCGTGTGAGAAACACCGTACGCGCCTCGGTTGGAAATTATTGAGTGCAGGTAAGGCGCGACGACGTCAATTCCTTCCGTATCGTTGGAGGGTAGTGCTCCACGAAACCCGTTTGACTCGAAAAGTAAATCTGCGCGTAGACCATCGGCTGCAACGAGACATATTAAATGTAGTAGTGTTAGCTGGGAGAGAACACTCACCGGATATTAGTACAACTCTCTTGCTAAGCCTTTCATCATTCACACTTACGTTAAATGCCTGCATTCCATGCACCACCGGGCTTGTGAAGTAGCAATCAAATACAGAGTATATGAAGATGAGGTGAAAGACGAAGCCAACAAGCAGAAGAGTATTGAGTGAAGGAAGAGAGATGGGTTTTCGCGCCTTTTCTTTCTCCATCGTTGCCATGGACTAGAGTCAAAGATCTATTGTCAGATTGTCCAGCTGCAGTTACTTGAGTAATAGCCTGTATGCCAAAACTGAGTTCATCCACACATGGTCGCAGCCTGGTCGCAGCTGAGGACAGGGAATCTTGACGCTCACACGTTGACTGAGGGCGCCTGTCTGATTGTTTCATGAGTAACGAGACCTTAACTTTAAGTACAGCATAACAGTTCCTTGTAGAAGGAACCTGTCGAGGATCCTCATTTAACTGCAACCTTATAGAGGATGAGCTCCGGTTAACGACGACCGCGCAGCTGTTAGCAAGATACTAACGCATTTCATGAAATATTTGGAGGACGTGCAGCGTACTGTATTAGAATGACTTGAAAATAGCAATGAAAAGATGGAAAGTTTGGATGAATACATGAGGATTAATTTGGCGTGTGATATGGATACAGTAACGGGGGACCCTAAGAGGACAGAAGACAAACTGCGGTAAAGCAAAGTTGGACTAGCCTTATTACTAACCAGTGACGGTGCGAGAGATATCCGGTTTCAAAAGCGATAAATGTCTCCCTGTTCATCGTCAAGATCAACGAAGTAAGCAGACTCCAAATCGGGATCGTCGTCGTCCCCAGAGTGAATGCCGTCTTGATAGTTCACCTCATTATCGTCAATGTCGGAATATTTGCTATCATCATCGATCTCTTCACTATCATCATCGGACAAATGTATACTTTCTTCTTCTCCTTCGTCTTCGTCGTCCGAAAGCAAATTGATAGTAGTCTGTGCACGATTGACACGGCGTCGAACTGGTCGAGCTGGACCTAGGCTGTCGTCATCGTCTTCCTCGTCAGTTACTTCGATAACCTCACTGGGTCCATGACTCGAGTTTATTGCTCCAACGCCGTCATAGTCAAGGTCAACTTCTTCAACATTCCGATCCCCTGGTATCTCCTGGACATCTTCCAATTCCTGGATATCACTATCATCATCAATGAACCCATCCATCCGGTCTACCTCGTCTTCTTCGCTGTCCGATCCTAAGATTTCTACATCCAGGGCCCTATTGCGCTCGACCCTAGCACGACGACCGAGGGTTCGCCGCGGCAAGGGTAAGTGATACGCGAGGTCAAAGAATACATCTTCATAATAGTCGTCGTCCTCTTCATCGTCTTCTTCGTAGTCTGCTCCCTCTAAACGGTCGTCAAAAGCCAACCTGAAAAATGGTTCCACATCCTCATTGCCTTCAGAATCGTCACCGAAATCGATACCGCGATGAGCTCGGTATACCCGATGACAGTTTGTGCAAAAACCACCGGTGATTTCGTGCATGCAATCTACGCAGCGATAGACACCACCGTCCTCGTCGTCACGAATTCCAGCATCTTCACGCGAGGCAAGAGAGAGCAAGGTGTCACGATGAGGATAAAAAATGCTTTTCCATAGCCCTTCTTTGGAAGGCTCTGTTCCAGATCCTGGCTGGCGTCCATTACTACTACTTGCCACCGGCTGACCGTCAGACATTGGTATTGGAGGTATCCCAACCAGCAAGCCAGTCCCTACAAGGCTATTGACCATGTTCTTAACGGCCCAAACTTCGACTGGTGGATCACGAACGGTAGCTCGACAGTGTGGACAGCTCTTTTTGCGGAGATAAATCGGTGCTTGGTATGCATCCGCGCCTTCGTCGGGGGGACGAGAGAACCATGACATGAGACATGAGTAGCATGCGATATGACCGCAAGGGGCAAGCGCATAAGGTTTGTAGAGTAGGTCGAGGCAAATCTGACAGGTAATGTTTTGTTGAACTTGGGACATGGCGTTTTCATGTGTACTGATGAGCTAAACAGATAGTTGGTTTGCACATTGCTATGGATCTAGTGTGATAGACAGATTGAAGACTTACAGCGGATTTTGTGGCTAGTTCTGCATTCAGATTCTGGATGTCGTTGATGCTCGTGTCAGGTGCTGGTACTGAACTTGCCACATTCGCATTCGTATATATCGCAGCGGGAACAGCAGATTCTGACGGCGGCTGGCTCTGCATCCGAGTAATGAGATTAATGAGTAGGAGTGTGGAGTATATGGCTTACAGTTTCTTTAATTTGGTCGAGAAGTTCAACAGCGGGCATCGAGCGCACCGACGAAGTTATCGTAATGGGAGCACTGGACTTGATAATAGAGTCAATACTAGCAACCACCGGCTGCTTCTTCTTCTTCTTCTTTCGCTTTTTCTTGTCTTTCTTTGTGGTTGCAGTGTCACCGCCTCTCAATTTCTTGAGACTACGGCCCTCTGCATCACTAGTATCTTCAAGACTTGGCCTTTTCCTAGATGTAGTATCGATGGTGCTGGGAGCTGGAATGGCCTGACGCGTAACGGAAGAAGACATAAAGAGATAACATTGACAAAGTGTCTTGAAACCCAAAGTGGCGCGTGTTGTTTGTGTTTGCTTGGATCCGAAGTCCGACTACCGGAGGTGTGCGGGATGCGATTTGATAATGAAAAAAGCCCCTCGAATTCGCCTCCTCTTTGAAAGTTGTTTTTCACCTCCCACTTTATTGCGCTCTTGCCAGTGCACACTGTTCTAACTCTACTCTCCTGTATCAACCTCAACATCGTCCTTGCTCAAGAGTTCACTTACGAAGGCGGTAACGAACTCTGGCTAAGGCAACGGTCGGTGAGAAATTCCATTGCCCATACGGAGCAGGCATAGATTGCCCGTGCTGAATTATTCCGGCATTAATCCTTGGATTATATAGATACCGTGTGCGGCTATATATGTCGAAAAAGCGTTTATCGTGGTCCCCATCAAATCTGTTGTCTTTCCTTCCTTATCCCTCTATGCAAACCCTTCTGCTCTCGCCCAAGACGGAAGAAACAACTCCTATCCACGACAGGGAGAGTCGGAAACCCTCAAGTGGCCGTTTAAATCTCAATTCAGGTGCAAAGCGTCCCTCGTCCAAAGAGCGCTCGCCAGTCCCTGGCGGTCGTTCATTACGTGCTTTTCATGCTGAGCCTTACGGTTACTCTCCTGGCCCCTCTCTTGCCATGAAGTCGAGTCCTAATTCCCTTCTACCCTCCCCGACATCACATTCATTACCATCACCATCCAAGACATCTTTTACCGATTCACGGCCGTTCTGGCTAACGCTGTACTTTTTCTTCAATCTCGGCTTGACACTATATAACAAGGGTGTCCTTGTTCGTTTCCCCTTCCCTTACACTCTTACTGCCATCCATGCGCTTTTCGGAAGCTTGGGCGGTGCTGTATTAGCGCGTTTCCAGGTCTTTGTACCGCCGAGATTAAAGAAGAATGAAACCACAGTTCTCCTAGCATTCAGTGTTCTATACGCGATCAACATTGTCGTCAGCAACGTATCCTTGCAGCTTGTCACTGTTCCCGTACGTTTCCTGTCATCCTTTTTTGGAATATGATCTAACCTAATACCTAGTTCCATCAAGTCATTCGGTCGACCACACCAATATTCACAATAATATTCTCTGCGCTTCTCCTTGGCAAGTCCAGCAGTCGCTGGAGAGTTATCACTCTCATTCCTGTCACTGTTGGTGTTGGCCTTGCGTACGTGGGACATATTTTATGCTTCAATTATATTTTCTCATGCTATCGCTCTGTTTCCCATCATTCAGAACATATGGTGACTACTACTTCACCCGCTGGGGACTCATCCTCACATTACTTGGAACCGTTCTTGCCGCCCTCAAAACTATCTTTACCAACGTGCTCCAATCTCCTGTGCCATCGCTCACTGATTCCACCCCAAAATCGTTCCTAAGCCAAATTTACCCATTTTCTATTCTCGCCCAAGCAAGGTTACACCTCAACTCCCTAGCACTGCTCTCCTTGCTATCGCCACTCGCTTTTGTGCAGTGTGTGGTTTTGGCATACTTGACTGGGGAATTAGATCGGGTGAGGCTGTACTCTCAGCAGGAAATGACTGGGACGAGATTGTTGGCACTGGCGTTGAACGGCTGCATTGCATTTGGGTTGAATGTGGTCAGTTTCTCGGCGAACAAGAAGGTGGGAGCATTGGGTATCACAGTTGCTGGTAAGCCTCGGCTCATTTTTTGCGATGGATATCAGGAAACCGTTTAAATCTTACTCTGCGCTGATTCTCTTATCACCAGCCAATGTTAAGCAAGTCCTTACGATATTATGCGCGGTGATGATGTTTCACCTCAACATCACTACATTGAATTCACTGGGCATACTCTTAACGCTCTTCGGCGGGGCGTGGTATGCTCGGGTGGAATACATGGAAAAGCAAGAGCAACAACAGCAGAGAAATCGTACGATATAGCAACGTGGGCATATTTTAATGATGTGCTTGTTGAACGGATTTCGCTGCTTGGCAGTCGTCATTCAGAAATGTTCACCAAGTCAGACACTTGGATTGCTGTTCCGGATTTTACTGGGATTTAGATTCATAGATGACCCGTGCGTGGCTCGCACATGTATTATCACCACTATATTCATTTATTGGTCTTGGTCGAAACGTCCACCTAAAGTAGCTTTCCCGTTTCTCCCTGCAATAATCCAGCACTGGTCCACTGGTTCTTTTGTTACACTACATTCCACATCCCCACATTGCTAGTGTTTCAGTTATCAGAACATTCCACTTCACGTCACATATTGTTTGGGCCTCATACGTGCGTGCATAGATAGGTTTCCGTATTTCTTCTCGTCCTTGTGCCATATTTTATCAATCTAAGTACTTTGTCTATTCGTCGTTCATTACATAGTCTCTCTTTCATATCCTCTGCATCCTGTCTTTATACACCCCTGTACATGACTATTTCCTAACGAAAGGTTATAGATGCAAACGTCCTATTCAATGAACTACCACCGCTCAGTGCTATGTGCATCTATAATCACTTTCAATGTTCAATGCCCTCCTGCAAAGAAACTCGGCGGCTTCAGGACCCCCGGGAAGGTCTAGGTTGAATAGACGGGCACTTGAGGCCGCAATTGATAAGATACTTGCGATTTGCTGCCTTGTGGCCTTCGGAAAAGTAGATCTCCGACTGTCTCCAACCAACATTCCAGCTGTACTCACGCTGCAATAAACCAATTCGAACGCCGAAGGTGAGCGAGAATCCGAATACACACTAGATCTATCGTCTCGTTTGAGCTTGAGCCTGTCTTGAGCAAAAGTAGAAAATGGGAGAAGGAGGAAAAAGGAGAAACAACGTTCAACGTTGCAACTTAGATCTCTTTATTTCCCTTGGATAATCTTCAGCGATCGCATTGAAGATAATCTTCAAGGATGAAGCATCTTCACCCCTATACTACTAGTACCCTATACACTACACTCGCTTCCTGCTCGCTTCCGCAATCACCGTTTTGCTTGGCGCTGGTAGACTTTCGGAGGCAAGTCGAGGCAAGTCCGGAGTTGGACCGCGACCTACTCATGACTGGGAAAGCTCCGTCTCACTCCTCGAAGCTCAGTAATAATCTGGTAATAATAATTCTTCCTTCCATTCAATTTCTGCATCAATTCTCGACTGAGGGGAGTAATGTGACTGCTGCTGCACCGGGAATCTCCCTATCCTCAGCAACAATATCTCGACACCCCCCCCTCCCCTCCCCCTTCATTTCCTTGACAGATAGATAGCCTTGTTTTTCTCCCCGACAGCAGTCTGATCTTCTTGTTTTGCCCTGAAGTTCATTCTGTTCTGGAGTTTATCAATACTATTTGAACGAAGTGTGTTAATGATAACTTTGGTCGATCTTGACTCCGGAAAGAAGAATGGACTGAATCACGAGAAGTTACGACGGGGGCTTGATAGTGTTTCCTGACGCAATGACCTCACTATAGATGCATCCATTCAGATGTTGAAAAGTCAGGCGTCTGATATGGTAGCGAAAGACAACAACAAGGCGATAAGTCAAATGAAAAATAGTTTACATATACAACAATGAGGACAACATTGGAAGGGTATGGGTGGAATCCGGCGCGCTACAAAGTCGAGCGATCAAGAATCGTTAGTACATAGGATTTTGACGCCGACGTTGAAATACCCTGGTCCCAAGACGAGTGCGCCGCCTGGAGGCGCCACCACTACGACTAGATTTCCGTCGTTTCACGCGGGTGGAAAGACCAAACACATCGCCCAGATGGCCCCAAAATTCCACAAATACCGAGGGCTCATTCCTATCCTTGCGTGAAATCTTCACAGGTTTCTCAACGCCATAAGGACCATAACGTTTGCTATAGAACTTCATCAAAGCCTTCGACTCCGCCGCACGCCTCTCCTCAACCTTCCTGGCCTCCTCTTGCTCATCCTTCGTACTGATCTCAATCAAGGGCTTATCCAACAGAATCTCCTCCATTTCCCGTGCAGTCGCCATCGACTCGTAATCAATTTCGTATTTAACCTCTCGTCCGATACCCGTCTTCTTCACTTCTGGGATTTTCACGTCCTCTCCCCACCAAAGTTTACAGACATGGCGCATCAGAGACAGATCGTTCATTGGCACTTTCCAGACCGGTAGGCTAAGCATCTGCCGCCGCCGATTCATCTCTTCGATACGGGAGGTGAGGAAAGCTTGGAGCTCGCTGACGTCGGGTTGGTCTCCCGGTTGATCGAGATATAGGAGCCGACGTTCGAATTGTGCAAATGGCATCCCACTCCAGGATGAACGTGATGCAGAGGGAGGCATGTAGTCGCGCAGGTTGGAGACTGGACGCGAAGGTAGTGTTTTGTCTGCTCGAGGGACAGCGGAAATACACGTCAAGAGCGACGCGGACGAGTCTGCATGAAGTGCCGGAAGCATACGAGGTAGAGTAGGACGACGAATGGCTGGTCCAGCAGCTGCAAGATGGTGAATGGGGAGATTAGGAGAGTAAGAGTCCATGCTACGGAGGGTGGCTTGGGGTTGATGATTTAGTGGAAGAAGTTTCGTAGAGAGAGATAAGTATGGGGATTTGTGAGTTTGATTTTCCGCTTGGGTTTAATAAAGGTGCAAAGGCAGCTTTGACCATCGTCGAGGATTGGACAGACAATGGGCCATTATAGCGCCACAGTGGATAAAGGCCCATCACGAGATTTGTCGTCCGCCAGATTTGGGTATCAAAGCAGAGTTGAAATGGCTAACAAAGGAATTACAGGACTTTACCAGGGTCGAGGCAGGCAACGAGGCAGACAGTGTTTTGTCCTCGACTGATAGTAAGACAATTGCAGTATTTCTCTAATCAAGACTCACTCTGAGCGCGCGTCTTCCTGAGGCTTCAATCTCCTTCGATGTCATTTATATGAAGAGCGTACATACATGTCTAATTGTAATTTTGGAGATTTAGTCTTGATCGCTTTGGTCCCTTGGTCGATATTTAATTCCCCGGCTTTCCAGTTCTGCTTCCACGTCTTCCGGCACTCGACCTTTCACTCGGACTGCGTACATACCGCGAGCATATTTTGCTTTTCCAAAGTCCGTGTCAGCTGAAAATTAAGCGATGAGCAGGTATTGAATTACGCACCGGTTCGCTGCCATCGAGCAACCCAACTCGTCTCAGGATCTATTAGTGCAATGACTCCGTCGAAGTACGAAGTACTACAAGCAAGAATACGATCTGGGTTATCTTTCAACTGTGAAAGACGGATAAGAAAGAAATCAAGTGCGTGATGACTCATTCCACTACCTGAAGAATCTCTTCGCAATTAGGACAACCAATGCTCCGAAAATCTTGGGAGGTTTGAATTATAGAGCAGAGTAAACATGCTCGCAAATGTCTACTTTTGGTGGCAGGAATAATGGCACTGGCTGCATCGCTCATGATGGTTAGGTCTAGGATGGGTGTTACGTAACTCATCCCGACTTAGAAATTAACTCAACCTACTGAAGCCTACCCACTGGCACTGCGCCGTGTAATTACTTCCTATTCCTATGAAAAATGTCGGCCAGCAAATGACTTCGGGTTCGTTAACTTTTAGCTCTTCTCGACTACTTACGAAATTGTGATCCAAAGGCGCTGTGTCCGGCTTGACTTCAACCATTGCCTTACAACCATGTAAGGCTCTAGAGCTATTTAGTTTTGTCGTTTAACCAAAGCATCTCACAGCATCTTGCAGTTGACCTCTTGAAGACCCGGCTACAACAAGGAGACAGCGTTCAAGATCGCAAGTATGTGGGTTCATATTTCGCTTGAGACTGTGCGGTCTAAACAAATTATTACTCATAGTGTATCCGTCCTGAAGACTATAAGGGAGGTCTTGAACTCCAATGGAATGCGAGGGCTTTGGAGGGGAACGGCGCCTTCCTTGATACGGTGCGTAAACCATTAACCCATTTGCGAAATGTTTGAATAATCATGACCGTTTAGTAACGTCCCCGGTGTAGCGCTGTACATGACTGGTTTAACCCAGCTCCGGTCTATCATGGCTTCATCCCAATACTTTACTGTTCCAATCATCCATAATCAACCAAATGCGACGCACAGCTCCGTGTTACCTAAACTCACGAATACTGGGAATCTTGTCGCTGGTGCAACAACTCGAGTGGGAGTGGGACTTTTGATGAATCCTCTTACTCTGCTCAAAGCAAGATTCGAGGTGTATATTGCTTTATATCATTTCACCTTCGGTCTGTGCTGATGCAAGTATACCAAGAGTAACATTTATGCATATCAAACGCTATCCGGAGCATTCGCCTCTCTTGTCCGATCAGGTCCCACCGAACTCCTACGAGGCGTATCAGCCGCTTCGTTGAGGGATGCACCGTATGCTGGTATCTTCGTCGTGTTCTACGAAGCCTTGAAACGGAATGCCTGTAAGAAGGCACGGTACGACTGGTGTCAATGACTCAAATCATTTTTCTCGTAGCTCTCGTCGTAACACCAACCTCTCACACTCAGTCCTCAATACTGCACAGCGGCGCGGCGGCGGTGGCGGGCGCGCTTGCGACTCTAGCTACTCATCCCTTCGATGTTGTGAAGGTGCCACTTCGCACTTCTTTCGTGTCTAATGCTCATTGACTTTCTTTAGACCAAATTGCAAGTCCGCACTGAGAACCAATACCTTAGCTTTGCATCGACAGTGCAGACCATCTGGAGGGTGAGTTCATTGTTTCTTTTCAATTCTCAATATTTCAAACCATCTATCTTTAGTACCGTGGTATACGCGGCTATTTTGATGGTGCTTCCCTTCGGCTTTCACGAAAGGTCCTGAGTTCGGCTATAGGCTGGGCTGTCTACGAGTTCATTTTGATGTCTGTATGGTCTTGAAGGAAAAAAACACTTGTGCTGGACTCAAAATTAATTGATCACTTGAAAAGCTGCTATCTGTATATACATATATATCTTCAAGTTATTTCAGCAATGTGCTGTTTTCCTTGCTTTGATATATTTGTCTGTAGCCAGTGTTTCATGTGAGCTACTTCTGAGGCCTTGCACTCTAGCCCAAGACCCTTGAAATGGGAAATGGTAATGCAGTTTCTTTTTTCAACTGTCAGTCTTTTAGCTGAAAATCCAGGTTTTGAGATGTGTAAGACCTGGGTCAAAAGGGAGCTTGTGGGTGAGGTGGGTGGTATGAGATTGTGCTGTAGCATGCTAATAGCAGGCTGGAGCTCAAAGGGAGCTACAGTAACCATGACTGAGGACTGGAATGACTTAGTGGAAGTACAAGGGTGGTTTATAAGACCCATTGGAAGGTCCCTGGGGATCAATGTACAGAAGAATAGAGTAATGTAACATAGTTGAGGTGCCTTAATGGTAGGTGTAGATGTGTAGAGCAATGTCTAGGTCATCGAGGGGACCTGGGAGGTAGTCCTGGAGTCAGGGGAGGTTAGAGATTGTAACCTGAGACTCCAAGTGACATGATGTGTAGACATAGGGGAACTCCAACAGAATTTGTAGATAAGGTCCTGATGCTTTCAAAGTGAGTACATCTGCAAAACCTGGATATTCAGCTAAGGGCTGAAAGCAGATCCCAGTGCTGAAAGTACTGAAAGCAGTATGCTCTAAGTGCTTTCACTACTGGGATTTAATTAGTCTGGGAAGTACTCTCAACTGCTTTTAAACCCTTAGCCAAAAGTACAGGCTTTGCAGATGTAGGGAACTTCAGGGAGGTTTTTGGGTAGGTAGCTCAACAATATGGGGGACATTTGGGGAGGTTGTAGACTCACTTGGGTGCTTAGACATGATATAAAAGTGTATATTCAAAATGTAGAGAGACAAGAGATAGAGCAAAGAGACTGAGATTGAGAGTAAGGAGACTGAGATGAAAGGAAAATCCATATTGTTGGAAGGAACTTCCTTTTCTGGCCGATTCTTTCCGCTTCCACGTGACTTATACTATTTAGTTTGTATTTCGCACGCAACTTCCCCTCAGCTGTTTTGACCCTCATCGGATCGACACTGAGGCTTCATTTGTTCTTTGTATAGGATTGACCTCTAAGAGGTTATGGGTTTTTCTCTAGGTCTTTTTATACATTGAAACGATTCGAACCACTTTCGTGGCTATCTTAGCCAACAGCTCAACAACTGTTTCCTGAATTGACGCGTTCCTTCTCGCTTAACGAGATTCATCTCCGGAACCAATACTTGCTCCCGCGGATGAATACTGACGATCGTGGATCCCGAATGGATCTCACGGCACCTATTCACCGTGATCTACCTCGGACCCATTCGATTCCGTATCAGACGCCGGTATCTATCCCAGTTCGCCACAACCAACATTCGCCTGCATATATGCGTACCAGTAATCATGCCACGTTACAAATGGATGCGGGACCGAGACAAGACCATTCTTCTTCTCCTCGTTCCATTCATTCTTCTCCACATATCAATTCTCCTCTCCTTCATAGCACTGTTCCATCACTTCCTTCTTTTCCTTCTGTACCAAACATTCCTCAATCTGTTTCTGAAACCTGGCATCATCGTATCATACCCGCTTTCCAAAACTTGACTCATAACTTTACAACTCAGAATATGATTAATTATCAATGTCCTCTGCCTTCTGCTCCCCCACACTCATCGACTACTTTCATTCCTGACACATACACTCCACTTGGTTCTCCTCAATTTTTACCTATGAATTTCATACGATCACCTGTCTCGGTCCCGTCAGCCTCTGTTCGTCTCCCGTCTCGCATCGGCTCACGAATGGACAACAGCAATACCGTCGAACGAATGCCGACCCGTATTCTCCACCAGCCTCGACCTCACCGCATTGTTGATCTCAACCATCTCTCTTCGTCTGCCCAAACCATTCCCGAAATTCAGAGTGCACCGGCCGTCATGTCTCAGTTCCCGCAAGAACATTATCCTTTCCATCATCACCCTGACGTACCGCAGCATTGGATTCCATCGCCGCCTCGAGGACCTATCGATGGTCAATATCCTATGTATTATACTCCGTACCCTGTCTATCAGAACTTTCAGCCACCTCCCGAACAGCCACGTTCGACTACTCCTAAATTCAAAATCGAATACTCTTCTATCCACGCAACTTTTCTTGCAACAATTAAAGATGCCGATTCTTTGAAGGACCGTAAATCGTGGGTCAAATGGAATGAAGGCGTATGGCAGGCAGTCGCCGATGGTTTCGTCCTAGGCCACATATGTGATGAACCTTCTCCCGGGACTCCTTGGACTGAATGGAATACACCAATAGTTCGACCGAACATCTCCATTCACCCAACGAGAAAGCCCGTCTCAAATGGGATAAGAATGACAGGTGGACTTCTTCAATCTTAACTGCACATTTATCAGATGAGGCGCGAAACCACTTACCACCTATGATTAACGATCAAGGGGAAAGACGTACTGCGAGGCAAATATACCTTCGACTAAAGGCTGCATACCAAGCCGCCCCCGATAGGAAGGCATGCTTACGCATCCAGGACGAACTTGTCATAAAGTACGCAGCCCCTATCATTTTCCTTTTCTCACCGTCTCGACGCCTTTACTTGTACGATACATCATCCCATCACTGTCAAACCCCCATCGATTACTGATCCACCTGACCCATCTTCTCCTTCTATTGGCTTCCGCCACCTTCCTTGTTCCTAAACTGTACAGTATTACATCGTTGTTTCTTGCAGACCGGATTATGTATATATAGCCAACCCTCCACAGCCTGGTCCCTTATCTTGACCTCTCTGTCATTATCTGGGACCAGGTATGTGCTTACTTATTATTACCTATGACTACGATACTCAATATATCTCTGTCATTATCTGGGACCAGCCTGCTGTCATGAAGTATGTAGCCCCTATCATTTTCCTTTTCTCACCGTCTCGACGCCCTTACTTGTACGATTACATCACTGTCAAATCCCATCGATTACTGACCCACCTGATCCCCATCATCGATTACTGATCCACCTGTTACCCTTCTCCTTCTACTGGCTTCCGCCACCTTCCTTGTTCCTAAACTGTACAGTATTACATCGTCATTTCTCGCAGATCAGATTATGTATATAAAGCCAACCCCTCACAGCCTGGTCCCTCATCTTGACCTCTCTGTCATTATCTGGGACCAGTCGCTCCGCCTCACCACCTTGCTTAGTCGCTCCGCCTCATCGCCTTGCTTAGTCACTCCGCTTTCCTGCTCCGCTAGTCACTCTGCCTCTGCCGCTTCGTGACACCTGCCGCCGTTCTGCTTAGTCGCTCCGCCTTGTTGCCTTGTCCAGTTGCTCCGCCTCACCGTTCTGCTTAGTCGCTCCGCTTTCCCGCTCCGTTAGTCACTCCGCCTCTGCCGCTTCGTGACAGAACTCTTCAATTCTCAAATTCACGGCATAGATATCAAAAAATTCAATCTGAAATGGAGTTCCACCCTCACAACTTTACGAAACTACGGATACGAAATTCCCTGGGATACCCTGATATTGAAATACATATCGAAATTACCTTCAGGTGCTCGCTATATCTATCTCAAACAAACACTTGAGGAAGAATTCGA
Organism: Lentinula edodes; assembly: GCF_021015755.1. Lineage (NCBI taxonomy): Eukaryota > Fungi > Basidiomycota > Agaricomycetes > Agaricales > Omphalotaceae > Lentinula > Lentinula edodes. Next base: position 113,905 of record NW_025764343.1, read on the forward strand.
TCAACCAGGTGTTATTCCGAACAGGGACTTGTTCGATAAATTTGCAATCCGACTCGAGAACACGCGCAACAGAGAACTTCTGGATCTTGCCGATTCTGGGGGTGGCACATACAATCGACGCTTCCAACGTAACGGAACTGGCGGGACATCTGACAAGCCACCAGAATCTCAGAGACCGAAGGATCCTTCGAACATTTCCAAACTGAATAGTAAACCATCTGCTTATGTTACAATGGTCACTTCTCCGAACTCGAACAGTACTTCCAAAATTGAAACGGTGGATAATGTAACTTCTGTACCTAGTGTTATTCCCACCACTAATACAACTGTTCATTCCACATACCCTGCGCAACGTCTGAAACCTTTTGCGGCCTTGTTATCATCATTTCCTAGCAATCCATCGCCAATACAAAACCTGGAAGTCGACAATCACATTGCATTCTCATCAGTCATTCAAAGGACCCAAACACTATTGGATTCCGCCTGTACGAACCACATCATCAACGACCGGAAATTCTTTTTCACATTTGATGAGGATGGCGCCCTTGCTGTACAAACCGCCAACTCAGGTATATTATCCACCAAAGCTTCGGGTACCTGCTACTTTGAGATGTGAATTGAAGGGATGGAAACACTCATTCTGGAAATGCATGATTGTTTGTATGCTCCCGATGCACCGGTGAACTTACTGTCTGTAGGCGCGATGCTTGAACACGGGTTTACATTCACCATGTCTCCTCAAACGGTGGAAATACATCCAGATCCGGAACGCTTTGCAGTTGCAGGTGTGATCCGACATTTATGCATACTACGAGGACGGTTCCTACTTCCTAACAAGGACTCTCCCGACTTCATCCATCTCGCGATGCCGGTATTCATTCCACGTATTCCGAATGGCGCTCTATTCCATGAACGTTTTGGTCACCCTGGCATTGATCTTACCAACGAACTCTTAACGGGAAATTCTGCACAGGGACTCGAGGAATGGAACGGCACGAAGATGCGAGGAATATGCGATTCATGTCTTAAAGGCAAATATCCGCGTTTCCCATACCCTTACCATGGCAATCGAGCTTCCAAACCACTTTAATTGATCCATACTGATACTTGTGGACCCATCGGGACTCTTTCGAACCACCAAAGTTCACATTTCAACATAATACTTGATGACTACACGAGTGCTCTATCGGGCGGCTGCTTCGCGAAGAAAAACCAAGCATTATGAATCATTAAATCAATGATTTCTACCTGGGAGAACATAATGTCTCCTCACAAGGTCAAGAACATCAGACTCGATGGTGCTAAGGAGTTTCATGGCTCGGAAGCTACAACGTATTTTGAGGAGAAGGGGATCCTGGTTCAGAAAACGGCAGCTTACTCTCACCAACAAAATGGGAAGGCCGAACGATGGGTCCGCATTATTGAAAACAATGCAATGACAATGCTCGTTCACTCTGGCTTACCTCTACAATTCTGGGAAGACTCAGTCCGAACAGCAATCTATGTTTGTTTCCGTCTACCAACAAAAACTCTACCTGATAACAAAACTCCGTACGAAATGGTCCACGGACATCCGCCAAACCTATCACATCTCCGAGTATGGGGATGTCAATGTTGGATCCAGGTCTCGGAAGACATCCGTCTTAAATTGGGAATAAGATGTTGGAGGGAATCTTCGTAGGCTATGAGGATAATCGAGTAGGATGGAGGGTCCGCGATACGAATGGGAAAGAACATTTTTCAGACCAGGTTGTCTTTAATGAATCTCAGTTCGGTCGTCTCCGTAGTCCACGCTCACCAAAATCTAATACAACTACACTTTCTCCACCAGCAAATTCTCAAGAACCACTCTCAAAACCTCCACTGAACCCACCGAATGGTCCTCGACCTCGGCGCACAACTAAACTGACGGAACGAGGGAAGGAATGGCGTGAAGGAATCCGGAGGCAGGATGAACTTATTCAAGAACGACGAGTTGTTGAAGGACTTTCTCCTATGCGTGATACACAAGTTGACCTCGATATCATAGGCTGTTCACTCGCTTGCCGACTACTGGAAGACAATTTTGATTGCATCAATGATGATTCGGAATTTTTCTTTGCTGCCCTCGCTAACATCCCTAGTCCTTTTCATCCAATAAAACCGACTTCAACATCTACTTCTTGACCCCGTAATTTCGATCTCAGGAAAGCACCGTCAACCCGCCGAGAAATGCTATTACAATCTGACTTGAATGAATGGCTCAAAGCTGAAGAAAAGGAAATATCTGGTTTGTTTGATCTCGGCGTCTTCGAGGAAATACCAACTTGTCCAAAGGGGAAATTTCCAATCGGACTCAAAATGGTATACGACCTTAAACTGGATGGCACGAAAAAGGCTCGCCTTGTCGCCCAAGGTTTCACCCAACGACCTGAAGACTACGGCAATGTTCACGCTCCGGTAACTCGAATGGTCTCTTACTGCATCGTCATGGCTTGAACCGCTCAGATGGACCTTGAGTTGTATTCTTTTGATGTCAAACAAGCTTTTCTAAATGCACCACTAGCCGAGGAGATTTACGTCAAACAAATACCAGGTCGTCCTATTGCTACCAATCCCAACGCTGTCTACCGTTTACATCGAGCATTGTATGGTCTTCACCAAGCATCCACGGCGTGGTATTCGACACTATCTAAGGCACTGGAAGATATTGGTTTCAAACGATGTGAATGCGACAATGCTGTTTTTATCGGTTGATGGACAACGCCACCCAACACTTCCATTACAATGCCGACGAATGGTAATCCACTTGTCATGCTTATTCCAGTCCACGTTGATGATGGACTAGTTTCTACCAACTCCGCAGCTCTTTATCGTTGGTTTATTGCTCGAATCAATGAACAATTCAAAGTAATCGATTTGGGACCGACATCGACTTTCCTTGGGATAAGAATATATCGGGATCGCCCATGCCATCTCTTATGGCTCTCACAGGAATCCTACGTCGAAGACATCCTTGAACAATACGGCCTTACCGAATGTATTACCCATGACCTGCCCCTCCAATACAAATTTGATGGTCCCGATCCTAATCCGACTCTTTACGCTGATGTAGATCCAGAATCGTTAACAAAGATCTATCAGGGCCTCATTGGCTGTCTCCTATTTCTAGCTCTTTGTACTCGACCCGATATTGCATACACCGTTATGTTTCTTGCACAATTCAATTCAAAACCGACGTCTCGACATCTCATTGCAGCAAAGGGAACTCTTCGATATCTGGCGAAAACCCGAACTTGGTCTCTACAGTATGGAGGAGATCACCGGGCTGACCTCATTAAGACTCTCGGAATCAAATCAGACACCATGGCTCTTTCCGACGCCGATTGGGGTAGTAACTCCATTGATCGCAAGTCTATTTCTGGATTCGGAATATTTCTTTTTGGTGGTCTGGTTGCCTGGTCGGCGTCGAAACAGAAAAGTATCGCCTTGTCATCCACTGAAGCTGAATACATGGGCTTGACCCACGTCCTGAAGGAATTACTCTGGGTTAGAGTATTTACGGCTTTAATTCCACTTCCGATTCCTGTTCCATTTCCTCTGATTTCTGATAACCGTTCTTCTATTGATATAGCAAACTCACGCTCCGTATCCAATCGTTCCAAACACATTGATATCCGTTATCACTTCATCTGTTCCCATATTGAAGATGACTCGATCACTACCATCTGGTGCTCCTCACTCGACATGATTGCCGATATCTTTGTTAACGTAGGGTTAAGCTCAGTTGATATGAAAACAACTCTATATTATCTCGGTACCTGTTAACGTAGGGTTAAGCTAATGGGTACCGTCAGTAAGTATAGGTATCCTCATCGCTAGTGAGCTCACCTCAGTTGATATTAAAACAACTGAGGGAGCTCGTGTACATCCGTCTGCGTGACCTATCTACAGCTGTACAGTATATAGTAATCGTGATCAGCGTATACGAAGATCAGCGTAGTCGAATTAGGAACAAAGGTCAAAGCTGTATATCTGACGTACGGAGTACACCCCAACACCCCCCCTACTCCGTACGATCCAGGCCCAGTTGTGAAACTAGTTTAGAGTGGGCCGTGCCATTGAGAGCCTTTGTGAAGATGTCAGCTACGTTCTCTCCAGACCTGATACGCTGTATCCTGACTTCCTTGCTGGCTACCTTTTCCCGTACATAGTGGTGTCGCATTTCGATGTGTTTCACCAGCGCGTGCCACTTCGAGTTCTCGGACAGACTCATGGACCCAAAGTTATCCCCCAGCAGGTTGATTGGGCCTGTTTGTGGGAGGTCCACCTCGGATAAGAACGATGATAGCCATACGGCTTGTTGAGTTGCCCGGGAGAGTCCAATATACTCCGATTCAGTGGTAGAAAGTGCTACCGTAGCCTGTCATTTAGAGCTCCACGACACGGGAGCCCCCGCCATAAAGAAAACGTAGCCTGACGTTGACCGGTAGGTATCCTGGCATCCTGCGTGGTCCGAGTCAACGTACGCATATGGCTGGAGCCCATCTCCTGGTTCGGGTTTGTCTGGCTGTGTTGGTGTGCGGTACGTGATGGAGTAGTCTAGTGTGTTGAGGATGTATCCCGCCACCCACTCCACGCATTGCCAGTGCTCCGGTCCCGGGTTTAGTTGGTACCGTGCCAGAAGGCTACCTGCGAACGCCAGGTCTGGTCGGGTACAGACTTGTCCCCACAGTATCGAACCGACAATTGGACGGTAGGGCTTGCCAGCCATGAACGTTCGGTCTGCGTCCGGGAGGGGTGTAGGCGATTCATGAAGTTTGACGTTCGGTGGTAGGGGTGTCGTGCGGCGTCGTACGTGTTCGAGTCCGAAGTGGGTGAGCATTCGTTGGAAGTATGCTTTCTGTGAGATGGTAATGGCCTTGGTGGTAGGGTGTTGTCGAATCGTCATCCCCAGTAGCACCTCGGTTTTCACCTCGTTCGCCTCCCATCTCTTCCCCAGGTCCCTGATAGCTCGTTCTCTCCCTTCCGTCGTGGATGAACCGCCGCAGACATCGTCCCCGTAGGTACTCGTGATGGTATACTCGTCGCCCTGTCTTCTGTACCTGATACACGGATCAGCCCGCGACGCACTGTAGCCATCTTCGTTGTATCCGGCTGCCAACGTCTCCTGCCAGTCATGACTCCCCTGCATGGTCCCGTAGATAGACTTTTTCAGCTTGCATACCAAGTGGTCAGACCCAGGTTGAACAAAACCCTCGGGCTGCTTCATGTAGACATTGTGCGTTATTGGACTGTTGAGGAAGGCAGCTGTAAAGTCCACCTGGAAGATTGAGAGCCGGAGCGCCGCTGTAATCGCCAAGACGAGCCGTACAGATTCCATGCGTGCCACTCCTCCATACGTCTTATCGTAATCTTGTCCCTGGACTTGGGTATAGCCTTGTGCCACGTATCGTGCCTTACGCTTCAATAGGTTTCCCAGTGCATCGAATTTAATTGCGTAAGTCCATCTCCCGCCGGTCAGGTTGGCTTCAGGGGGCAGTTCTACCAGATCCCAGCAGTTTTTGTCTGTCAGTGTCTTGAACTCACGTTCCATTGGTTCCTTCCACAGCTCGGGCCGCTTCATCGCTTGTTTGTAGGACTGTGGAACCCAGAGATCTCCGGTTGTTGCGGCAAAGGTGTATGGGTTTTGAATTATCAAGGCCATAGGCGTGTCGACGTGTCCGGCCATGGACCATTCCTCTCCAGCCTGTTGAGCCGTGGCCTCGCGTTCGTGGTACTCACTACTCTCCAGGTATCTACGAGAGGGGATGTGTCCTCTGCCACTACGTCGCGCAGGTTCAACTGGCTGCGGTGGTGCTGGTGGCGCCAGAGCATCCGGTGGCGGTAAATCCATTTGGGTAACGGGGATGTCGTGTGTGTCCACTGTCTGATTCCTGTCACCGGTGATGTCGGTATTTTGGTCAGGGTTTGCCTCGTTACCCGGTGTCTCTGTCGTGGGATCCTCAAAAATCTCGTCCTCTTGCGTTTCCTCTATACCCTTTGGTTTTTGAGTCCGGTGTGGTATTCCCTCCTCGAAGGTTACATCGTGCGATTCCTCCACCTTCTTTGTTTCTGGAATCCATACCCTGTATCCCCTTCTGCCCATGTAGCCTAGTAGCTTGCCCTTAACTGCTTGTCTGCCGAGTTTACCATCTGTCCGTCTCCTTGGAAGCGTTGCCCAGCAATCACATCCGAATGGTCGTAAGTGGGACACGTCTTGTCTTCTCTGGGTCCATGCTTCAATGGGTACAACGTCTGGGTATCGCGAGGAGGGTACAAAGTTGTCTATGTAGATAAACGTGGATGAGGCTTCGCCCCAGAAGGAGTATGGGAGGTCTGCTTCCTCTAGTAGAGTGCGGGTGCCTTCCATTACAGTTCGAAATGACCGCTCAGCCACCCCGTTCGCTGCAGAGGAGTCGTGTGGCACCTTTTCTATGGTGATCCCATGTTCGGCGCAGTATTCATCCACCAGCCCGTTGTTAAGCTCACCGCCGCCGTCTATCCGGATGGTCCTCAGTACCTTCCCTGTCTGTTTTTCAGCCTTGACACGGAATTCGTGTAACGCCTTGACACCCGTTTCCTTCCTTTTGTTTGTCAGGTAGTGAGGGACTCTGAATGATGATTTGCCATCTGTGCAGAGCATGAGGTAGGTTGCTCCCCCGCGGCTTTGTGTTCTTGATGGGCCGAAGAGATCGATGTGTACTCGTTCGAGTACCTCCGATTCATGGGTAAGTATCTCGTCGAAGGGGCGCTTCGTTGCCTTCCCATATAAACAATCCTCACACATCCCGTGCACTTCCCGATTCGTGATGTGCAGTCCATCCACGAGGTTACGGTTGGACATCCGTAGTATCCGGCGTATCGCGACGTGTCCCAGCCTTCTGTGCCAGGTGAGGATGTTGGCAGGCCTGTCTCTAGCTCGGGAGTAGCTGACGGTGAGGTTCCCGGACTCTAGCACCTCAACTTCGTACATCTTGTTTCTACCGAACCCTTCCAGAATGGTATCCCCCTCCGGAGTTTTGACTGTCAGTATACCCAGCCCCCATTCGCCTCTCATGCCACGCCCGTCTAGCGTTGACAAGGAGATTAAGTTATGCCCGAACGATGGTGTGTGCTTTACTCCTGTCAGCCGGATTGTCCTTTCCTCATTTTGCCTCCGAGTCACAAACTGGACCGTTCCGACACCCAATATCTGAAACTGCCCTGCGTCCCCCGAGATTGCACTGCTTCCGCCTTGCCCTTGCACTTCGGTGTACTCTACAAAGTCCGAGCGTTGTACCCAACAATGCTCAGATGCTCCGGAATCAATAAACGTTCGTATTACGGGTGTAGGTGGTGAGTACAGAGATGTGCTTCCCTGGCAAGCTGTACATCCCTCCTTCTGTACGGTTGGGTAACTAGCTAAGTCGTACTCTACGTCCCTTTCCCTACTCTCCCGCTGACCTGTATTCCCTAGAACGGGATCGTTTTGTCTAGTCGCTGGGTCAGCGGTTGAATGGTACTTGTGTGTTGACGTAGACGTACTCGGCTTCCTACTCGCTTGTGCGGACATGACGTACGTTGCCATAGGTGATACTACTTCTGGTGGATCGTCTGGTGTTGCGGCGTTTGCACTTGTCCCCGCTTTTGTTTTGTTTACCTGGCCCTGTTTCGGCCATTGGCCTTCCATTCCCCCGCCCTTGCCCCAGCACTTCTTCGCGATGTGTCCGGGCTTGCCGCAGTTGTGACAAGTTATTACTGACCTGCTGGTGCTCCGGGGCTGGTTTCCCTGGGTCGAGTTGGGTGTTGTTGGGTTCGAGTGGGCCGCCATCAGCGCCTTGACTCGTTTGGTGTCCCGCTCCTCTTCTTTCCTCTCCTCCTCCTTCTCGTACCACAGGGTGTGTAGATACGTAAAAGCGTCTGCGCTCGTCGTCCCTGGTACGCTACGGACGTCTTGCCTCCATCCCGGTGGCATCGACGATATGATGATGCGCCGGAATTGTGCGTCGGTCGCTGTTCCTCCCAGGTCGTGCACCTTTTTAAGTAAGTTCCGCATCCTCTTTTCGTGCTCCTCCATTGTTGACTCTGGGTCGTATTTCTCTTGTCGGAGGTTTGTGTCCGCGAGGTGGATCCGTTGTTCATCCCTTTTCTCGAAACGTTTGATTAGCGCCTGCCAGATCTCAGATGCGTGTTTCGTCTCATCCACTCCCAGTCCGACTGGGTCAGTGATGTTTGAGACAATGGCTCCCGCAACTAGCCGGTCTCGAGAGTCCCATTCCTCTGGGAATGGTGTAGGGCTGAACAGAGGTGTGGTCTGCTGTGCTGCTGGGTATATTTGTCCGGGGTAACTGCTAGGTCTAGGTATCGTTCCATCTAGATATCCTGTCAGGCCTTTTGACTGTACTGCAAACATGATTTCGCGCTTGTATGGTCGCCAATTATCTTCACCGACGAGTTGCTTTTCGTCCGGGAGTCTGGGTATGTTCGGGCTGTTTCCGAACGACATCTTGTTTTATGATGATACTTTCGAATTGAGTTCTTTTACTGCTGATAGACGTTTTCGTATTTAATCAGAGTGCGAGTCTCATAATCTGTTAACGTAGGGTTAAGCTCAGTTGATATGAAAACAACTCTATATTATCTCGGTACCTGTTAACGTAGGGTTAAGCTAATGGGTACCGTCAGTAAGTATAGGTATCCTCATTGCTAGTGAGCTCACCTCAGTTGATATGAAAACAACTGAGGGAGCTCGTGTACATCCGTCTGCGTGACCTATCTACAGCTGTACAGTATATAGTAATCGTGATCAGCGTATACGAAGATCAGCGTAGTCGAATTAGGAACAAAGGTCAAAGCTGTATATCTGACGTACGGAGTACACCCCAACAATCTTCACCAAATCCTTACCTACTGAACTACACTACAAACATTCACTATCCCTTGGTCTAGTACCTCTTCCAGCTGTTACCTGACCACTCCATTCATCGGTGGGGGTGTGTTGGAAGGAACTTCCTTTTCTGGCCGATTCTTTCCGCTTCCACGTGACTTATACTATTTAGTTTGTAGCAACTTCCCCTCAGCTGTTTTGACCCTCATCGGATCGACACTGAGGCTTCATTTGTTCTTTGTATAGGATTGACCTCTAAGACATATATTTAGCAGGTACACAGAGACAGGGACCAGACCTATGTAAACTGTGTGTGTACAAGATATACCAAGCTGGGGGACTTTAGATGCTACAAGACTACTTATATAGGTAATAGGAAGGGAACAAAGGAACATTGGATTTGGGAAATGGACAGTCAATAGGTATAATAGGGGGGGGGGGGGGGGGGGGGGGGGGTCAAGATCTAATGGTGGAGGTGTTGTCTCCATGTCAGAAAGTGGGTGGTGCAGCATTGGGGTCCTTGGGAGGAGGTCCTGAAGGTCCTAGATCAACGGTGTTAGAAGGAAGAAAGGTCTAGAGCAGGTGAGGAGGTTTGGGGAGTTCAGGAATGGGGTTGGTGAAAGTAGGCAAGACATGACATTCATTGGATTGTGCACAAGCACTTATCCCAGCTGCAACTAGCTGCCCACTCATTCCTATTCCACCTAACAAACATTCCCCTAGAACCACCAGTTTCATCATAGTGTCTGGGTGGAACAGCCGTACTGCATCTGAGGAATGACAAATCTACTAACATAACAAAGTACAATTTGAGAATTTATGTCAGGGATCCTACATGTTCTTAGCCAAGCAAGCAAGCTATATAACATACTTGCTCCTTGGCATGTAACCTGTAGTATAATCTTCACACCTGGAAGTATCCTGATCTATGACTACTGATACTTTCGAACACTTTGATTTCAAGACCATGTTGATTAAATATCATCTTCCCAATTGTCGGGAACGTTCTCCTGCGAAGAAGAGTCATTTATTACAGCAACCGTATTGCCAGCTTCATCGCGAGTAGGATGTAATTCGGCGGAAGGCCTCGAAGGAACAGGGGTCCCAATTCGACTAGGAGTAGTAGACTTCGGGGTGATAGTGGATACCGGAGCCACAGCCAATGTCCATCCGCGCGCAGTTCCCGCCGGAGGTGCGGGACTAGGTGCCCTTGTATCGCTGATCTTGCTGCTAGTAAAGGGCGGGGTTGGGGGTCCCGCTCGAAGATTAACAAGTTTTCCAAGACTGGGGTTATTGGCATGCTTGGTGAATTTATTGGCTATGTAAGCCGAGAGAAGCGGATTCGGGATACGAGTGTCTAAACGACGAATAATCTGCACACTAGTGAAGAAGAAAATCAGATCATAATGTAACGTATTCCTAATTGAAGTCTTGCCTGCGATACGGGTCTTGATCAACCATTTGTGAATCTAATCTATATATTCCAGCCAGCTGGGTCAAAAATTGAGTTTCCCGTATCTGTGACAATCAACTCAGAAAGTATTCACCTTGTACACGAAGTTACGTTTCTCTGGGGGCGTATGGGGGAGCACTTGCTTAGTCCTATTTGATCTGACAAAGCTGAACGAAAGAGCTACTGTCATGTTAAACGATAAAATAAAAATAACCAGATGCTCACTCGGCCAAGGCCTCTTCGACAAGTATTAGGAACTTTGTATTCGCTCTGGCAAACGCCACAAGGTCATCACCATAAGTGACCTCTGCCAAAATCCCGCTCCCACCTGTTTTGATTCCCAACGCATCTGCCAGCCTTGCATTCCTCTTCTTCAACGCACACTCCGTGGTACATTTGATTGCCTCCCCCCGGGCCAAGTTGATAGAATTACTCCTCGACCTCCCACACACTACCGCCTGACGAATCCGTCCACACTCACAAGTGAGCTCGACTCGAGTCTGGCACGGTTCATCTTCATCACAACTTGAGGGTGCATGACATAAATTCGTACACGGGTGAATATCTGGAAGGCACAGCTTCCTCGCCTTCCCGCACATACTCGTACACGCCCCACATTCACCTGCATGGCACGGGCGATCACATTTGTGACCTCCGCAAGATAATGGTTTTCCGCAAACAAGGCCACAGGAGACCTTGTCGGAATTGAGAGAGCAACGCACATTTGGTAGTATTTTTTTACCGCAGGCGCAGGGTTTGTCAGTAAGATAGACACAGGGAGGGCATATAGAATCGGGAAAATGGCATGTGTGAGGCGTTTTGGGGTGTCCACAGGGTGGTGGAGGTAATGAACATGGATAAGTGCAATGGACCTTTGTGCCACAAGGTATCGGAGGTTGGAGGACTGTTCGTCCGCAGAAGCAGGTCAACTGCGAGGACATGATATGTATGAGTAGACGGAAAAACAACGTGATTGGCATATACACACCTCTTCAAAAGAACTTCTTAAACAAGGTTGACAAAGCCCTCTATGGTCTCGTTCTTCGCATCGATGGTTACCACAACTCAACATCCTAGGGCAAACAAGATCACACTCATGCAAACCATTAGGATCTGCATCAAATTGAGAGGACGGGGCTTTCATCTTCCCCTTTGCAAGTGAGGCAAGAGGACAACAAATGCGATTGCACTGATGCCTGCCACAAGCTCGCATAGCCATACACTGTCGATCGCAAAGAATCTCCTGTACCTTGAACAAACCCGAATCTTTTTCAAGGACACGCAACTCCCCACATTTGAGCGTTCTAGTGGTGCTACCGCAGCGACATGGTCTGATCACATCGATGGCGCAAGGCGGACATACTGCCGACGTATGGCATGTCGCTTGGCATAGATGTTCACAATCTGAGTGAGGTCTGAGACAAGTAGAAGCGCAGGTTGGGATTTCATCGGTACAACGTATGCGAGCGGGAAAGTCGCCTAATTGTGTGGAGGAAGTAGCAAGGGATCGTTTCCCACAAGGACAAGTGGTTATTCGGTCAGGAGACATCGGACAGTGTCCTGGCTGAGAATCAGAGGTCGGAGGATGGCAAGATCTTGCACACGAATGATTTCCACAGTCAAACAATTTTTCGCAAACGGATTGACAACCAAAACCCCTCCTTGGCTCTTGCATATGCTCGGTGGAACGGTCGTCACAGCCAACAGGGTCGAGCCATATGTCTCCTTCTCCGCACAACACCTGTTTCTGCTCCTTCCCGCACCAACAATGTAGAATATCCTGGAGTTCACAGGGTTGACAGGGACCAAGATGACAAAGTTGCTGGCAGTGGTGTTTACCGCAATCAAGTATCTTAGAGCATGATTGCCCACACGAGACTTGAGTAGATTCACCGCAGCGAACAGAAACAGTTTGTTTGCGTACGCATTCGCACGAGATGTCCATTATGATCTTGCATGGAGGACATGGTCCGGGATGACATGGCAAAGGACAAGGATGCGAGCAGGAGGTTCGAGGACGAGAGCATGAATTTCCGCATGAATGAGGTGTGGCCAGATGGCTACTTGGCGAGCGAGTTGAACCACAGAAACACCTGCACTAACATTGAGATCAAATCATAGACGCAAGGCATGGCACAACGTACACATAACCGTTGATAAGCTGATTCCTTCTTCCTTGACAGCCAGGACATCTCCATTCGCCGCCCTTGCCAAATTCTTCACGAGCCTCCCAAGCAGCCTTGACCTCCTTATAATTCTTCCCTGCCCATTCTCTGATACATTTCAAATGAAACGTCGTCCAACAATACTGCGACTGATGAGCAGCCTCAGCCTCCAGCATGGGGATGAGAGGAGAACAGCTCCAAGTAGGCTGTTGAGGATGGATCGGTGAAAAACATATGAGACAGTCCGGGTAAGGTCTTGTGCTAAGTTCTCGAATGAGGTTTGAGGTCAAGTCTCCGGCATCGGCTACATTGGGAATGATATGAATGTTATTCTTGCGGCGCCGTGGTGGAGGATGATCAGAGCCGTTGTTCGACACATCTGAAGTAAGTCCAGCGTTGAACTTGGTCTTTCCAAAACGACGGCTGCTAGATTGAGTGGGAAGCCTTGGTGGTGTATCAGGCAATTCAACGGTCTCCCCTTCTCTTGTTTCTCCTTTTTTGTCATCCCTATTACTACGAGAATGCTCAAAATTCGGCGCTGTTGGCGTTTTCAGCGTCTCAGCAATCTTTCGTTCCCCTTCCACTACCGCTTTCCCCAGCTTTTTGTTATCTCGGCGGCTTGTGGAAATCGGTTTCTTCGTGTCTCCATCTCGCCGCTGAATGGGAGGTTTCTGCGGTTTGCGAACACCTCTGTTCTGATCATCGGCATTATGATCAGGTTTATTCGGATTGTCGCGGGTGTTTGTTTCGTCTGGTTTTTTCCGGGTACGATGTTTCCGTGAGTATTGATTATCTCGTATGCCGGGTCCACTGCTATTGAAGGTTTGTTGGGTGCTGCTGGTTGCGGGGGTAGTTTCCATTCACTACGGGAAGTAACGAGGATGGTGGTGAAGTGCAAAGGGTGCAGGCCTTAGTAAGCCAAAGTATATAAGCGCTTCCGGTACCGTGTCAAGTCAAGAAAAGTCAAGCAAACAAAATGTATCATAACTGTTGAGTCGCGCGTTAAACGAAGATATCTAGAACGCAAGCTAGAGAAATTCCAGTGGTAAAAGTGAATCATAACAATAATCTAGTAAGTATTCGCTTCTACTCATTGGCCCGGGCATCTGCAAGGATCTGCAAGGATACTGTACGTAAAATACATGTCTGTGAACTCATCCCAAGCCTCCATCGGCCACATTCAAGGTAGGAATAATAACTGGACCACACGCATCCGATGTTGTCAATCACAATCGACAACAGACTCTGCGCTCTTGAATTTCTTCCTGGAGGGTGTCTGTGATTTCCCTCTAACGGGTTTTCGCTTCTTTTTTGATGGTATCAAGCCGTCTCTGCCATCGTTTCCCTCTTCATCTTCCTCAGAACGTTTTCTTTTTCCTCGTTTGGAAAGAGTTCGTCCTTCCTTCTCCCATCCTTCTTCATCTAGAACCTCGCCGTCCCCATCACCATTCAGGAACTGCTGTTCGTGCAGAGAAACACCGTTACTTTGGGCCTCATCTCCCTCCGTACCAACTTGCTTCACCTTCCGATTCCTATTACTTCTTCTTGGATTATTCAAAGTTTCCTCCGAAACCTGATTTTTATTGCCCTCTTTTTTCCGCCTGCGTTTCCCTTTCTTTTGCTCCTTTGCAGCATTTATCTTTTCTTGCTCGCGATTGGCGAACCAGTCCTTGGCCCATCCTTCAGGAAGAGAAAACCCTATCCCGGGATAACCAAAGTCGAGAGTGTATAGGTCAGAAGGAGATGCGCCATATGATGTGAAGGCGGTGGAGAGTTTGCTGGACGATGCATGTAGGGTCTGAATGCGATGACTTGAAAGTAAATGAGAGTTAGACGGGAGTGTAGACGAGTTGGAGGTTTGAGTATTTGATGATGCAACAGCAGAGGAAGAAAGCGGTAAAGTTGAAGTCGCTGGCACGTTCGAGCTGGTTGTTTCCGTATTGGCAGCTCTTTTGCTGGATGACGCGACAATTGTACGTGGGAGTGACGGTGACCCGTATATATCTTCCAGTCTTCTCTGAACGCGTTCTAGTACCCTTCTTGTTTACAAACAATGTTACGGAGGGGAAAAAATAAATGTGGAGAACTATGTAGTACAGGGGACGTACATACTTTGTTGAAAAACCCCCACTTGCCTGACTAGCAGCCTGAAGTTGTGCAGCTGCTAGAACCGATTGCCATCCGGCTGGTGCCAAACGATTGATCATGCTAACTGAGCGCTTCGGTATTATTGCAGCTAAGGAAGCGAGTATACTATCAAGATAGCGTGAAGAGGAAAGGGTCAAAGTGGAAATCAGTGAAGAGTTTGAGGAATTCGGGTCAGAGTCCACGTCTGAAGGAGACGAAGACGTATCACGCAAAAGAAATGCAGTGATATGTGCCACCTCGTCCTGGAGTGTCCATTCCGGATAGGGTACATCCTGTGCAAGGAGAGGCCATCTCGTCCAAGTTTCATGTGTAGATGGATTCGTCTTTGTTGACATGATATCCTCTGTAGCTAAAGATTGAGGCCATGAAGCCTGTTTCCGCTTCGTAGAACTTTTATTGGTCCTACAACTGGAGCCAGCCTCTACATCTGAAACAAGTTCTTCTTCGACGTCAGATCCTACATCCTTGAAATCCACATCCCCATCATTTATGCATTCGCTGTCGTCGTCGTCGTATATTTGGGCCTTTTCCTTGCCCTTATGGTTAAAGTACCTTGTGAGCTGGGAGGTGACATCCAGATTATCATTTGTTCGAAGAGAGCGAAGGAGTGATGAGTATTCAGTGAGCTCAGAATGCAGAGCCGCAGGTATTCGTTTGCGCTGAGATTTCTTGCGCGTGCTCATGAGAACTTGTCGCTGTCAGAAGAAAGAAATTGAGCGTGGGAAACGCAAGCCCGAGTACTTCTACGCGTCCATCTTACCCAAATACAACTCGATATAGTGACATTAACAAGAGCCAAAGGGTCTGAATATTTATCGTGCTCCTTCCTAGAAACGATTCTATCCATTGAACGTCCTCGTGATACGTGATGTCGTCCAGACCTGGCGGTCAAAAACTCGTTATCCGCTTCCCAGTTGCAAGCAAAGTAGAAGCTTCTCCCTCTCCTGCGCCGTCCGCAGAGGCTTCTGCATTGTCAGAACCCGAGGCTGAACCGATTGATGTAGATGGGAATGACGGCGACGGTGACAATGCCTCCGTCGACATTGATGAAGATCAAGAACCTGCTACATATGTGCCAACAAAACGCGGTCGTGGCCGACCGCGAGGAAGCCTAACACGAGGAGGCATGGGTAGAGCTGGATCTGGTACGCCGATACCTAGAGCTCGTGGACGGGGCAGAGGAAGAGGTCGCGGTAGGGGGAGAGGTCGAGGAGCAAGCTCTATTACCATTAAATTGCCGAAAAAAGACGACGGTGAAGAAGACGATGATAATGAAGGCGATGGCGCTGGTGATGAGACAGATGAGATGAATATAGACGCGGAGGAAGATAATTCAAAGAAAGCGCCAGTTGGAGGGGGTAAACCGTTCAGAAAAATACAGGGGCAAGTGTACATCATTGAAGGAGACGAGTTTGTCACGGACGATGATCCTAAGGGAGACGAAAAGATTGATAAATTTGGAAACCTCCTTGGCGGTGAGCTCGACATGCGTTCTAATTTTCAATTACCCTGACGACTAGCTACAGGAAGGCGATTCAAAGCAGCTACCTTTTTACTACCGAATCGTCACCCAGAACGGCAATATATGCTTGCCATCGATGCTGCTCGAACCTCAGGCTTCCGTGACTCTTTGTACTACTTCCGACGTAACCCGCTCACGTTCAAACTCAACGCCACCCAACCCGAAAAAGAATACCTCATCTCCGAAGGAAAACTGGGGCCGCACCTCAAAACGCGATCAGTCACTTTGGTTACCGCACGCAGTGCGTTCAAGTTGCACGGAAGCAAGATGCTCTTAGATGGACGATGGGTCACCGATGATTATTACGAAGACAAGGCACTCGCTGCTATAGCTGAACTTGGTGTCAAGCCGGGCGACTTGGTGGGCGACTTGGTGGACCCCAACGCGGAAGCTGAAAGTCGAGCAGAGAAGGCTTCCAGGACTCTTGGCAACGACCGAGATTATGGTGCCTCTGGTGGAGGTGGAGGATCAATGTACCGACCTGGAGGTCCGACAACAATCTTCGCCGGACACGGATTTGGTCCGTTCTATGAGCCTTTAAATCCTGTCAGGAAAGCGCTACTAAATCGAGATGGGGTCTCTGAAGAGAATTGGATGTGGATGATGGCGAGTAGAGTTAGGGAGGCTGATGATCGGTGGAGAAAGTGTCGCAGTGGTGCAATTAGCGGTGCAGGAGTGAAACCTGGCGCAGGAATCGGACCCGAGGCAAATGCGAATGTAGCAAACAGTACCTGGGATGTATCCCCGAATGTGGTTCCAGTGGATATTTCCACGACGACGAATCATAGCCGTAGTTTGAAGGGAAAGGAGCGAGCTGATCCTAATTCATCTATGGAGATCAAGGAAACAGCTGTTTCCGTCAAGAAGAAGCGGAAGGTAACGTTTGATCCAGAAACTGGTGGGGAAATGTTACCTCTTGGTGTTTATGAGCCTCATACTGGAGCCGTTTTCTGTGCGTCTAACTTGACTACTCTTCTCAGTTGATTTATGACTGATGCTTCTTTCTGCCTTTGACACGTAAAATCTAGTCCGGAGCGACACACAGCCGACCCAATCTCGCCTCGAGCAAGTTACTGTCAATCCCTTGCCGGATAACAAACAGCCAGATCGCGGCATATTAGGAGGTACCAAAACCGGTGCCAATGCCTGGGGGCTGGCATATGTGGATACCTATATGGATTTATCTTCGAAGGAGGAGCGAGAAAGGGTTTTGGCACGGAAAAGGGAGAGAATCTTGAAGGCGGTTGGTCTCCAGCATTTGGCAACGGTTGACAACGATATCATCAGAAGCTCAGCAACAAGTCGCGGGGTGAATATGACTGAGGAGGATATTCAACTGATGGATGTAACGTAGTACGTATGCCTGAGGTCCAAACCTTGAATGGCAATACCGCCTGGATAAGAAGCAATATGTCAATACGTTTGGACAAGCGTTCGAAGAACAGTGAAGTTTTTTCATGGTCTTCAAGTGAGTGCCTATTTTGATTTCTCTCATACAAGGTTGGTCTCATCAGACATTACCGCCAGAAAACTCGTTGAATTATGCTTCAATTGAATCATCGCAAATGTACAGATATATAATCCACCAAAGTTTATCTAGGCAAGATTCAGATAGAATCCGCCGAGGGATACAGGTAGACAGGATAGAATAGGAAACTAAATGACTCGAGTTTGACAGTCTTTCATCTGCGTGAAAGGATAATATTATTAGAACGAAGATCATATTCAAGAGAGCGGGAATCTTACTCCTTCGTATACGTATAGTTGGCTTTCAAAAGTCTCACCCGACCGTCGCATTCACGACGAACTTCCTGCACCTCCGCGCCTCTCCGCCGCAGACTTCGAACTTTTGGCTGAAGATTTCATCCATGAAGGAGGCCATGACGAACTCCCTGGCCCGCCGCGTGTCAATAGTGTTGGTTTGTCCTCAGTAGATTTCGTCCAAGAAGGAGGCCAAGAAGAGCTCCCAGGTCCGCCTCGACCCGAGAGAGTACGCTCGGTGACAGATCTTCCTACTCCGCCACGTGCAAGGAGAACAGGTTTGTCCTCTGATGATTTCATCCAGGAAGGAGGCCATGATGAACTGCCTGGACCTCCACGTCCTTCAATGATTGGCTCTCTACCAGGACCACAATCATGGAATCAGGCTGGGTGCAAGAGAATCCTTGTTGATTGGACTACGCACATTCCACCTTCCACAGGCAGTGGTGCAGCGAGTGCACCTGTAATCAAGAACACAACTAATGCTCCAAAAGAAAAATATTTCATGATGGGAGGGGCTTTGTGGAGGGAGTGGGAGAGGGAGGGAAACAGATAAGGAGTCAAACAGGTGAGGTTCCACCTGTGATAGTTGCAATTTAACTATAACACATTGAGAAAATCGAGATAAATGTGGCACCGTGAGATACGTATGTACACTGGCATCCGGATTTAACCTCGGTATAGTATTCACGGTGAATGTGGGATCAGAAAACTGGAGATCAAAGCATGGGATCCATTCAATGTCACACAAAAGTGCTTGTTGATCCCAGGCATATGGGAGCATATGGGCTGTTGAGATGAAGCTGAATAAGTTCACGTACTGCGATACACCAACCGCAATTTATACGCTGAAGTACTACTATAGGCGACATGGAGAAATCTTGAACTTGAAGTATGTATGTACTAATGTGACGCCTCTGTCAGGCTGCAGCTGCAACGGGTTGAGCCAGCATTCGCCCGCATCGGAGCACATGTTTTCGTAGTCTTTACTGCCTGATATATATATATTGTCAACACTAGACCAGCTGAATGTTCAACTGAGATCAGACGAGCAAAGATAGGATTCAAAATGAGTGTATTGAGAAGCCACCTCACCCAAAATTTTCATAGTACTTACTGGATATGTAAGTCCCCGAGCTAAACTCCAATGATGCAATCCGAATGAAAATAAGACTGAATGAACATACTTGACTATTTTTGATACAAAATATGATCGTTCACATGCGTTCATAATCTCGGACGTACTCTCAAAAGGTTCGGAGAGAAAAAAAGGACGTCAGAGGATCATCTGAAAAAGGATTGACCTGGAGATGTCCAAATCTCAGAACATCTGAAAGTCAATCAACTATAAACAGGATGGCTGCGACGAGAAATGAGATCAAATGAGACGCAGAATCGAGCGTTGCCAGACATAGAGCAAGATGGTGGAAAATGGCCTTCAAAGGAGCCTCATGAACAAGGCCATGGGATAAAAACATAGGTTGAGAAGCGTGGATTTTATTGGAAGAATACCTAACAACCATTTCATTCGCCCTATCAGCTGTGTGTGTTGTGAATTGCGTCTTGAGTCGCTGTTCCTTGTCCTGAGATGTCGGTATATTGTCGGTGGCGGAGAAGGTTCGAGGTAAATTCTCGTTGCCAGCGCTATGAGGCAGTATGAGGCACAGTGCCACAGTCCAACATAGATAAGTCAGCGTTTTCATAAAATGAAGTAGAGCGGATAGGCGCAAAGTTTATCAACCAGTCTAACTTAACCTATGTACAAAGAACGTTCCCGAGAATACGCCAATACAATTCTAAGCCAGGTTTAGATTTGAACTCTCGGTGGTGAGTATATGCACTCAGATACCTTGCGACGGAAGAGGAGGGGGGAGAAGGATATCAGAATGACACTCGGAATTAAGATTGACCATGAAAGAACGTCCCGAAACGTTGCACCTTGAATTTGCTATTCCTTTTTGACCACTGTCCGAGTCTCCCCAACTGTAGGTGACTCTAGGTAGCTGTGGACCTGTAATAACTTGGTGAGTAGTAGTATAAACTTTACTGCTCAACTTAAAGGCTAACTAATCAACAGTGTCAAGAAGTGTCAAGAGGTGAAGCTTTGAAGATTTAACTCAGACTAAGTTTTACGCGAACACGTGTTGTCAACTAAACAGACCGAGGCCGACTCTGAGTGAAAAACATTGAACAAGGCCACAAGATACGAGGTAGCTTGGAAATCTGTTATAAATATTGAAATTCAACCTCAGACTTCCTGTGCAGCGCCAGCGCCCTACAATGCAGTGCGTCCATCGGTTCTGGTGCGAATCAAGTCAGATCGAATCATTTCAAGTCATATCCTGACGCGACGACCAAAGCACTTAAGAACGAAGTTGCACGATGGACGATGGATCTCAAAAAGTCGGATATGGGTGTTTCCGACCTCTTCGAAACGTATTATTTCACCTACTACGATGAGCCTTACCTCGATTCGGATGATGAAGACGACCTGTTCAAGTTCACATCCATGCCAGATCGACCTTTGCAGGCTCTCCGTCTCATTAGGGACCATCTTCCTGAAGAAGTCATCCACTGGGAGGGTACCATTGCCTCTGGCCTACTTTTCCATTTGCGACTGCTAGATTTGCGTATTGAACAAGGTGGATACGCTTGTCGTCTTTCGCCGAGATTTACAGTGATAGGGAGGCCACCAGAACCAGGAATTTACACAGGGCTAGAGGCGGAACTGAAGAGGATTGAGAAGGAAGATGTTGGAGCTCAGCGTGCTCGTCGCCGTCCGCTTGATTCATTTCATTTTTCCACTTTAGTACTTCGGATGGTTGAAGCAGCTGCTGCATATCAAGCGCTTTCTGGCAAGGCCAATTCACCTCAGGATATCAATCTCGATAGCATTCCCAACACTGCTCAAGACTTCCTCGGTGTCACACCCACCCAGATATGCAAGGACATTCTTCCTGAATATCGCGTTGTCCACATTGAATCCATCATTCGCAAGGATTTGTCTCAACGGTTCTTGGATTTCCAGGATCGACTTCGTTCGAAATTGATGTTCCGACCGTTGAATGAACTTCGAAAGTTCGTTCCCCCAGACCAACGATATGTCAGAACCGATCATCCAGAAGATTATGTGGAGTATATCGTCAAACCTAAAGTCACATTCCACGGAACGCGTCCTGACCTCGTCCCATCTATCGTGCAATATGGTTTCTTGAAGCCCGGGTCCACTCATCCACGGACTGGTACTTCACTTCCTGTTCGTTGTGGAAGCACTTATGGTAGAGGTATCTACTCCTCGACCAACTCGGCATTTTCTCTCGCCTACTCTGGCACGCAATGTCAGGCAACAAAGCCCGGTGGCATTCCTGGCTTAAAGTTATTAGTATGTGCAACGATTATGGGACGTCATGCACAAATGACCCGAGGTGACAATTGGAGGGATCAAAGTAAACCCTACCCAGGATCAGATTCACACATTGCAAACAACGGGCAGGAATATATCGTGTTCGACAATGCTCAAATTCTTCCCTGTTACGTCGTACACTTAGATTGGGAAAGTAGCTCGGAGGCCAATGACTTCGTGTCAGAGCAGCTGGGACGGTCAGGGAAAAGGCCTCGAATAGACAACAACGATGTTTCATCTCCTGGAGATAGGCAGCGGTTGAAGGAGAATCGATTAGCGCAGGCGAGGAAGTTTTTTGCATATGGCTTTGGGCCAGTATCTGGATCGAGCATTGTAATCGAGGATATTGCAGATATCGAGGATGACGAAGAAGATTATGGGGAGTATCAAGCAGATCGTTTGGACGACGTGAAAAAGGTGGATATCTGGACGTATAAGCTCGCTGGAGAGGACGGATAAAGATGAGTATAGTTCACAGAGGAAGGCACATTACAGAAGGTCGCGAACGGTGAAAGATGAGAAATTTTTGGACTAAACTCTGTGTATGTCGTGTGTACCAATTTTCGATCTTATACCCACAACTGTATTTTCCACATATGGAAGGAACTCGAGAGTGTTACCAACCTCTCTTTATATTATACAATGACTTTCTGAAATTCGTTGAAGGCGACAGTAGTGTTCCGACAGCGACGTCCCCGTTAGAGTTTCAAATTTAATGCCCATTTAGTGTTAACACCTTCACCACCTAACTTCTTCACGATCCCATCTGCTTCCAACTTCTTCATATGCAAATTGATGCTATGGGATGCTGGAGTCCAGAGAGACTCGGGATATCCCTGATAGATCTTCGAAACAATTGTCCAAGTCGACCACCTTGCGCTTCCTGAACTTTCATTGACATCAGGAGAAGGCGGAGCTTTCTGAAGCACCTCAAGAATCTGAGCCTCTCGCTCCAACCTATGTTGAATGTAAGTATCAATCAACTTCGCGCCTTCCTTGACGACTGGCCCGTGACCGGGATATAGAACGTCGTAGGAGTAATACTTCTGATAATCCAACATTTTACGAAGACTGGAGATGTATAACCGGAGGTCCTCAAAGACAGCGGTTCCTTGTCCCAAAACTGTATCGGCAGTGTATAATGCACGATCTTCGGGTATGTAAAGGCATATTGAATCGCGAGTGTGACCAGGAGTGTGTAGAACACGAAGCAAGGTCGAAGAAGTCGTGAATTCCTGACCATCCTGAAGGTCATAAAACACTGAATCGGAGGCTGGGGTGAAAGACTTCGAGGGCAGTGAATTTATGATGGATGGAAGATTGCTTTGCTCTGGTAATTTGTTCGCGGGAAGTGGAAATTTGTGTAGTCGAGGAGGCGTAAAGGGCAGTCCTGTTTTCCGTTCGTCCCATAATCGACGTAGTAGCGCGAGAACAGAGGGAAGACCGCCGACATGATCTCTATGCCAGTGTGAAATGATAATGTCGGATACGTCAGGAATGTCAGAGTCCTCAGACGATAGTGGCACTTTGAGAGCTGACTCTAGGATGGGAACATATTCCTCCTTCCCTTCCCCAGTGTCCACCAAAACGTACGGCCTTTGTCGCCCGACGATATAGGTGTTCGTACCTTGGTGCAAGATTATTATGTTAATCACAAAAGAGCCTGTACTCACCTTGGAGAGTGAATTTCCCTGGATTCTGCGTGAATAGTTCGGTGAGTAATCCGATACGAGACAATCAGTTACTGAATACAGGAGCTTCCGGGGTCCTTACCTGTCCAAGAACTCTAACGACAATCGGACTAAGCTGATGTGATTGAGCATTAATGCTGAGCCCATGCTTCACGCACTCACCCTAGTTATCGAGCCTAGGATTTCCAACGTTTCCATCCTGTAGAGAGAGTAGAAACAAGAGGTGCTATTCGGTTTTTAGATACCCGAAATTGGAATGACGGGCGCTTAGTTTAATCCGCAAGCGCCGGCATCAAAGCTGGCAGTAAACAAACGACATCAACTCGCCGTCTCAACTTGACTTCGACGACCACCCCAGCCCAACCCAGATATCTCAGGAATGGCCGATGTTGATATGGACAACGGAGACAGCTTGAAGAGGAAGAGGTATGCCCGTATGTTTAATCCTTCATCAAGCCCTAATTTTTCTCGTGCAGGTCGGGTTCGACTTCCTCAATAGACGGAAATATCCCGCCTTCCAGCCGTCGCAGGTCGACATCACCTAGAATATCTAAGGTCGACTTTGCAAAAGTTAATGATGCTGATCCTGCCCGTCGTGCAGAGCGAGAACGACAGCTCGCGGCTCGTGTCGCTGCGATGGAACTCGAAAAGAGCAATAATACGAAGGAAAAGGCTCCGGATCAGGAATACGATGCAAAGGCAGAGTTTGCTAAATTGCTCAGTACACGCTCTGGTGGTGTATACATGCCTCCTGCACGCCTAAGAGCTCTACAGGAGGCCGCCGCTGGCGACAAAACTAGTCAAGAATTCCAACGACTTTCTTGGGACGCTCTACGGAAATCTATTACCGGTATCGTAAACAGGGTCAATATCAACAACATAAAGTTGATTGTTCCAGAACTATTTTCTGAAAATTTGATACGGGGACGTGGTCTGTTTTCCCGGAGCATCATGAAAGCCCAATCGTCGAGTTTGCCTTTTACACCGGTATTCGCCGCATTAGTTGCGATCATCAATACGAAACTTCCTCAGGTTGGCGAGCTTGTTCTGACTCGGCTTATCAGTCAGTTTCGGAAGGCGTTCAAACGGAATGACAAGGTATTTAATTGCGTATCTGAGCTTGCTGCCTTTCACTGACCTTTCATTCCCAGATTGTTTGCCATTCTACTACGACATTCATCGCCCACTTGGTCAACCAAGCAGTAGCACATGAAATCATCGCACTCCAGATCCTTGTCCTCCTACTTGAGCGTCCCACCGATGATTCCATAGAAATTGCTGTTGGTTTCATGCGCGAAGTTGGTGCTTTCCTAGCTGAAAATTCCCCGATAGCCAATGCCACTGTCTACGAGCGATTCCGTGCTGTTCTGAATGAGGGCTCCATCAGTCATCGTGTTCAATACATGATCGAAGTCCTCATGCAAGTCCGGAAGGACAAGTACAAAGACAACCCTATACTTCCAGAAGGCCTAGATTTAGTTGAGGAAGATGAGCAGATCACGCATCGAGTACAGCTCGAGGAAGAATTGCAAGTGCAGGAGGGACTGAGTATGTCATCCTTGCTTTTAGGAGTGGGCTTTCGCACTAACATAATACATCTCTTTGTTTAGACATCTTTAAAGTTGATCCTGACTTTCTACAAAATGAGGAAAAATATAAATCTATCAAAAACGAGATATTAGGAGAGGATTCAGATGAAGATTCAGGGTCGGAAGAAGTTTCCAGCGATGAGGAAGATTCTGAAGGTAATCATTCCTGAGATTTCGCGTCTTCACTTTACCAATCCTTCGATGCAGTGGAAGAAAAGGAAGGTATCGAAGACCAAACCGGGACCAACCTGGTCAATTTGCGTAGAACAATCTACCTGACCATCATGAATGCCCTAAATTATGAAGAAGCAGTACACAAACTTCTCAAGGTGCAACTTTCCGAGGGTGAAGAGGTCTGTGATGTTCCCTCTTTCCAACGTGCCACCAATCGCTGATTTTCTCTATCCAGATTGAGATGGTCAACATGATCATTGAGTGTTGTTCGCAGGAACGGTCATATTCCACTTTCTACGGTCTCATTGGGGAGCGATTTAGCAAACTCAACCGTGTATGGACAGAGTGTTTCGAAACCGCATTCAACAATTATTACACTACTATTCATCGTTATGAAACCAATCGCTTACGGAACATCGCGCGATTTTTTGGACATCTTTTCGCCTCAGATTCGATATCCTGGGTAGGCTTGGAGTGTATCAAGATCAATGAGGACGACACTACTTCGAGTAGTCGTATCTTTGTCAAGATCATGATGAACGAAATGATGGAGAGTATGGGGTTGAAGACGTTGTCAGAAAGGTTTAAAGATGATGAAGTGAAAAGAGCTTGCCAAGGCATGTTCCCTACGGATGTGCCCAAGAACACTCGATTTTCCATCAACTATTTTACCAGTATTGGGTTAGGTGTGGTCACAGAAGAGATGCGAGAATGGCTGAAGGTAGGCGACTTTATATACCAATATGCTCAAGACATTGATTGCCATCCTTATAGAACGCTCCCAAGTTGATCATGGAACAACGACGAGCGATGCTCGAGCAAGAGTCGTCGTCGGATTCTGATTCATCTTCCGACTCGTCTTCAGACTCAGACTCTTCAGATAGCTCTGATTCCGATTCCATAGATTCTAGGCGGCACCGACGACGTTCTTCAACTCCCCCTGTTCGTCGTCAGCCGTCTGCATCCCGTGAACCCAGAGATTCTCGTGGACCCCCGAGAGGACGAAGTATATCCCGTACACCACCTCCGTCGCGTGGTCGTCGACGAGACGATAGTCCTCCACGCTCACAGCGCAATAGTTCTATGCATATAAAGCGTGATGCCGGAGGTCGCTCCCCGCCTCCGTACGGGTCTAAAAGTCGTTATCACGATAGAGATGACACTTTTCTTTCTCGTCGACGCCCTTCCCCTACCTCTTCAAGGTCTCGCTCTCCCCCTCCTTATTCAAAGCCAAAATATTTTCGAGCTAGATCTGATTCTCGGTCTCGGTCTCCACCTCGCTCATCTCATATCAATGAAAGAAAACATCATTCGCGATCTCCTCGGAGAGACGATCGCAGTAAAAGAAACGACTATCCACCAGACAGGAAACATCGGGACCAGGAATCAGATAGACGACGCACGTCGCCTAGGCGGGAAACTCGTGAATACGAACGAAGAAGGTAGTCGAAGCTTTTGTTGGAGTTCAGGTGAACGTATCTTCGATCAGAATGTTGCTTTCATATGTGTAGGATTTTCGGTCTTGCTACAATGACATACACTGTTGTACACTTCAGTTGCCAAAGCGTTCTATGAGATCACCATTTTAATTCAAATGTCTTCGCCGCCGGTCTATCTTGAACGCCATAGCAACCGTTCATACTTTATAAAAATCTGCGGGGAATGGAAACTGAGATTCAAGTTTTTTTTCTTTTGCGACACCTCAAACTCTACTCCTTTACTATCATCTATTTATCACCATGTCAGACAGCCACGCAGAAGAAAATTTAAATTTTGCGGCTACGTGCGTGTTCTCTATAGTCCAGGTCGTTTGTTATCATCCGAAATTGAATGTACTGTTCTGTAGCCGACATGGCTGGACGCGGAACTTCACTATCACTCCAGAGAAAGTTGTTACCATGTCCTACGCCACACTAGAATCTGTTCTCGAGCTGAACACACTGAAAATTCGAGCAATGTCTTTGCGAATCTTCGCTGAGCATCCTCCCGCATCAAACAATTTCGTAAAAATCCGGCCATGGAAGGATGATGGCACATTGCAGTCCATCCTTATGAAGGCCTTTTTTGAAGAGCGTATGAAGGCTGGCGTTACGACTAATCTGGACATCCGCGATGGAAACATTCGTGAGAATGATATTGGCGACGGAGGCAAAGACGGATCTGGAGGTATTGGTGCTAAGGAATGGCTTAAGGCCCATGGATTGACGAAGCCCAAGAGCAATAACCCGAATCCGTCAGTGGCAGCAGAATCAGAGGAGCATGATGTAGGTGGTATACACCGTGTATGTACTTGAAACTGTCACCAACCTGTTTCTAGACCGAGCAAGCTGCAGCGGTCATCGGGGGAAACGGTTTCTTCTCCGCATTTGGATTTGGCAAAACATCTGTAGCACTAACGCCTCCAAAATCTGATGAGGATGTTTCTGAAGTTGACAATCATTCACTCAAAGCCTCTGAAAAGGGACTGAAGACTGAAGAAGACATCCTTCGCGAGGTTTGTTCATGATTGTTTGCGAGAAGAGAAACTCAATGCACAATATCCAAATGACAGCGAGGATGGGGCCCCCCTCTGATGCGTCGCTTGACAAACCGCAACCTGAAATCACGGAAATCGCAAGCTCCCATTGAAGAAAAAGATATCCAAGAAGAAGGCGACGGCGAAGAAATTGAAATCCCCGAAGCTGAAGAGGCGAATGGAGGAGCCCGGCCAGAAAAGAACGTGCGCACAGATTTTGACCCTTGCTTTGATCAACTGATATGAAAAATTTCATCCTTAGGCTCTTTGGCGCAAGCACAAAAATAATACCTTCCTTGGTAGCGGGAAGAAGGCCAAGAGTGGTGTGGAGATTATCAAGACTCCTTCAGATGCTCTTAAACCTGCATTGTCGGCCCCAGCATCGCCCTCGAAGACGACATGAACTTTCATCTTGTTCACGATCATTTGTCCTCCCTCTTTTGTTACGATCATGATATCCTTCTAATTGAATACTCTACCCCGATTACTGCACTTTATCTTATGTACCTCCGAGATTGGCTGTTGTATAGCTCTTCATGTTAAATCGACATGTGTTTCGACTTACGATTTTGTACATACTGAATGCGTGTCCTACTTCCTACTTATATTCAGAATGCTGGCTAGCTCATGATTGCCTCTAATTAAGTGTTCAGTTCCGAGCTAATACTGTGCCAGAATGCACATCTTGCAGCTTGTGCATCGGTGATCTCCTCCATTGCGACAGCCCCAGGATGAAGAAGGATACGCGGACCACCTGAGGTGGAATTTGTGACCGCCTTGGAGTTCGAGAGAAAACTCAACCAAAAGCTCCAATGAAAAAGGCGGGGGAGCTCACCGTCCAAGATGCTACATTAGTGGCAGTCGGTTCCTGGGCAGTGACGAAGGACGACCAATATTGTTGCATGGCCACAAACAGCGCAGCGTCATTCCCGGTGAACCCCGAAGCGGCATCGAAGAGTCCCGTCAGGTCGGCTCCATGGTCGGAACCTTGGTCTGGGTTGTCATAGCTAAAGAAAAAACGAGGAAAAAAGTCAATTCATGGCGTAAACATGAAAACTTCACTTCTCACTGATATTGGAACGAGGTGAATCCCTGCCTTGTGGCGGCGGCAGAAATCATCATTCCAGTGCAAATATATCTTGCCTCGCCGTACATCTGCTGGCCTTGAAGGCTTAACGAGTTGTTGTAGTCGGCCAAGGGATAAAGTTCCAGAGCAGTTGTGAATGTAGAGTTTGAGAGGGTGGGCCATTGTCCGGCCAAGAAGTTATAGACTGTTGTCTCCGTAGCGTTAGGTTCGGAGGTGTTGGCGGCTGGGTTGGGTAACTCGGCAGACCAATTTGCGCCCTCGTCCGTGTTGGATCTGAAGAGGCCACATTCAACCTTCAGGGTGCGAGGATTAGAATTGATGGACCTACCCAAACAAGACAGGAACTTGGGAAAATGCTCCACTGGCAAACGCTTCGACCGGTCTAGTTGCCAGGAAAGTACCATCAATGCAGGGGGCAAAAACAAACAATGTCGAGGTCCGGTTTTTCAACACCTGGGTACCCGCAGATGCTATAGTGTTCGCATCAGCCGCAATGAGGCAAGCCATAACGTCGGACGATGAAGAGCAACCCCTGTTGGATAGTATGGATTCAGAAAAACGTCAGTATACATGTCAATCAGAAGAAAGGTCGAAAAGTCTTACGCAAAACCAGCAAATAAGTCAAAGACGCCGTTGAGATAATCGCTGTCAAAGTCAGGCATGAAGCTCAATGATGAGCTATCGCCCATTGAGGCACGGAAAAGGCCCTCTTGATCGCCTCCATTTGCTATGAGCTGTGAATACAATGTAATGTTACATTCACGAAGAACGACAGTAAAAGAACATGGTCATACATGGAACATTGTAGCCCCAGCTCCAGCAGATTCTCCCCAGATCGTGACTTTTCTGAAGACATCAGGATCGTCAGTGCCCACGGCAGACCACCTAACCATCGGCACTTACGTAGGATCTCCGCCAAAGTTAGATATATATCTTTGAACCCACTGCAGACCGACACGCTACGAAGGAATGATGACAAAATAGTCAAAGACTCTTGAGGTCATTGCTGCATACCTGGTCCAGCATCCCAGCGTTCAGTGACCCATTCGCTGCTGCGAAAGTTGATCCGGCTAAGAATCCGAACTGCCCTAAACGATACTCGAAGGACACGAAAATCATTCCAGGCGAAGGCGCAGCTTGCATCAGCGGAATTGCGTTTGCTCGACTATTTCCAGCTTGGAATCCTCCTCCTACAAGAGTCCGGACATTGCGGAATGGCAGAAATCGGAAGAATCACAGTTATATTTTTGTATGTGAGAATGGAAGAATTCAAGAAGCCAATCAGACACGAAGGTAAGGAAAATGAACCAATATAGGAAAGGCAAGGAAAGGTAAAACACTAACCATGAAACCACACCATGACCGGTAGGTTCGAACTCAAGGTGGCATTAGAGGGAACGTACACCTATTTAGATCGGACTAAGGGTGAGCAGTGATGAGAGGTTCAAACGACAAACAACTCACGTTGGCGAATAAACAGTCTTCAGATGTACCTGATACCACGGTCGACTGAGGGACAGGTATGCACACATTACCAAACTACAACTCGTCAGGGGATGACATGGGGAATGAGCATTGCCAATACCCACAGTGCTAGCGTTGACCGTCCCAAGCTGCGTCGTAGGGGGGAATACAGGAGCTTTCCATCTCAAGTCACCAGTCGGAGGCTCAGCAAACCGGACTCCCTTGAATGAAGTGATACCTGTAGTTGAGTCTTCGACACCGACGAATGTTCCATCTAAGTAAATAGTGCAATACGATTAGCATCTCGGTCTTGATTTGGACACAGTTGAAGTGAAACGTACAGTCGAGCTCGATAGTAGCCTGTCCGGCAACCATTGGGATATACACGCTACACAGCGCGAGAAGAGTGTTGAAAGCGAGCATGATGAGGATTCTGTCGTTCGAACTCGTTTTTTTTGGATTCGCTTCCTTCTGTACTTATAGCCTGTGTCAGCTGGCTCCTGCAATGCGGAAGAATTGGCTGGTGATTTTTGAAAATAGATTTCCCAGTGCACGCGTGGGCGTTGAAAGACCTTGAAAGACTTTGAAATCAAAATCTCGTAAAAGAGTGTGTTTTTTTGTAGGTCGGAAAAAGGTTGGGAAATTACTGGAGTGTACGTATGTGGTAAAGGAATGACTGATGAGAGAAAGTGACAATGATCAACCTGAGGCTGTTGTGTTTCGTCCTTAGTCGATACAACGACTTGACGACGACCGTCGGAGGCATAAACACCCACATGGTGAATATGATGTCAAAGCAGTGAATCAGATCGGCGATTGCCGAAACGATTTGTGCACCGAGGTCGCATCAGGTTTGTCAGTAAAGTCAGTTGTTTGTCAGTTACTCTCACTAGTTCTCCTACATAACTTCCGAGGTTATTATTCTGCGGCCATGCGAAATACTTAAAGCCAGACTCAAAGTGCCAGGACTAACTCAATGTCTCAAATCACCCTATTCGGCGGCACAGGGCCTACCGGTAATGCACTTATTCGCGAAGCCCTACGTCGAGGCCATACCATCGTTGTCTTTGCTCGTAGTCCCGATAAACTTGACTCCGAATTGAGAGACTCAGCAAGGATAAGCGTCATTCAAGGTTCATTTTGTTTTTTTTTTACTTCACGTACTGAATAAGACCGAATATGAATCTCAAAGGTCGTTCAATCTAGGAACCTTGGACTCTTATCCTGCTATACAACGCTCCCTGCACAACTCCGCCGCTGTTTTCGTTCTCCTCACGCCTTCGGACGGTCTTCCTGGTTGGGCTGGTGGCTCTTCTTCACCACTGACAATGACTACTGGTTATCGCAACATCATCCGTGCTATGTCCGAACTTAGCGTGAAGCGACTTATAGGCATAGGAACCCCCTCGCATGTCGAACCTCAAGATGGATTTAACTTTGGTTTAAAATTAACTGTGCCTATGCTAAGGCTGTTAGCTCCAAAGGTGTTTGAGGATGTTGTAGAGACCGGAAAACTGTTGAAAGGTCTAGGAGATGATGAAAAGATTGATTGGACCTGGTTCCGAGTTTCCTTATTGTACGATGGACCTGCTCCCAGTGACAAAAAGTATCAGCTTGGTTTCACGGGACAAGGAGGAAGGTTTCTACTTCCCAGTCTTTTCAGGGAAGAGCTTGCGAAGGCCCTGCTAGACGAGATGGAGGATGGAAAGTGGGTGAGAGGAATGCCTTTCTGTTGGACTTGAGTTCCACGAGCTCTTCTACATACTTTGTTTTCGATGCATCGTATCTCCTCTGATGATTCTTGTCAAGATCAAAGGTCCTAGAAGAGTTAGATAGAATGCCTGAAATTATTATCAGTCATACCACAACCACACCATTGGCAGAGATTCAGAACGCCAATGCCCATTGCTAATGGAAACAAGAGCATTGGAGTCAGATTCATTAAAAAATAATGCACGCACTATTGAGCCACAAGCATGCTCAATACTATGTGTGAGGCATAATGATTCTAATGCACGCTACACGAAAGATTTTGTTGATAAGGTCAAAGCTGGACTTAGCTAGATGTGGCTGTGCTCGTAGAGTAACTCGGTGACTGAGTACATAAGCGCTTGATCAATGTTCTCGATGTCATGGATAAGTTCAAAACGCTAGAACCTCTCAAGTTATATTCTCCCCCAGCGAGTGCTTCTCCCATTCGAAAAGCCACAGTCGCACCCCAGTTTGTGGGCAAACTCCCGTCAGATCTCCACCTATTGATTCTCTCTTACCTCCCTGTACCGGACTTTCCTGCCTATGCTCGTTGCTCACATGCCACCGCCGCCTTAGCTGAAAGTGAAAAGTTATGGGAGACACGATGGAAATCACTGAAAATGGATAATAAAGGTCTGGGAGTTGTGCTGAACGATCTAGAAGAACATTCGAAGGGAAGAGCAGCAGAGTCACGAGCAGCGGCGCCTCCAACAATAACCGTAGATGATGAATTTGGAGATTTTGCCTCCGTGGATGTACCACCGGATGAGATGGGTGACTTTGTAGGAGCTTTTCAGAATCCAACAACCCCAATGTCGGCGTCGTTGTGGACGAACAACTTCAAATCGACTTCGACGTTTCGCGGACAGTACATTCGCGTTCATAATCTCCTCAAGCCCTTAACTAAAACCCTCCTATCACCTGCGCATATCATTCTTAACGACCTTGCTGCTGCAGTCACGCCTTCTCTACGATCAGAAGCCTCAACTCTGCGCTTGTTGTTCTTGTTCCTTTCGCAAAGCATCCAACCGGTACGGAAATGGCGCGAGTACAGAACTGCACTGCGAAGTGCAATGGATAGGTTTGATGCAAATCTGTTGGCGGCATTCGACAACGCAGACGAAAGAGGTGACGAAAACGGAATGCGGGAGGCAGCAGAGAGCAGCTGGCTCGTTTGGGACGGCGCAGACAGTGACTGGGAGATGGGAAAAGTTTGGGCAGAGAAACGGGAGATATTCTACGATCAACCCTGGGATCCGTTGGCCAATTTCACGTAAATTCATTCTTCATTCAGTCTCTGTTGGTATATGATAACTTACAAATCCTTTGCCTAGTAAAGACCGTCAACTTGCATTCGATGCTATGGATGACTTCATGACCATTGTCCTAAACGCCATAAGCGAACACGGTTCTCGCGCCGTTCGAGTATTCCCCGCTGAAGCTGGCGTCCTCATATCCTTTTCGGAACGCGTCGCTTCAGACGTAGTTGGAGAGTACATATCCACCGTTCTGACTCGTGCACGCGAGATATCCCTCGACATTTTTCTGAAAGCCACTGCAGCGAGCTTTAGGGAAGCTTGGAAGATGGTTGATACCATCATGTCTGCAGGTGGAACATCGACATCCCGGACTAAAGCAGAAGACGTTGTGTGAGAGCCGCTACTCTATTCCAAGGTCGCGGAGCTCACTCATATGTGTTATGCAGCTTCCGCATGTTTGAGCCAAACATGGACGAGTATCTTGATGAGGAAACCGAAGTTGTCAAGCCCACGTTCGAGGCTATATGTAAAGGTTGGGATCAACAAGCTTCGGAACGTCACAATAACTTGGGCGACGTTTCTGCTCGATTCCTCACTTCACATAATCCATCTCAGGTTAAACGGAACGTCCTTGCAAGTTTCACTAGTGTGCTCTTACTACCCGTGACTATCGTTCCCAGAACTGTAGGAGCTGTCGGCGGAGCATTGGTGAGCGGAGGAACAGCAGTTGGCGGAGCTGCCGCCCAAGGAATTGCCATGTTGAACCCACAAAGATGGGGCGGAGCCGGTGGAGGTGGATGGGGTATTTCAAACGTCCCAGAAGGTTACCAAAAACATAGAGGTCAAGGGAATGAAACGATGTTTGAGATTGGCTCAGACGAGGATGACGAAGACGAGCAAGAGGAAAAGGAGAAAGCTGAGGTGTTTGATGAAAAGCATGGTGGACTAAGCCTAGCGCCACCTCCCTCAGCTGCTCCACTGTCCGCTGGTACTCTACACACTGCATCTACCTCCCTAGACCAAATGGACCAAATGGATACTTTACTCTCCCTCGACGTCGCTCTAGAGCTCATTCACACCTCCCGCGAATCCCTCAAGCGATTAGAAACTTTTGCGGCATATCCTGATCGAATCGGTGATAGAGTCAGAGATACCATTGAGGAAGTGTTCATATTGATGCTGCAGGCATTGGGAGATGGTCATGTAAAGCGTGGGTTTTCAAGGTGTGTTCCTTTACACATTTATATCTTCTTAATCTCATACTTTCAAAGAGCAACAGCCCGAATGACGTCGTATAAACCTGCAGAACACGAAGAGACGACAAGCGTAGCACCCCTGCTACAATTCTTCGAGCTGGTCCATATCGGAGACACGATCCAAAGTATGGTGCAGGTGTACTTCGATAAAGAAATGGTGCCCCATCTCGTTTGTCGTGTATTGGCGTTTATTCTTATATGAATGAATTATATCTCCAGGCTCCTCACATCGATAAAACTGACTTTCTCAACTCTGTCGTGCGCGAAAAAAAGCGGTTCGAAAACTCCCTCGACGACTCTGTTGCGGGAGGACTTAATGCTGGCACCGAGGTCTTAATGAACCAAGTCGAACATATAATATTGAAGCTCACCGAACCTAGAGAGTATTACCCTCCGGAAAATGCCGCGTTGGATTTGAAACCGAGTAAGGGATGCACTGAAGCGATCAAGTGTTTGGAAATGCATTGTAAGCTGCTGAAGGGGAGCACGAGCAAAGAAGTGTTGGAGGTGTTCCATCAGGAGGTTGGGATCAGACTTATAGCGTGAGTGGGAGGGTACCTAACTTTTACCGTCGGGCCTCAACTGATATGTTGTACCGTCCTCCTCATAGAATCTTACAAAAGCATATCAAACGCCAAATCATATCCCTCACTGGCGGGTTTCAGGTCATCGCTGATCTCAATGCTTACCACGCCTTCATTAGTTCACTCAAGGTACCTTCAATAACCGCCGATTTCGCCCATCTGAAAATGCTAGGACATGTCTATGTTGTCGAGGATGCAAAGGATTTGGCTCAAATCGTGAGGGATGTGACGAGGTATGGAGGTGCATATAGGCCGGAGGTATATATCCTTTTCATAAATTACACGATAATGGGTGCTAATTCGTACTTGATGTCAGGATATATACGAATTTATCCAACGAAGATCAGATTGGAAAAAGATCGAAAAGACGGTAGATAAAACGATGTATAATTTGAGCTTCAAGGAGGATTGTATTGTTTGTTAAATGGATGATGGACCATTTTGAACTTTGAAAAACATTCAAGGTGAACCAAAATAATAGCGTAAATAAGAAGGGGGCGAGGTTCAGGGCCACTCGAAAAATAAGCCATTATGATACTATGGTAGTCCCACGTTGCCAAACCAGGTACGTGGTCGAGGCCCTGGTTGGATGACATCTCTTTTCCTACATGCTCAACAGGCACCTCGCGTCGACAAGATAGACTTCCTCACGTTACCGCGTGCGTTCCGGAAGCACCCTCGATGACTACGCTGGTATCAATTTCGCGAATTGTACGTTCACCGTATCTCTAGAGTATGAATGCCAGAATTCAGCCGACCAAAATAGGATGATTCAAGTATGCGAATTAGAGGTTCAGTCTAACGTCCAGTCTTACAGGCCGTGGGAATTCGAATGCGATTCACAGCTTTGACAACTAACACTGTATGTATCGCTGGTACTTATGTACGATTTACTATCTCACTTTTTTTGTGTCATAGATCCAGATTAGCCCAGGATTGGCCCCATATGGCTACCGAATGGTTACTGTTATTAAAAGAAATTGGTTGCCATCTCTCGATGCACAGCGACCTACAGCGACCTCTCAATCCAGTCTCAATCTAATCACTGTTGTCTTATTATAGAAACGCAGGGACAACTGAGATCGAATCATATGTATAGAATTTTACCAGTAATACTTGGCCAGGCGGCGGTCCATTGATTCACTTCATCAATCTGGCCTTGTTCTGGACAGAGCGCGAACCTTACCCTTTGGGATAAAGCGAGATCAGTAACCTCGACGATATGATACACTACCGCCCACATCCCCCATGCGCTGGCAGCCCACCATTTCCACTGTAGCAGACATGTTCGCCAATCCTCAGGCAGGAGTCTCATCGTCAACCATTTTTCGCTTGCAAAATCCTCTTCAAAGTGATTTCACTCAGACTCTTTCTGGTAAAGGGTACAGGCGGGCCAACCGACAAACAAGCTTGGGATCCTTGATGCTTAATCCTCCGTCGCCAACATCCATGCACCCTGCTAGTTCAGACCGTGATGCTGACTGGAGCGTATGGCAGAACGATTTGCGTACAGCATTTGGTGAAGACCAGTCCGTTTTGACAGAAGGTGCGATTTTCTTGAGGGCCTAAATAAGGACAACATTTAGTTGAACTAAGAATACCTGTAGTAGATGTCATTCAATCCGTCCCGCAGTCCTTCGGAAGCCGCGTTCCCAAACCTTTGCCATCAAATCATTCAGACACAAATACCCTCAAGCCTCCGAGTTTAGTGGAGGCGGAACGAAACCCGGAGAAAGAAAAATCTAGAATTGTTCGGCTGGCAAATCTCGTCGAGCAGGCACGCGAGCGCAGTCGATGTGTTAATGAACATAATAGAGTTGGTGCCTTCGTTGTTGGCGACCTTTCTATCACTAAGTCTGCGATGGTCGGCCGCAGCACCAGGAAGTCAAGTCCGAATTGTACTTCGGCAGCCGAATCCCCTTCTGAGTCTCTTTCAACTGCCATCGTCGTCATGGATATTGAATCAGATGTAGA
Source organism: Lentinula edodes (assembly GCF_021015755.1). Classification (NCBI taxonomy): domain Eukaryota; kingdom Fungi; phylum Basidiomycota; class Agaricomycetes; order Agaricales; family Omphalotaceae; genus Lentinula; species Lentinula edodes. The sequence continues at coordinate 150,589 of NW_025764343.1, forward strand.
AACCCCTTGGCATTTATCTAGACGCAGGTCGAGGACTCTATCCTCAGGCTCAGCCCAACATCTCATGCCTTCCGTTCGCTCTTCTTCTTCCTCTTCCGCTCAGTCTTCCCCGCTCTGCGTTACACCTGAACTCCCTGAGGTTCCATTACCCCTTCTTCCCCAATCTGTGCCCATTTATCATATGAGTGGTAAAAGAGACATATCTTCCGATAACATTCTAACTACCTCCACATCGGATGTGTATCCTTTGGAGTCGTCGGTTGCACATATGGCACTGCATCATAGTACACCTTCGATTGACACCGATTCATCGAGTATAAAGCATGTACACTGCGAATCTACTACAGCCCTACCTTCCACCTCCACATTGTTATCTTCGGATGCGAACGCATCTTGGCGCGCGGAGCATGGCCCCTCTTACCTTTCTCGTTCACAACGGCGTCTCGCACGCACTGTGATTAACCCGTCCTGTCATGATGTCCAAAACTACCTATATGAAGGGGGACAGACGGGTGTGGTCAGCGGAGGGGTCATGCTTGGGCCCCAAGTTCAGGGAAAGAAATCGGGGCAAAGATGTCCTGCTACTCCGAAGGGACGGGAACAGCATCAGCACCGAAAGACTAAAAAGGCGCAGGGAAAAAGACCGCCGAAACCAAAGAATGCACAATCTACATAGACGGTCAACGTGCGGGACGGGATCAGGATTTATTCTGGAAAGGTTACCATTTCGCCCATTCGAAAAATGCTCTAGCCTTTGTTCCAGCCTTTTTCGCAACCTCCAGATTGATCTCGCGATGCTTCTAGATTATCTCTTCGTTTTATTATTTTGTATTACTACATCTGCTGTCGTCGTTCCCTACACACTGTACAAGTTTGGCTTCTGATCTACACTACGCTGTCTCATTCCCTCCCTATCCTTCCATCTGTACTACCAAACCATATTTCCTACATTATTATTGCATATAGGCAAAAGGCTCGTTCAAGTATTAAATGCTTGCGGAGTAGTGTATAATCGTCGACTCAACATAGTTAGAAATGTCATCATCTGTAAATGACCTTCACTTATTTAATCTGACCTCTGAATTCCATACATGAAAGATGAACTGAGTTTACAAACGACAAACAGCAGTGCAAATCAGAGGTAGTCATCGAGAATAATTAAATCTTCGGAAGCTACATATAACATCCTTTACCCCCTCCGCCTTAGCCTAGTCCCTTTAATTCATAGTCCAAAAAACAATCTTCTCACAAGCATTTTTACCGCTCCTCCAGCAGAGTTCGGGTCATTACCTCCAGGAAGTGGAAGGTCCATACCGATCTTGTCTACCACATAATAACCGAAAAACAGCACCTTGAATACCAATGCTAGTGCGGCATGGAGAACACCGATCACAATAATAAGCAAGCGGGTAGCTTTTGCCTCGGCCTTTGAGACGAGAAGCGATGAGTACACAAGATATGCAGAGATACCAGAATACCAGAAAACTCACAGAAGCAAGGATAGGGTATATATTTCTGATAAGAAAATATCCCGAGGATGCAAAAGCCAGGAACACAAGAACCCAGCGGAGAAGAGGAACCGGTATTACACACAGAATCTACATGGAGGGTCCGCAATCGTCAAAACGTTAAGACAGAAGAGAGGGTAATACAACTTACAGAAACCGGAATCCACACAAAAAGTGCGTATCCCCATATTGCCACAGCATCCACTACACTCCACTCACCCACCCCCATATACCTCAGCGATATCCACAGTAATACCGGGAGACCTAACCCGTACGCGTACACGATACCCACTGCCTGGGATAACAGCCCAAAGTCATAATCATATTCTCCATCGGCTGAAGAAAGGTATGCGGAAATAGAAGCCGCGAGACTTGACGAAAGGAACAAAGTGAATATAAGAGTCGTGAGAGTCCAAAAAGGTCCGTAGAGATCTGGTGGGTTTAGGTGGGTAGAGAAGTAGTTGGTCGATGTTGGGAGAAGAGTTGAGTAACAGCGGCGAAGAACCTTCAGCGCATGTTAAATTGGGTTCGAATCTGAAGGGAAAATGCATACCTCTTTAGTGTCAACTTCGAAGTAAACCTGATAGTATTCGACTGTCCAGAATCCTCCGCCTGATTTTCGTGGATGAGGCTGGTCTGAAAGGTAACCTACACAAGAATTGTCACTTTTTAGATGAACATCAATATATTATACGCACCTCTGTCGACATTTGAGACACCAGCAGAGCCCGGCCTCGTATTTGATGCATTATCGCCCAGAAAAGCTGAAGAATTTCGTCAATAGAGCACCCTACGAGCCTTGATTATTTATCACATTTAAACTGTAGGCCCTCTGGGCCCTCTTCTAGGCGCTACTGGCGTCAGGATCATCGGAGAAATAGCATAAAATCACTAACTTCATCTGCTTCTACAGCCACGTATGCCATGAACGACGAGGAGAAAGCGCGTTTCCGGTACTCTCCGGACCGGGCTTTATTACTTTTCCCCAAACGCCAATGCCAGATTCGGACTTGCGATTAACTTTCTTACAACTTGTCCAACGCTATGACAATGCCACCATATCTCGACCCCCAACAGAGTTCAATTCACCTTCAGAGTTCGATGATGAAGTCCTCGTGCCTTTGTACCTTTCCTCTTCACCCTCTTCCAAAGATCATCAAATAGTGATTGGTCTCCTTCGACCAGTCATCATCGAACAGCTCAAGACAGAGAATGAACAGAGTCGACTTGCAAACAAACAGGAACTTTGGGATCTCGATATTGATACCGCGTCCTCAAAACCCCGCGTAAGCTTCGCTGGTTGGGTTGACACTCCATCAAAACGCACCACAGCGATGAAGGAGCTTTGCGAACGATGGAGGGACTCTGGTGTTTTCCCAGACGTTTGTGGACCAAAAAAATGGCGCGCAGAGCTGTATCCGGTTTACAAAGACCCATTCGGACCGCATGATCACCCCAAGGACGACTCAAATGAGTCTAATTTCGCATTTGACATGGAGCGCTCGGCGTGTGCACTGTTCGGTGTAGTCACTTACGGTGTGCATATGACTATATATCAAGAAATTGAGACGGATATGTCGAAAGAACTGAAAATTTGGGTTCCCACAAGAGCCAAAACGAAACCGACGTATGTCATTCGAAGACTCAGATAGACAGACTATTCTGAAGCCGATCTGCAGATGGCCTGGATACTTGGACAACACAGTTGCAGGTGGCATCCCTAGTGGAATGGGTGTGTTCGAATCCCTTGTCAAGGAATGTATGGAAGAGGCCAGTATTACTGCTGATGTGGTACGAAAATATACCCGATGCGTTGGCTCTATTAGCTATTTCTTCCGGTGCGTATCGTTTCTCTAAAGCAGAGCGATTATCAATGATTCTTCAAAGGACGTCTGCTGGATGGCTTCAACCTGAAATCGAGTGGGTCTACGTTCGCTTCACGATCATAACAGATCATGAGGCAGATAATCTAATTTCACTAGATATGTGTATGACATGCCCATACCTTCAGACACCGATCCTATCCAGTTTACACCGAAACCACTTGATGGAGAGGTGGAATGTTTTGAGGTACTAAATCATTTTTAGACATCGATTCAATTTTTGCCGAACATATGCATTTTTATTCTTCCTGTGATTGTTCTAGCTTCTTGATCAATCCACCGTCATGGATAAAATGCGCGCGGGCAAGTTTAAAGCAAACTGTGCATTGGGTAAGTGACGGTTGCTGCCGTTCCGTCGTGCCTTCCGAGCAGTGGCTAATTAATTTCCTTGAACCTTCCTCCTTGACCGTTTGCTTGGCTTCGACACAGTCCTCATCGATCTCTTTATCAGACTGGGATACATCACGCCTGATAACGAGCCAGAGTATATGAAGATTATTACCCGGCTTCATGGACGTTTTGAGTATGAAAAGTGGTAAACTAGGGTAAACTGGGTTGTTGAAGCGCAACAAGTCCAATGGAACAATGTACAGTATCACAACGTTATGCAGACCCAGAGAAGTACTTAGATAAATAAGAGTTAATTAGAAGTAAATATTTAAGTTTGGCAAGCGAAGAGAGGTCACGTAATCGCTCTGCATGTCAGCTTCCATTCCAATGATTCCATTCTTCATGTCCGCCCAGTGTCCGATTGACTTTATCTTTCAATGGATTGTTACTTAAAGAAGACAACTCCTTACGACGTGGTCCCAAGTTGTCTCCCACTCTCAAGCAAATGGCCATCCCCAAAATATTCAGCGATACATTCGTCTTCGCTTGGGACTTTCTCCTCACTCTCACTAACATCGTTACACCCAGCATCAAGGCTGGGCACGTCGTACCTGAGGGGCATGCCGGAGCAGGGGGCAAATGGCCAGAGTATGTGCCGCCTGGAGAAGATGATAGTCGGAGTGCGTGTCCTATGTTGAATGCTCTGGCAAATCACGGCGAGTCTTTTGAAAAGAATAGACTATTTTCCTCGCTTATAGTGCCCCCATCCTACTTTCAGGTATCTTGCCACACGATGGAAAGAATATATCTTTCAAGGCGATGAATGAGACTGTTCGCTCAACGTACAACTTTGCTCCCTCCTTTTGTTATTTTGTGCCGAATTACATTGCGGGGATTTTGAAGAAGGATTACTCAAAAGACACATTCGACCTGGCCGAGATTAGTCTGCACAACGGGATAGAACATGATGCTTCATTGACTCGTAAGTTCACATTCCTTATATTCTCTATTTGTTCACCCAATTTTATAATAAGGTCAGGATACCTTCCATCAACCTGACCAAGGGAAACCCCACGTTCCCTTCGTTGAAGAGCTCCTCCAATCAGCCTCTGGACAAGATTCAAAGAATAAAAACAGTACTGAGGATGTACTGCTAACCTCGGAAGACCTTGCGCGATACAGTGCCAAACGTCGGACGGAAGCAAAAGTGCACAACCCGGACTTCTCGTTGAGCGCATTTCATAAAGCTTTTGGAAGCTCCAAGTGGGTTGTTCATCGTACTTATTTTCTCCAATTCCTAACGACCAATATTCTCTAACAGCTCTGCAACCCTTCTTCGCATCTTCGGAGGCCGAGTCTCTGACCTGCGCCCGTTTCTCATCGAGGAGCGCATTCCGGAAGGATGGGAGCCTTCGGTTCGATCCCGTGTTGGACTTACCATGGCGGCATTCAACCTGACTGTGCTTCCTTTGGAAACCGCAACTGAAAGGTTCATGAAAGTACTCGCAAAGGATGTACAAAAGCCGACTGAAGTTGCGAATTACGGTGCGACAGGTATCACTGAGGCGAACACGTAGGGCGGCCCGGAGTACACTTAGCAGTCATCTTGAAGGCCTTCGTATTACTTACAATAAATCTATGCATTTATCACCTTGCTTGCAAACTATGTATACCCACTTGCGTTGTTAGTCTACAATTCATTTGCCACCGAGCAAAGCCTAGTATTTAGCGAATAAGCGCCCGTCTTATCAACGCGCCTATTAACGCGTCACCCTCTTCACCCACACCACATACTTCTTGTGTATCGTGGTTATAATGGTCACTGCAGACAATTTGAATCTGGACGTTCTCGAGTCGATATTCTTCTATCTTTCTGGCAATGACTTGTCCTCAGTTGCTCTCGTCAGCCGCTCCTTTTTCGCTGGTGTTATCCCAAGGTTGTATCGAAAAATAATGTTTCGTTTAAATCATGCGAAGAGGTATCCCCGGGTGAATATTCTACTCCACTCAACTCCAGGGAATGACCTCTTACGCTGTGCTCAGGTCATGTCACCCTTCAGTGCGATACTGGCTCATCCATCTCTTGCCACTCATACACGACATATAGGTATGGTGTTCTATGGAAATCGACAATGAAGACATTCATCTTTTCCTCAGACATCCGCACCATTCCGACATTGAAATCTCAGCTACATCCAGTCTTTCTCTCCGAGTGCACACGAGCGTTAGCTCTTTGCAATAATCTTCAATCATTTCAATGTACTGTGAATGCCGTACCACCTCTTTTGCCTTCTCTACAAGGCAAAGAACGACTACAGGACCTTCGAATATATGCAAACCTTACTACTCTTCAAAGTGAAAAGCTGGCCGAAATTGCAAATTTGACGAATCTTTGTTTGGATTTTGGGTCTTGGAATGTCCTCGACGTTCTTCCAAGATGGACTCCGAAATTCGCAAAAACACTCACATCTTTGTGCCTTTATGTGAGCACCACTCACGACTCGTTTTCGCCCGTTCCGAGCTTCTGCTCATCAAGATATAGATGGCAAACGAACTCAATGAAACCGTCCTAGACAAAGTGCTTCAGCAACTGCCTGAACTACAAGCTCTCCACATTGTCGGATGTGGCCAAGTTGACCATCTGGTTGTCCTCCGACTCGTGTCACGTACACCGCGTTTGGAAAGCTTGTCTTTGAGTACGACGGCAAGTACTTCACCGGTTGATAGTGCAAGTTCTGAATTGGGTTTACTCAGGAATCTCTCGCCCCGATTTCTCAGCCACCCCCTTCGCTCCAGCACCTAAAACATCTGGCGCTGGATACCCGATACTCAATGATGTCGTCCCCAGCGCCCCAGGTACTCTCGTCAATTCTAAATCATATTCAATCATCTGCACCTGCATTGCTGTCATTCATCATGCGTCTCCCCGAACTTAAAATCACTGTCGGCAACGAGTTCATCGAGGAACTCGTCAAACTACATGGGCACACACTGCGAACTCTTGCTTTCATCGATTGCGGGGTGAGCATGGAATCTATTGTAACAATCACCGAATCTTGCCCGAACATGGAACGTTTGGAACTGCCTATTCCGGTCAAGGACATGGTACATCATTCCATTGTTTCAAGGACCATGGAATTCAAAACAATTTTTTCAGTATGCTTTTGCGAAATCCCTGGACAAAGCCACCAACCTCCAAACGATCATTGACACCAACACACACTCTGCCCATGGACATGGCCCAAATGTTTCTTTGGTACGAGACAACGTGCGACATTTGATGATGCATGGTGCACAATTACGAAAGATTGTCAGTGGTAAACGGGTTTGGAAGGTACGTATATTCCAGTCTTAGGTCTCGGGTCGTTACTCGTGACCGTTGACCACTTTTGCAGAATACATTGGCAACTTCAATAGACTTGTCACTTGAACGACTGCCTGCCTATGCTTCGGGGACGCACTGGTTCATGCCTCGAGACATGTCTGATTTCGGGATGAACTAGGTATTTTTGGATGCCTTGCTTAGTCTATTTGTCGCAGTTGTTTTTCCTGTGCGGACTCGGCCTCAAAACTATCTCCCATTGGAACCCGCCAACCATCTGTTCTTACAACTAATGTACAAGGACAAATCTCCATAACAAGAGTCCGATGTTATACAGCAGTTTGTATTATACAACAACCAATTACTTGGTTTACATATGGCCCCCTGTCAGCTGAGTTGACCAGAAACACAAAGATCACAAGTCCAGAAAAACTGTTGTTCCGACTGCTAGCGTAGCTAAGCTCAGCATGGCGAGTAAGGGCTTGCGACCGTCGTCATTCTAGGGGCGTAGATTAGTGAGGTGCGATTTTTTTGACTGGATACAACGGAGCTACCTACTTTTTTTTCTGACCCTTGTACCTATAACGGGTCATGTTTGACGGTCCCTCATATGTGTGCACTGCTGCGTTTTTGATAGACAGTGGGATCGATGTCGAGTCCTGGAGCATGCTCGAGGTTTTATGGGAGGTTTGGTGACTGCGTGATTTGACTGTACGCGGCGGCTTAGTCGATAGCAGCGAGAATGAGGAGCGAGGATGAGCTGGACCCTCAAACATCAGTGGTGCTGGAAGTCCACCTGAAGATTGTCCTGCGTTCGAGGATCTAGTTGCCATCGTCGGTGTCGGCGGTGCAGTGGATGCTCGGTGAAGGAAGAAGAACTGATGCCCATCTGTGCTACCGAGCCTAGTAGGTGCGTCGAATATGTCTGCAATGCGGGGCAGGGGTAGGCACTCTACGTTCTCAATGCCCGAGGGTGAGAAAGCATGATATTGCGATGAGACCTTGGTCGGTGGTCTCTGACGAAGATTGTTCAACAAAGGACGTCTCGCAGCCATAATGCAAATGTGGTTTTTGGGGGTGCAGAGCACTCGTAGAGTGAAATTGCAGTATTTGGGAATTGATATCCTTTATATGGGCTGACAGGTGTGTATACATTTGTTGTTGCAGTATTTAGTATTTTTTCGCTCGTGATGATTTGCTCAGTTATACTTTTTGTACCCCCACCGAGCTATTCGCTGCTCAGGTATATAGACTGAGTCTAGTTCCGCCCCGCAGACCGTCAAAGTCAGATGTAAATCTGTCGACTGTAACGTTTCCGGTAATGGTCGGAGTTAAAGTGCCAGGGTATAGAGGTACTCTCGCGTTGTAAATTTCGCCATTCTGACCTGAAGTTTTTTTTTTCTATGGAATTGCAGGTCTAGTGACCTTCTTATAAATCCTCTTGCGTCTTTGCATGACCGGTATGACTTTCGCCATTCGTGCGCGGCAGACAGATCATTGAATTTGAGAATTGAATAATTGAGCTTAACATCTTCAAGGAGGTCGCTACCCGTTCTAAATGATGGTAAACGCTGAACTCTGTCATCACAAGTTAAAAATCCCATCGTCTCTTGGCTTAAAACATCAAACAACCTCATGATTGCGTGCAATATTCCGAATGAGAAGCAGAAATTTCTGGAATGTACTACATTGAACGTTCAGACAGAATAACCACGTTCGTTTTCATCTTCTCCACCTTCTCGGCGGATCTTAATGGTGTTCTTTCTGGGGAAAGCTCAGCATATACAAAGTAGGTTCGCTTTGACTGCAACGCAAACCCGCTTACTCTTCCATTTAGCCTTTCTAGCCTTGCCCTGTGCCTCTACATGAGTGAACAGTAACACCGATGTCCCGGGATGGGGTCAGTGATGCACTTGAATCTAAGTGCCTCTGGAACGTGCATTTTGCCGCTCATAGAGGTCCAGAATGTTGCCTGCGCATGCTAAAAATTAACCAATGTCACGTTGCGGGTAGGATTTTTGCGTGGAGCCACGACCTTGGTCTACCGTCTGATCTCGTTCATACCATGCGCAGAGCACGAGGACTCAAAAGCATATATATTACTGAGAGTCGGACGTTTTGAGTTCTGCTAAGCTTGATCCTTCGTCTTGATGCAATGTTCAACATTGCTAATCTCACCGAGAGCTCCTTCGACGAAAGTCGCTTTCTTCCTCAATTTGGATTTGACTCGGATGTCACGTTCGAGAGTATTTCAAGGTACCACCGGTACCTCTTCCGGATATATACGCCAAAGTCCCTTCCCGCTGTCGAGGACGACTCTATTTTCTTCGTAGGCGCGCGGTTCAACAATACATTTGCTCCGCAAACGCCAGTTATGTCGGAGATGTACTCATCGTCATGTGCTCCCCTCATCGAAACAGCAACCTACGAAGACTGTGTTCAGCATTTGAGTTGGGAAACACGTTCTAGTTCACCTTTTATTTCTGCGACATTTAATTTTGCCTGGGCTCTATGGGATGCAGTTCGTCGATTCAGAGCAGGTATGAAGCATGATGTGGAGATTGCAATAATAGATGCTGCGGCTCTTTCTGGAAAGGCCGTTACTACAATGCAGTTGTTACGAAGAAGTCCTTCTTCCGAGACAAGGTAAGCTTTTGTTGTCATACATCATACAAGTGCTTTCATTTATCATCATGATCTTCGTAGGAGGCATCCGCGGCACCGGAAATGGTGCCGCTTTGCACAAGAATCTCAATCAGTATTGATCCACGGTTCCATTCCCCGATCGGCGGTTCTTGCGTCTGTTCCATTGCGAATTGTTGTTCAAAACCTACCGTCATATTTTTTGCAAACTCCTTCGAGCTCGCGAAATATTCGTCCGCTAGTTGATCCCCCTTTTGGACGGATTCTTGCGTGGGACCCTATCGGCCAGAAGAATGCTAGTTTCCGGAGGTTCTGTCAAGAAATGAGGGATCGTTTTATAAGGATGCCGTATCACACTCGTGTTCGAGAGATCGCCATAGGATCGGTGCGATTGGCTATAACTTTGCTTGACCCTTGGTTTCATCGAACCGTTATGCACGGTGATATTCACTCGGCAGTCACAAGGATACGAGAACTTTCTGCATTGATTGCCCATTGGCCCGAGCAGCCAGGTTCCCGTGATTATACAGAGATGGCGAGCCTGATGAAAGCCTTGATTCTGTTGTTGGCGGAAGAAGTGCAAGACAGTAGCTCTCGCACACGACAAATCGCCACAGAAGAGGTTTTGCACCTTCAGAGAATTGTTGATGATCTTTTGGATGTTGTTCGTGGACACGAAGCTGCTGGCACCATCTCCCCCGGGTTCGCAAAGTCACGCTCTAACGAGTACCAGAAGATTTCGGACCTTAGTGTAATCGACTCTGAATCTGAATCCGGCTTGAATGTGGCGCAACTGACATGGAACTCTGAGGCAGAGAATCGCTCCATTTCCAAGCTTAGGATCATTATACCCCACTCAACTGCCAGCGAGACCTCTTCGTCTTCTCCATGCAGTTCTCCTTCATCCGCCGCTCCTCTGACTCCGAAATCAGACGCTTCATTTACATCGCCGTCATCGCTGAAAATGGGACCATTTCCTCATCCCCATCATGAACCCCCTTCTCCAAGTTTCTCAGCTTCTTCACCTCTCATTCCACCTCAATCGGAAATCTCATTGTCTTCACTTCCTTCACCACTAACGATATCTATACCTTTACTAGAAGTAAGGTCTCCAATGACGTCTCCGGGTTCGCCTTCAATTTATTATTCTGCATCGAAGTCTCCACAGTTCGAATATCCTGTGCAGAACGCAGATTTATCCAATGAATACTGCTCTGAAAATTTTACCTTGGATCCATTGCCCGCAAAGTACCCTGATGATGATGATGATAGTGATGATCTAGGTACCGACTCAGACGGCTCATCGTCTATCGCATTCCACGAAGTTGTCTCTTATGCAGTGACTGGGTTTCTCGTCGGGACGGTCATTACTCTTTGCCTTTTGTCATCTCAGAGACGGACCATGCTTTACGTGACATGATTTCCAGAGCTGGGACTCTTTTGAAAAATTTCCAAGTTTATATTTATACATCATCAGCCTTTGTAGGTTGTAATATTTATAGTAGATAGATAGATATAGTTAGATTGATAGATTGATACATGGCTCCGTCCACAGACGGGGTCTCACTAGGGAACAGTCGGGTCCAACCGCATCTACTACATAGTATACCTACAGCACCGGAATTTGTGAAGCTCGAAAATTTCGTCGGGAATACATAGTACGGTTGTTTCAAATATGTAGGACATTGTACAAATTTAGCACATTTAGTTTCGAATGGCGTAAATGAAGCCATCGTACGCCTTCTCCCCTACAGTAGCTATGGTCGTGGCATCTACATCCTTGTCGCCTTTCAAAGCATTCAACAATGATCTTACTCCTTCAATATTAGGGTCAGACTGCTCTGGGTCGGCAACGCGCCCAAAACGCACAACATTATCAACGATCTAGAAAAATATTCAGAAATAGGTCCGGTCAGCAGGCAGAAGATGAAGATAAGCCTGAGCTCGGCACTTACAATGACGCCGCCCTTCCTAATGAGCCGTTTCGCCTCGGTAAAGTATTTGACATTCGACGGCTTGTCTGCATCAATGAAAATGAAATCAAATTTCTTTTCTGAAGGGAGCTCGACCATGGACTCGTGTCCTGGGCCAACGATGATTTTGCATTTGGACGATAACCCAGCGTTGGATAAATTCTCTTCGGCGACCTGGAACAATGCGCGTAGTTGAAGTGCAAAATTAATTCTAGTTGTTTTTCAACACACCTTTGCGTGCTTGCTGCTAATCTCCAGCGTAATCAGCTCTCCATCCTCGGGGAGCGCACGTCCCAGCCATATAGTGGAGTAACTACAGTCGGGGGGTCTATGATTTTATGCCGCAGATTGGATAAAGGAGACCAACCCTCCAAGTGTTCCAACTTCCAGAATTCGTTTCGCTTGGATAGCCCTGGCGTGAAGTTGCAAAAATTTCCCTTGTGAAACGCTGACAGCAATCTCCGGTAGATCATTCGCAGCGCTATTCTTCAGGGCGGCGTCAAGTACAGAATCTTGTGGGATGAGGAAGGAGTTGTGATAGACATCGGACCGAGCCCAGTCTTCAATGGTCGTGGCCTTCGGCTTTTGTTTACCTGATGAAATTTGTTGGGCCATCACTGTATATGAGGTTGGGGAACAAAGTTGGGGATGATAAATCTAGTAAGTGAGATGAAAATGACTCGATGGCTATTTAAGCCTTCCGATATCTATTTGTGTGGAAAAGTATTCCGCGTTTGGTCGAGTCGATGATGAATCCCTGCGCTGAATCCTTCAGAATGTTAGGAGCACTGAGTAGTAGTAACAAGATAACAAGGAAAGAGTGATATTATCACTTGATCATCGATCTAAAAAGCGCAGCCGGGATATATTTTAGGTTCTTCCTCCAACTTGGAGCTTTCCCCCTTTCAAGCCAGTGGAAAACACTCTTCCTTCACCACTCTTGTTGCGCCAGAAGAACATAATAATGATTTAACTGAACGAGCTGCTTGGAGTGTTTCGTGAGGTTTTCGTGTGAGTTTTGGAAATGATATGATGCGATCAAACACGAAAAACGCGTGCCTCGGCCCTCCTCGGCCTCAACTTTGATGGATAATTTTCGTTCTCATCAAGCTCAACTCATTGCTACTGCCCTTGCTGCCTCGGCCGCAACTGCAGGACTTATTGCCTCATATAATGCCTATACACGTCGAGCGAAGAGAAAAGATTTAAATGACGAAGTTCTGAGATCTATACAGTCAAATGGATCCAACTTCAATATCCAGAAGCTCCAATTGTCAAATTCTGAAGATGGGCTTTCTTTTCCTCCGAAGTCTTTAGAAAGCTCTGGAAATATGTACAATGAAGAACTCATACGGGAGCAGCTGGCAAGGAATTATGCTTTCTTCGGAGAGGAAGGAATGAAGAAAGTTCGAGGCGGAGCAGTAGTTGTCGTTGGATGCGGAGGTGTTGGAAGTTGGGCTGCAGTTATGCTTGCTAGATCGTGCGTAGCTGAAATTATTTTAACTCGTCGGTTATCCTTTCTGACCAAAATTTATACAAAGTGGAGTGTCAAAAATTCGCCTCGTTGACTTTGACTATGTCACCCTCTCATCATTGAATCGGTAAAAATTACCCTCTACTCGCTGCCTTTTTAGAGGCCCTTGAAATTGACATGGATTCGTAGTCATGCTACTGCTTCGCCAGAAGATGTCGGCACACCAAAAGTTAGATGCATAGAGAGAACACTGAAGTCCGTGGCAAAGTGGATCGAGGTAGATGCCAGAGTTGAGATATGGCGTAAGGAGGAAGGAGGTGTACTGCTTGAGGGCGCAGATTGGGTTATAGGTCAGTCGCAAGTAGATTGTAGGATGAACAAATGTGACTGATTCGTTTGACTAAGATGCTATTGACAATATTCAAACAAAAGTCGACCTCTTGAAATACTGTACCGACAACAGTATCAAGGTAATCCGAACTTCACTTTGGGCTCGAGTACAATTTTCACACAGCAACATGCTAACAGGTGTTTGCATCCATGGGTGCTGGTGCCAAGTGTGACCCGACTCGCGTTCAAATTAGTGACATCTCATATACTATATACGATCCCCTTGCACGCTCTGTTCGTCGCCGCCTTCGTCTCCTTGGTGTATCGTCCGGCATTCCCGTCGTGTATTCAACAGAAGTTCCCAGTGAAGTTAAGCTACTTCCTTTAGATGAGGAAGAATTCAAAAAGGGTCCAGTCAAAGAATTGGGAGCATTCGACGATTTTCGCGTACGGATCTTACCTGTCCTAGGCCCATTACCATCCATTTTTGGCCTTCACATTGCAACCTACATTCTTTGTGAGCTGGCCGGAAAACCGATCGTGAATCCCCTTCCTATCAAAGCTCGGAGAAAACTCTACGAACGGCTCTGGAAGGATCTATTGCATCGAGAAGAGAAGTTGGTTGGTCATACATTGAAGTCAGTTACCTCTTCCCCTTCTACATCGCCAATGGTTTACAACTTTGCCTTCGTATAGCCGGATTCCACTTGACGAAGACGACATTGCATTGATATTCGAAGATATATATCGCGGAAGATCTGTCATACCTCCCCACGAAGTACCGACTAAGCCAGCGCTTGTCCGCTGGGATCTCACGCAACCTCTTACATTGAAGAACTGTGTCGTAATGGAGGAAAAGGACACGGTGAAGCATATCGAGGCCTGGTATGCATGGCTTGAGAAGACAAATGATGAAGATGCTCTGTTCTCACCCGCGGGCATATGGGGAAGTGAAGTGGAAGAGGTGGTTACGAAGAGAGCGAAGGAGATAGAGAGTGTGCAGGAATGGAGAGCGTAGCCTTAAAACTCCAGCTTGCAACTTTGCTTTCCGAATATGTATCTCACCTCAAATTGCATAGTGGGATTCCCCAGAGATCCCCGCAACCCGTATGGGTATACTAAAGTTACCTTCTTGTTCCACTCTGCATATGAATGCAAACGGTACCACGGTGGTACCATAAATACCCAGTTGATTCAAATCATTACATGGTGTGATATAGGGAGTGCTGCCCCGGACCCGGCGATCGTGTATAAATAAACTTTCTTCCCTCCTTCCAGAATTATAGTCCCTCCGAGGCTGATTTAGCCAAATCACGCATGAAAGCAGTCCATGCAGGATCTGAAGTCGAAGCATTGTCCATATCTAGATTCAAATTCCATAAAGGACTGGATGGATCTAACCTATGACTGTAGCTGCCAATATTATTCTCCTGGTCATTGAGAGTACCGGTACCAAAAGGAGGCCCAGACCCCATCAAGGACTCAAAAAACATATTATGATCCTCCCCACTTGGGATAGGAAAAGGACCTACGCTGGACCCTGTCCAGCTCGAACTTGTACTATTTGGAAATATTGACATCGTTGATGTAGTCAATGGCGTTGAGATAGCTGGACCAGCGGAGTTCTGTGCACCTTCTTTTGAAGCAAGGTAGTTTAAGAACCGATAATATAAATCCGCGATACTAGAATCGGACTCACGTCCTCTTGTACCAGTTTCACCTACACCAAGTTCCATGCCTGTGTTAGAACCAGATGCGGCGTTGAATTGCCCTGCGGAAAGAGCAAATATATCGGAATTGGTCCAAGGCAAACTTGTGTTCGAGTTCACGGTCGCGTTTGGATTTGTACCATTGTGATTGTATGAAAATGGTCCATCGGGAAGTAAAGGTGCTGGCGTAGGATGGGCAGTTTCACTAAGATACTCCATCAAAACCAATTGATTTTCAGATGCAGCAGCTTGGGAAGTGAAATGTTTCGGATGATGGTAACTCGATGCCGGTTGATCATGGCCGACAGGTCCAATATCCTCCAAGGTCATGTCCATGAGTAACCCTCGGCTTCCTGTCGTTCCGGCTCCAAACCCGACCCCCAATTTGAATCCGAAGTCAACATCTCCAAAGTCGGATAACAGGGAATCTGTCATATTGACGTCCATTGTTGTTGAAGATGATTGAGAAGGCATCTGCGATGGAAACGCTGTGGTCGAATTCATGGCGAGCATCAAGGACAGATCAATATTTGCGTCAAAATCCATCTGTGCGTCTATGGCATCATTCCATGAGTTATCCGAATGAAAAGAGGCAGGAGGGGGAGGAAAAGAGTTGGTGTTAACGTTGGTTTCCTCCCCTCCACTTCGAGAAGAGTAGGGAACTGACAGTTGTTGAGTGGGTGACGACGATGCTGACGTTGGGGACACATCAGGAGAACTGCCATTCAAGCTACTCGTGTTTTGAGTATCTTTAGTTTTCACCTTCTTCTTCTTACCCAGCCCGTTCAAAAGGCTCGTTTTACCTCCCCATATCGCTAGTTCATTGTCGTCGGTGCCGATCGGTGTCTTGGAGAACGAGGACGGGTCTAGCTCTCCTTGAGCATCTCCTACCACTTGTGAAGAGGTAGAAGTAGAAGAAGAGGTATCATTCGCTGCAGTTGTCTTGGATATAGAAGCGGAAACAGAGCCTTTGGCTCTTGTGAGATACTGAGTATATGCCCGGTCGGCGTTTTCTTTGAGTCTACGAAGAAGTGTCTAGAGAATGAAAATTGAGTATCACCAGAATCTTATTTTGAATAAGAAAAGCGCATAATCACATAAGCAATCCTATTCCTGTGGGACGAACTTGCGCACTTTTCGAACAGATTTAACGCCTGTCCCAAGTCATTCAATGCACTCTCGGCGATGCTAGAGTTCGGTGAGCGCTTGACGACAGTGCCGACAGTCATCTAGCAGGCAAGGTAAATCTAAGAGTTTACCAATGAATAATAATTGTGAACGATTTACCGCTGCACTGAATACGTGATATGTTAAGAACCAAACTCGCGGAACAACTGCAGGACAACGGTCATAGAAGTGAACTGCAGCCTTAATAATGACTGACGCCGCACGATACGCAGCTAGAAACGACAGCGCGAAAGGAGACATCAAAGGATTCGACGGGTGTGTAAGCATCGCGTGGGCAAAAAAGGAGCGATGTAGGTAGAGCATGGCTATGTGAATGGCGATGAAGACCGAAAGCGATATAATGCAAGGGGATGAGACTTACTGACAGTGCGATGTTGACTGGCGTAAAAGTCTCTCAACGCTAAATGGCTATCATGGTATATATCCGGACCGTCTTCGTATAAACTAACATACGGTTTAAATCCAGGTGGAAGAGACAATTCACGAATCTGTAATACATCATATTAATATGTAATCTCCTTGCAAAGAAATTTTCTCCCTCGCCTTACGATCTAAATCCATGATGGTGGAATATGTTGGCGATTTAGCTGTAAGAGTAGTGGATATGACAGGTGTGAAACCCTCTCTAGCAAAGGTGTATTTCATTCGCCAAACTATCGATTGAGCCGAGGATCAGATATTATTATGGAATTACTAGACGTATCGTAAACACTACTCACATCCCATCACCTCTCCCTCCGTATCGCTCAACGTTGCTTCTTCATCGGTGGGGAATTCACAATCAACAAAAGACAAATGAATCGAAGGAGGCCGTCCGAGCGCAACGCTCTACAAAGGAAGTTTAAGAAGAAGGATGAACAAGAAACGGTGCGAACGCACATGGCTGATATCCGATGTACACACTTCCCACCATAACGCCCGTCTTCTTTGTACCGTTACAGGGTCCATGTGCCATCGAGCTGGGTCGCGATCTACATCAGAGTTAACCAGAAGTCAGCACGAATTCAAACCAGCACGCACGCATTCCACTCCCCTGCGCCACCTTGGCAGCCAAACTCATTCCGCACCACGCGCTGTCTCTTGCATATTTCTTTCCAGACATACTACAATAGGTTGCCATAAGACCTAGCGCACGAACTGTATCATCTGCCGAAGATGGCGGCGCCGCGAATGTTGATGTCGAATTCTTTCCTGTTTTGGGGTAAGTCGCGTTCGAAGGGTGAATGTCATCTTCGAACGTAAGGTGGCGTTCTGGTAAGTGTACATTTTCCACGACAAGATGCTGGGTTCCCCGACTGCAAATGAGCGCTTTCCTTCCCAACTCAAACCACATTTGGCTCTCAGGGACATACTTTCTGACTGAGGCAGACAAGTCAAAGAAGGAGCCAAGAGCAAGAATGAAAAAGATTGCAGAAAGTAAATGTGGAGAAGGTAATTGGCGGCTGCTCAAACCTTCGAAGCTTGTTGTCATCGAAGTTTGTGTTTCAGATGGGTTTGAGCCTGTTGTTGGGGGGGTGTTACTGGTCATGGCTGAGGATGAGGGCGATGAAGGATAAAGTAGAGGGAAAACGGTGTTGAACAACTCGTCCTTTTTCATGGCTCGGAAGAACAATGAAGCATGGTCGAAGTAAGATTGAGCGAGGGTTTGTGTGCGGGAACGGGTAGGAAGATGCTGAAGAAGATCCGAGACTGTTAGGGGAGATTGAGATTGTGCGCCTTGGTCATAATCCACCGCAAGAGCGTAGACTTCCGATGGAAGAGCGTCCTTGTCATCTTCAGTGAAAGATAACGCATGGGCAGGGGATATCGTTTGAGAAACAATTGGGGGGAAAGTTGTTGTATCGAGTGAACTATCGGGCAGGTCAGATTCGCCTTGAGTATGGTCACGGTTTGAGCCTAATCTGGCGACTGATTCTTCATCAAAATCCACGTACTTCTCTCCTGCCTGAGCATATACTCTTTGAATGGAAGAAACTTGAGTAGTATTGGAGAAAGAGCCCTACCAAGATTAACGTTTCGCTGCCCGCTGATCGTCCGAAATACTTCATCTCCCCTTCCTCCCCCAATGTCAAAGTCCCAAATGCGTCCAAAGTTGTCGTATCGACAGAGCGATTGAGAGACGTTGCCCCAGCGGTTGTAGATTTTTTCCCCGGAGAGTCAAGAATAACGGGATCGTCCTCCGAATCTTTGACTTCGGAACCGAATTTGATCTTCAATAATTCGTCTTCAAGGAGAGGATGTCTTTCAGATGAGACACTTGCTTGGAATATGGCAAGCGCATCTTCGAGCGCACGGATACGGGAAGACATAAGGGAAATTTTAGAATGAAGCTGGTTGGTTGAGGCAAGTATAAACCGAGTACCAACACCAGCTTCGAGGGTTCCACAGGCTAGTCAATACGTATGGATAAAATATCAATCACTGCAATGCAAGAAATACACGAACGACATATGGACTCGCAGCCCCGCCGCCGACATGAGGAACAAGGCACTTGTAGGTATTCGAAATTAGCCCGAGTTGTGCGAAAACGGGAACTAACCTACATTTCTTGTCACAACGAAGCTTCAATCTCCTGCGTTGATATTCTGCATTCTGAGACGATGGCTAATGTATATACACACACCTGCATTCTGCACATGATAGCTCACCTAGTTGTGTATGAGTACCGTATCCAAATAATCTGCATTAGTGCTTACCCTTCAAGCGCTTCTGCTCAATATCCTTCAACTCTTCTGAGCTCAAATTCTTCTCCTTCCTCCGGGAAGGGGCTTTCGCAAAGCTGGCAGCTGTAGGCATCTACGCTACTCGTGGGTGAGAAGCAGTGGTCCATAGAGTCAGCTTTTAGTCACAGAACCGAACTCGCCGAGCAAAATCAAGAGAGGCATGCCCGGCCCTGAGTACCGAAATATTCTCTAACGCCAACATTAGCGCCAACGATGAAGCTTTCACCTTGCTTGCAAAGGCAAGAGGTGAGGGAGATTCAGATCGGGGGTACTTATGTTGCCATGCGAAAGGCCCTGACCAAGCCCAAGCCGAGCTGCACGGCATCTTATGACGGCTCGAGAGGCCATAAAACTTGTTCGAAATCTTCAAATACCTGTGTTCGTGTCACTTATTGATGATATCCAACTACTTAGGTATGGTCTGGAAGGTATATGTGAGCTTGAAGGGCATTTGAGACAGTTCTGCAAATAGACCCTGCCTGGACTCTCTATTCATTGGAGGGGGGGGGGGTCGTGAGAATCGTGTACCCGATCTGAATCTCCCTCACCTCTTGTGCAAAGGTCATTTCTTACTCGATATTATTAGCGCTGCGGAAATTTTACCCACGGTTTTGGCGCTTGTTTGTTCCGTCGTACCACATGCCTCGCTGTCTCTCTGTATGACCTAGCTACTGTTGTGTGCAGTGTGCTCAGGTAGGTTGGCTGGTATTCATGCCTGGGCACTAGCAGACCTCACCTGTGCCATGTACGACGACAACATGCACTTTCTCATCAAATACCAACTACGGCACTTTTTTGGGTGCTGTTATTACTCCGCCTCCTCTATGTATCTACCGCAAGTCCAGTGTATAACCTACCAAACGTGTGTGCGCCCGGCGGGTACAGGTCTGTCAGCAGGTATTCATGTCTGGGCGTTAGCCGACTATGTCTGTGCCAAGTACCTCCATCCACCTTCACTTCAAATAACAACTCCCGGTCTTCTACCGCCTCCTGAATGTCTTTACCACACAAGTCACTGACTGACTTTTGAACATATTGTTCTTAAATTTCTCACTTATGCGCAGGTTTTCTGCTTGTGTTTTGTCTCAGACTTCATGTGTGCCAATCCACCTTTACCCCTTACTTTGTGCCGCACCTGCGACGTGTTGTTCTTTATCACTCCCCTTTATTCTGTTTCACTGGCTTTCAGATACTTAACGTTGAACCTGTTCCACATTTATCCCCACCAATAATGTATGTATGCTCATTTGTCGTCGACCCCCCCGCTATCTCCTTTACCTCCAGTTCTGTATGACATCACATTGACAGACCTCAATGACGATCTCTGGTTGGATCTAACCACCTACCTCGGTCTATTGAACATCGCCTCATTATGTGCTGTCTCTAAAACTTTGGCAGCTACATGTATGCCTGTACTATACTGCTCAGTCAATGTCTCAGCCCTCGCAACACTTTCCAGCCTCAGACCGTTTGTGTCCCGGCTATGTATGTGGACAACATCCTGCTGCTTATGTCCGCAAAGTTGTCATTGGTTCCTCGCGCCGTGAAGTCCTCCCTTCCACGTTTCGGTTCAACTCGTTGTAGTCAGGCTGTGTTGTTTTAGAACAGCTTCGATAATATATGTAACTGTATCTTACTTACTTAAATGCGGAAAGGTGCGATTTGCACCTGATACCAGAACACCTCAAGCAAGGTTTGTGTCCCCGACGGGGGCAACTAGTGAAAAACTAGTATTCAAATCTGTAAGTCTGGGTATATGTATACGCTAATCTATCGTGATTCTTCCCTGCTCCAATCTGGACGTATGATATCGAGCCATCAATTTTCATGGTCTGGAAGATTAACCAACTCCACCGCTCTCCGACATATTTCATCCAGAGACCATCTATCCTTCCTACTGATCCCATGCTTTAGATCCAAAACATCCCCAATCTCATCACAAGCCTTCAAAATGCAATCTATATCGTCCTTTGTATGACTCGCACTGACACAAAACCTCACTCGTGAAGTGATCAGCGGCGTAGCTGGATAGGCCACGACGACCGTGATGATTGGTGTTTGGCGATCCTTCATCATTCGATGGAACATCATCATTTTTCCAGGATTGAAGATGAGAAGTGGAACGATGGGCGAACATGGATGCCCATACGTGATAAACCCGAGTTTATCAAGGCCGCGGTGGAGGTAATAGGAATTGAAAGAGAGACGACGGAGGCGTTCACGGCCTTCAAATCCAGAAGAAAGCGCGTAAGGAAGTGTAATCCATGCGGGGAGGAAGCCTTGAGGGACAGGACCGGGGTGGTGGTACTGTGTCTCTGGTGATGCAAGCTGAAGTGTGGAGCTAGACGAAGAAGAAGGTGCAAGAGATCCCATGGATGTACCTGCGGGGTTATCAACGCCCATGATGCTGGCCATACTAGCGACAATCTGAGTAAGCACTGGCGGAGCCATTGCCTCCGCATAAGGACCAGTGTAACTACGAATTCGTAGACGGTCAATGAGAGCTTTACTCCCAGCGATATATCCTCCAGCTGCACCAAAAGATTTCGTGAATGTGCCCATCAGAACGTCGATCTTCCGTGGATCAACGGCATAATAGTCCGCGATTCCCCGCCCGTGTAGACCGATACCGCCAATGGAATGCGCCTCATCAACAAAAAGGTAGAACTAGAACATTGTATGAGCATAATGAGTAGATGTGCGATGAAAGACAACAAACCTTGTATTTGTCTTTCAGGGCGAGGATAGTAGGTAAATCAATCATCGTGCCCTCCATACTGAAAATTCCTTCCACAATAACCAAGATTTTTTTCCAGGGGCGATGGGTTTTAGGCTGTCCCTGACTGATAGCCTCTCTCAACAGAGCCTCGAGAGCATTCGTGTCGTTGTGTTTGAACATACGAACTTGTGCGCCACTACTCCGCACACCGAACCGAATTGAGGCATGGTTAAATTCGTCGGAGATGACAAGACACCCTTTAGAGACTAAAGCTGGGATGTAGGTCGAATTAGTTGCGAATCCCATGGAGCTAACCAAAGCATCTTCCGTTCCAACGAATTTGGCTACCAGTGACTCGGTCATAGTATGCAGATCAGATGACCCACCCTCGAGCCTCGAGCCACAGGTACTGACACCATAAATTTTCATACCTTCCTCGACGGCATTAGCACATCCACCACGCGCCTGCGCGAAACCAAGATAGTTGTAAGAGGAAATATTGAGTGCGCGGGTTACTGTGTTTAATGAAGTCTGCGTGTGATTGAAGTCTTTCGAGTAACGGTCCAAAATCTGAATGGTGCGACCAGCTACGCCAGTGACGGGCTGAGAGAAACATTCTTCCATGCGTTTCTTGAGACGACGAGTGTAGAATGAGTCGAAATCTGAATTAAGAGGAGCGTATCCCTGTGGTGTTACTTCATCAGTAAGTACGAGTTGAAGATAACCAAAGACGTACATTGGAGGGCATGAGATGCTTGTACGACTTGGCGCGAAAACGTTTTCCAAGAAAGTCCCTCATGTGGCCGAGAACAATTAATATCAGATAACTAATATACGTCGAAAGAAGGACATAGTACGGTGGATCTCTGTCTTCAGGATGAAGGACTGGGGTATTAGGGATATGGGAAGAAAAGCGCCGATGCGCTTCATTGGAGCAGTGCCCAAATTCTGTATGAACCGTGGTATGGACCTGCTCCGAAGTCGGCGGTTCCACGGGAAACGCGAGACCATGGCTGTTCTCCACGTCTGCCTGTGTCAAAAGCGTGTCTGCCGTCGAGTTCGTGAACGAGGAGGATAACGACAGGGCCGGTGTCGACATCGGTGTTGGTGATGAGCTCTTATGCGCGTTTCTGGTCTTTGCATCTACTTGAGAAAGCGCAGAGAAATAAGAGGCAGCGGACGTCAGAGGCGACGGCGAAGTTCGTTTTTTGAATACAGACGACGGCGAGGTGCTTTTCGGCGCCATTGGGGAAGTTGGACGCGGAGAGCCCAGTAGCCGGTATTATGTGACAGAGTGGAGGAGGAAAACGATACCGCGATATGTATGAGGCCAGAAAATAAGCCCGAGCTACTTACAATTCGAATTTGATTTGACGCTCGTAATAGCGATTTGCTAATCATTACCTATATTACCGCTTATTACCGCCCAGGATGCGAGGGCGCACATAGGACCCCTGACAACCCACTAAGAGGCCTGATCCCAAAAACTCAAGTTTTACCCACATTTTTTGGGGGTCCAAAAGGTGGATTTTTACCCGGATTCTCCTCTGGCTTCATTCCAGACCCCATTCTTACCCGGTTTAGACCTCAGGGTATATCCAAAATTTGATTTTTCATCTTTTTTTGCTTATTTTTTGCCAGAAAGCTGCCAAATGTATTTTCTCTTTGTTTGTTTCTACTGCAGGTGGTTCTTTTTCCCTTGTTTTATCTATGCTGAAATTATGAACTCATCTAATGGATCATCATCCATATAGTTTCCCTTGAGCTCCAGATTCAACTACTACGATGTTCATGCAAAAACATGTATAAACAAGCTGTATAGTAATGTTTATGATACCTTACAATATAACGAAGTAGCGCCGGTGAACGGCAGGGCCCGCTACCAGTCAATGGGTGTCTGTGTGAGCACTAAGTACAAGATGGATTAAACGCTGATGCAGGATGAGTAGTGAGATCTGAGAGGTAGTGTTTGTAGAGGTCTGTACTACAATGGGACCACACCTTGATTGGTGATGGCCAATGTACTTGTATTGTAGATAGAAAAAGCGGCGCGCATGGGGCGCGCCGCATGTACTGTACCTCTATGTACAGTTACAACCGTCATGTGTGCGTCACGGTCCCCATCAAGGCGACGAGCCCCATTTCGACCGTGACATGGGCGACCGTTAATATTTTAGTCCATTATTCCGAGAGGCTTGGTTAGTGCTGTGGGCATATGATGATGAGGGGAATCTGTGGTCAGAGACAGGAAATTTCAGGTAGCAGTCTTGTAGGAACCAAATCTATTATTTTAGCAATTTTTTGATGTCACGGTCGGAACGAAGGCGACAGGCTTAACTTTTACCGTGACATCACGGTAAAAAGGCGACACGACGAGGCCTCCGTGACCGTGACCGTCGCAACTGTACATAGAGGTACAGTAGATGCATCTGCCCAACCCAGAGTCTCCAGCTGTCTCCAGCAGTAGTACTGCAGTAGTGTAATCAACTTGAAAAGTGAATGACCAAAAAAAACTGGGTCTACTAAACCCTTCAACCTCTACAGAGGTAGTGGGAATTATTCACTGGAAGTGATAGTTTTTACTGTAAGACGAAGGTTGTCAAGAGAGAAACACCCAGTTTTTGTCACCAGAAGATGATGGTTGTCGAGAGCGAGCACAAGAAGTGACTAATCAACTGACAGTAAAAAGATCGCTAAAAGGGGATATATTACTAAAAAATGATGACTAGGATGGATAATTTGGAAAAATTAGGGTCTACTAAACCCTTCAACCTCTAAAGAGGTAGCGGGAATGTTGTCAATATCGTGTAGTGGTGCCGAGTCAATTGATCTGTGCTCAGTGAGCACTATGTTCGAGTCTTGTAGGGGCCATTTTACCCAACTGTAGATGAGGCCTTTTTGAAAGGAGCCTTTTTACCCAATTTTAGCCCTAGGGCTCAGCATGAAAAATTGTGATTTTTACCCTCTTTTGGCTCATGGATTCTAAAAATTTTCTCCTATTCTTACCCGCACTTTGTACAGGCCTCTTAAGGCCTCTTAGTGGGTTGTCAGGGGTCCTGCGCACATCTGCAAAACCTGTATGTTCGGCTAAATAGCCGAAAGCAGCTCAGAGCACTTCCCAGCAGCAAAAGCACCCAGAGCAGGCTTTGATTTTTTGCTTTGGGTGCTTTCGTCGCTGGAGAGCGCTCTCCAGCCAGTATCCTTGCTATGGCGAGTATACAGGTTTTGCAGATGCATCGTGTACATAGGTGGTACTCAAGGGGCATGAGGGGGGCACTGTCGTTGTCGGGTTACGGGAATCGCACAATCATCTATCCCTAAAGGCTAACAAAGTCCTTCATATATTTAATTGAATATTAAATGTCCGTATGTAAAATCAAGCAAGCACTTTAGACTTTAGATCTCTTTAGATCTACCACCTACCACCTCAGCCTATGTACATCAGCGTACGAATCGTGGATCACGACAATCCCAAAGCTTTCCTCATCGCTTGATAGTTAGGTGATCCGACTCCGGTGACTGGATCCCAACCTGGAGGATACGATACACGTGAGAAAAGAATATCGACATTGTAGATAGGGAGGGGATAAACCACCGTACCTTCAAGAGCTGGGAAACCAGTTGTACCACATCCGGGATTGCTTCCTGTTGAGTGATCACAAATGAGCATATACGATGAACCTCGGAGTAATCAAAGCTCCCCAGCACACTCATCGAATCAAACCACGCACCATCCGTAATATCATTAAACGCCTCCATATGCGCATAAATCCACGGATTCATAAACCCCATCGGCGGCTTCCCCTTCCCCAACAACTCATCATTCAACAACGCCACGACCGCCGCGAAAATCGGAGACGACGCCGACGTCCCTGCCACCGGTGTCACCGCACCGCCCTGCACGATCTGGATCTTATCCCCCTGCGCGGAGACGTCGGGGAACCCGCGTCCGGAGCGGTTGAATCTGCCTTGGTACAAGTCGTCCCCGATGGCGGCGAGGTAGGATGCTACGGCGGGCTGTTGCCAGGACGGGGGGGTGAAGTAGTTGGAGAAACCCCCGGCGGAGAGGTCGGCGCCTTTTTCGGGGATGTTGGTGGTGGCGCCTACTAGGGTTGCGCTGTTGTTGAAGATGGTATGGTATGGTGGTTAGGGATATGTATGTGTTTTAAGAGGAGGGGGAGAGCTTACTATGGACAAGTCGGCCAGGCGGCCAAGAACGGTTCATCGTCACAATCTTCCCCGGGCGACGAGGCGACCCCACCGTCTCCGGTAGCATACAAAATCGTCACCCCACGTGCGGTGAGTTTCATGAACGCGTCGCACATCGCACTATCAATCCAAAGGCAAATCCAAAACACAAATTAGAATCCCTTGAACACCGGCCCGGGAACAAAGGAAAACACAACAAAGAAAGAAAACACAACAAAGAAAGAAACAAAAAAAAGAAAAAAGAAAACACTGTTGAACATACAAAGTCAACTCCCGCGACAACCCACTCTCATCCCCCGCGACTCCATAACTCGTCGTCAACACCAACGGCGGGTTCGTTTCCGCCAACAAATCATTCACGATATCAAGGAACCCCCCGTCGTCCCCATCGTGTGTGTCGTCACCCACGTCGACGAAAGTCGTTGGGATACCATTCGCGAGACCGACTGTGTATTGGATGTCCAAGTCCTGTATGGTACGTGAGTTACATACATAGTTACATATGTGTAAGCACGGATGACGGGGGAAAGACCGGGAAATGAATGAATGAATGAATGAAAGAGGGGAATGAGGGAATGAAAGAGGAACACTCACTGCTTCGATACCAGAATCCGAAAGCGTCTGGCTATTCGTGGCGTTGTCCAGGAGCTGCGTCGCGAATGTGTCGGAAGATAGATCTGGTCTGAAGAGTTTCAGGAAACTCGCTAAGTCGGCCTATACATATACATATACACAAAACACATCCATAAGCCCTCCCTCAACAGCCCTCAACCAAAGTACACCAGACCAGAAAACACTCACCTTATTAGCATCCTGTCCCGCAAAAGCCGACACTGCAATACATAGTAGTAATATTAGTATTCGTCAATCACAGCAGCCCAAGAAACCTGTATTCCAATAATACATAAGTAGCAGTATGTACTCACCTCCTATAGTACTATTACTCGTCTTAATAACCCCCGTCGGGAGACCATACAACGTCTGCAAACACGCTGGTGTCACCGTGTCGTTGCATTTCGAGAAACTTGCTGTGGAGGTGGGGAGGGCGGCACTCGAAGAAGAGGAAGAGGAAGAGGTTGAGGAAGAGGTTGAGGCTGACGATGCTTTGTTGTTGACAGCTGCTTGAGGTGTACTAGACTTGTGATGTCCACTAAGGGAAATGATCCTAGCCCCAGCCGAATGATAAAATCTGCCACAAAGGGTTCATCATCAGCGCTCCTCGTCAAACATATCGATATCCACAAACCCCCACTTACGACGTCGTCGGATGTATCGCCCTAATATGCTCCCTTACCTCCTCCGGAACACTATACTCCAACGTCCTCACCGACTGTTTCCCGCTCGCCGTGTGTTCGTACACGTTATACGTCGCGTTGAGCATGGAACCCGCGGTGCCGACTGACACGTTGAATGTGATCCAGTCCCCGGAGACGGTGGTGGATTCTGGGGTGATGTTGTTTGATGCGAGCCATGTGCGGACGGAGTAGAGGGCGTCACGGGAGGGGGCGGCGTAGTATTGGACCTGTAAGTGAGTAAGTGAGTAAATAGTAATAATAATAATCACCACAGAAATAAATAACGACACGTAGTACTCACATCTTCCCTACTCAACCACCTCCCATACCCCTCACCTTCCGGATCACTAGCCTTGTTCAACGCGTCCTCTAGGCCCGTGCGGTTCCCCATAGTGAGACTGATGCGCATTTGGATCATCGAGTTGAAATCCGCGATGGAGACGGGGGTGTAGCCTTTGGGCACGGCGGTGCGTCGGTCGTGGATGGACATGGCATTTGCACGGGGGTTGGGGTTCGGGTTGGGGGCACCGTGGGTGAGTGCGATAGAGAGGAGTGAGAGTACCAGTTGCAGTGTATAACTCCACGTTGTGCGTGAAGAAGAGACCATAGTGATATGGGGTGGTCTTCACGGGGGGGAGAGGGTACAAAGAATGGACTCGAGGGTAAGGGAAAGACAAAGGGACCCACTAATCACCTTATATACCAACACCCTCCTGCCCTGCACCATCTCTGCACCCCTAAGTTGTAACCAAAAAAAATGAATTATCTGCCGTCACCGCAAGTCACCCCCGAGGCGAAACACAGCGCCTGGAACAGCGCTCTAAACAACGCGTGTGCTCGAGCGATGATTTGCGGTGATGCAGTGCACTGTGCGATTTGTTCATTTACTGTGCATCTCAACATCCGATATCCCACACAGAAAGACGGATTGAGAACATACATATGGATAGAGGGATGGATGGATGGATGGATAGAGGGAAGGATGGTGAGTGAGATGAAGTAGAACGTTTTTGCTCAGAATCAAAGTGTTTCCTTGCTTGCACGAGTTTTTCGTCTCTACTGATAACCATCCGATCAGAGATTGTGCCGATGTTCTGGCACTGCCTGTAATGCCGGGACGCTGAGATCAGCAGTACATATCCGTCTTACAGAACACCTCTCTCTCCAGGACGACTGGAGAGTCGATAGTCCGACCGGGGACTGCTGTACTGTAATTTGGTTCACATTTCATTCAGGGTTGTTGATATCGTGTTGTATGCGAGCGCCTTTAGAAGCGGTTCGATGACAAGAAATGACGAATGTTGACTTAAGGTAGATGGGATAGTCGGGGGGCAAGGAATACAAATCAAACAAGCCAAAACATGCGTTTACAATAGCGGGCGGTCAAACAAACTTGATTACAGGAAGGGTTATTAAGGATACAACTAGTCCATAGTCCGCAACATAAGAAAGGAAACCGTAGAAACGTCGTCCTCTCATATACAACACGGAATAATAAAACAACATCCGCCGTCCTACAAGCATGTGAGCACACCAACAAACCAACCAACAAAAGTAGCTGCTCACCGGACAAGGTATACACCCACCTCTCAATCTCTGCACTTTTTCATTTCTCTCAACCAGTCCTCGTTGCTCCACCGACATGGACTGAGTCACTGCGGGCTGTGTCACAATAGGCGCAGCAGGTGAAATCGGGGAAGAAGCTTTTCTCGATAAATGCGCAGAGGGCGGGTAAGCTGGGGTGGTTGAAGACATGGTTTAGATTTAATGGTAGCTGAGAGAATGGGTAAAACACGGTTTAGATTTATAAGTGGATTTGTTGGAGTGGTGACGTCAAGAGTGGCGTAGAAGCGTCACAGACTACTGTGTACTACTACTACTAAGCATCACTTGGCTTCTCCAACGAGAGCTTCTACGATCTCCACCGCCCGCTTGAACTGCGCTTTCTGCTCGGGTGTGGGTTGGACGGTGCTTGAGCTATGCATACAGATTAGATTAGATATAGATATTTAGATATACATGCATCAAATACCCACCCCGGCTGCCCAGTAACACCCCCCATCCCCCCATTCATCCACTGCAAATCCTCACTCCCCCAAAAAATACTAGTGTCCAATCCATAGATATCCTCCGACCCACGCGGTTCCTCCGTCGGCAGCTCTTTCAATATCCCGTGAAGCTCGTCGATGAGCCCTTCCACCGACACAGAGCCCAACGCAGTCACCTCAACTGTACCCAACGCCAGTGTCTTGGGAGCGAAACTTTGGAGATCGGGCGTTCCGGAGGGACGCGAGGCTGAGGTGATGTTGAGCGTGTCCGAATCGACGGGGCGGGTGATGGTTGCGATGAAGGAGGGGGTGGGGGGAGCGAAGCCGCCGGTTATGCCTGTGAAATATCAGTGAGCACTATAGTTATAGGTAGATCGTTCTCAATACATACCTTTCTGCAATCGAAGAGAGTATTCACTGGGAGCCATGGTTAATCGTAATCAAAGTCGCTTGAACCTTATATACTGTACAACTCGGATCTAGTTAGGAGGCAATGCATCCTGATAAGCTGTTATCTATCACCGTCACCTCTCATACACACATCTACACACATCTACCACCACTCTAAATAAACAACTCCAATGTGGTGTAGTGGCCAACATTGCTGTCTTTCATAGAGCAGCCGCCAAAATGAATTTGCTCTGCACAGCAGCCCGGGGTTCGATTCCCCGCATTGGAATTTGTATGATACAATATATGTTTTTTTTGTTTTTTTCTTTTGTTTTTTTTTTTGTTTTTTTTCGTTTTTTCGTCCTTCCTGTGTAGGTAACCTGTACAGACTGAATTCAAAAATACATACACCTTCCTCAGGCTGTCACGCATTTCTTGCTTGGACTTATGGGCTTATGGACTCCCAGCTTCCAACTTCCGAGGGATCATCAGATCGAAGAAAACTTGCAATTGTCGGAAACTTGCAATTGTCGGGATCATGGAGCCCCCAACAATGTAACCATGTAACCATGTGTGAATTACGATAAGTAAGTACCCAGAAACATGAAGAATCTTCTTCTTCTTCCTTCTTCTTCTACATAACATAACATAACATGATAAAATTCATTTTTTTCCTGCGATACGGGACGGGACGGGACGACGGACGGACGACTTCTTGTGTACCATGTACATATACATATACTAGGGGTAGGGGTAGGCTAGGGGTAGGGAGGGGGGTCTGGGAATTTTTCTACCGCTCCTACATCCACATCTTCATCTTCATCTTCATCTATGGGACGACAAGGATTCCGTTCAATGGGAAAGTGATTGATTAT
This sequence comes from Lentinula edodes, assembly GCF_021015755.1. NCBI lineage: Eukaryota > Fungi > Basidiomycota > Agaricomycetes > Agaricales > Omphalotaceae > Lentinula > Lentinula edodes. The sequence goes on from NW_025764343.1 coordinate 181,208, forward strand.
TTGAGTTGAGCGAAGAGTTTGGGTGCGGCGCATTCTTCGGCGCAGTGCATCATGCTGAGTGGAAGAAGGAGGGAAGGAAGGAAGGAGGGAGGGAAGGAAGGAGGGAGGGAAGGGAGGAAGGAAGGAAGGAGGGAGGAAGGAAGAGGAGGAGGGAAAGGTAGTAGGAAGGAGGGCTGAGATGAGTACCGCGGGGAATATAAGATATTACGCAGGAGCGTGACGTACTGGACTGATGGATGGCGAGCGAAACGAGGGGGGGCGAAACGAGTTGCGTAGGATGGTGGCGAGTGCATGAACAAAAAAAACCGAGACGCGACATAAGCAGCATAAGGGAGGAGGAAGAAGAGGGGTCATCCAGAGAGGGTCAGAACAGCTAAACGAGAAATAAAAGAACAACAACACCGGGCACGTACACCTGTGAAATGCAACATAATCAGACCATGTTATTACGCAAGTACGAAAAAGTAGAAAGTAAGAGAAACTCTCGAAACAACTCGCGAACGGGGGACACGCGACGCGAGGTTTGCGATTGATTCAAACACGTTCACGAGCGAGGTTATGGTTCATCCTCATCAACCAACACAACACAAACACAACAAACACAACAAACACACACGTACATTTCTTCTACACAATCCTCTCCTTTGAACCCCTCACCAGCTTGGACTTTTTCTTGACAATGCTCGAAGTGCTTTAACAACGGTGCGCATTTAGCGGAATTTTGGCATTCGTCTCGGATAGCGGGGTGGGTCTGGTAAGGAAAAGTGAAACAGTGAAAAAGGTGGAAAGGTGGAAAGGTGAAAAGAAGGAAAGTTGGAAAGGTGAAAAGAAGGAAAGTTGGAAAGTGAAAGGTTAGTGTTAGTTGGAAGAAGAAAGATAAGAATGGGGGGTGAAATGATGAGTGAGGGTTGTTGGAGAAAAAGGCGTGGGATGGGGGTGGTGGTGTTAAATGTTAAGAACACACAATACATACATCTTCAGGTTCTTCTTCTTCTTCTTCCTCCTCTTTCTCCTCCTCTTTCTCCTCCTCCTTCCCCTCCTCCTCAGACTCTTTCACCTCGTCTACAGGCTTTTCCACGGCTGGAGCCTCAGCTTGGATAGTCGGAAGGAACGAGGAGAAGAAGGATGTTATTGAGCTCATCGTTTGCCACAGGGTGATGCAATGTAATGCTTTTTGTGCTTTTTGACGGAAATGGATTAATGCTAAAGTCGGGGCTAAAGTGGTTGAAATGAAATGAGAGATTCAGAGAAGCGGTGAATTTCGGAACGAGGGGCGTGGGATGTTTAGGGCGCTTATTGTTGGACAGAAATATCGTCACGACTCAAGGTACCCACGGTCCAAACATTGACAATGAGAACAGTTGAGCAAATGACACGGGACGCAAAAGCCATGGCAGTTCAAATGAACTGCCATTAAGGCATCACAGTTGGCATCCGGTCGTGACCGGTTATGTTGCAAGCGCAGCGGTCCGTTCGATCATGAACCTTGATAAATAACAGAAAACAACAATGTAAATTCCAAGCTGAATATATAAGCTATGTCCCAAAATTCTGCAAGTGGGTATGGGCACTCTCACTAAAGTTTTCGTGCGCTGACTCAGCGGGCGTCTACTCCAATCGCGTCCTAAATCGTCTCCGAAACTTTTTGAATTCGTTTGGTAGTGATAATTGACCTAAATGACTACTTTAAAGCACCAAACATTATTCTTAAGGGGTGTCCTAATCTATAATACTGCTACTTATAATAATCTTCCTCTGAATCATATCCATCTGAGTCAAAGTCATTCAAATCCTGCACAGTGACCTCGGGATCTTCCTCCTCTTCCCTTGGTCCTTCGGAAAGCACAATAGAGGCTCGAGCATCCACAAATTTCTCTATGCAAGAGTGAAGAAGTTTCAGTTTCTCAGTCCGATTGCCCCACTTACTCTCAACCGTAGTAATAGCTTCTTTGACACCATGAATCTTATGCCATTTCAGTTGCTTCGTGATTTCCGGTACAGTGAGATATCCACTCGATCCAACTGCCAATGAAGTGCGAAAATCAAGCTCGGTTACCGTCTGGATTGGTGAAATCGCGTCGATTTCGCGTGCAGCTTTCCTGTGTCTCTCCATCCGTTCCTGCTGCTTTTGTGTCTTGTCCTCCGCAACCTGCTGGCGATATTCCGCGAGCTGAATTCGCTGCTGGCGGCTAGACCCTGAAGCATCCTGAGTGCGTGTGATTTTTCGAAGCCATTGCCGCATTTCGGGACTAAGACTGTGAAGGAATTCAGCAGTCTGATTGAGTTTGAACATCTTTCGTGCGTTGTACTGAGCAAGAGAAATGGTTGGTGTAGCACGCGCAGCCTGTCGATACATCCCAAAATCAGCTTCATTCAGATCATTAGTCTTCTCCATCCAAGCACTCTCTATCTGCTCAGGTGTAGCATTGGCAAGAGCACCACCGGGAAGAAGTTCAGCACTGAAACGAACCCAAAGTATTCGGGCACTCTTAAGGAAGTGTATAAGAACATCCTTCGAATGAGGAAGATTGGGTGCATATTTTTGAGATGCGTAAAACGCTTCAGGTCGTTCCCAAGCGCGTCCATCAAGGGAACCCATCTCAGCTGACGCGTTTGGTCCAATCAGATATTCCGGATGTTTTATCAACGTGTCGATGTGGTCAATTACGCGTTGATGGAGAGGCCCGAGCTTGAGTACATTATCTTCGGTAGCATATGGACCTCTTATCTCGCGCATGTAGGGGACACTGATGGCAAGCCAGTAGAGAGTGATGGCAATGAATTCATGACGCGTCGGGATATCTTGGAGACCATCGAATACATTCTGTTCCATGTGGTTTAGCTTTCCAGATCCCTTGTTCTGCTTCACGTATGTGAGGAACTCAATGAATAGGTCCAAGTAAGTAATGATTACAGCACAAGCTTCTGCGTGGGACTGGAAACGCGTGTTCGATGTGTCTGGGAAGGATATATTGAAACCGAGCTTATGGTCAAAGAAGAATCGCAACATGTCCTGTTGTCCCCGTTTTCCATCCTTGTGTCGAAAAATCGCCCCCGCCAGACTGGCTACTTTGATAGCTCCTCGTTCCGAACGTTCAAGGGCTCGATCAGCCGCCTCGGTTCCTGTAGCTTTACTGATAGCGGCAGCATTATCACGATTTGGTAGGAGCTTTGGTGGATCGAGCTCTGGATGCTGCTTCCAAAACTCGTCTAAACCAATGCACCCACCCTTGAAGGCATTCATTTCCTTGTGCATGCAGCACCCAGCCCATAGAAAGAAGTCAACCTCAGCCTTCTCTGCTTCCGAAAGTTTTGCATATTCGGCTTCTCCCATGTCATGTATAATCTGGTTCCGCATAGCTTCAAGACAACGCGAACATTCTGTAGTAGTGAGTGCTTCCCAGGTAGCTGGTCCGCCAACCTGTTGTACAAGTGTTTGCGAGCCTTGGAAAATTAGGCATGCATATTCCAGGTCAGTGAGCCGTTTCATTGCTCGTTCTCCACGTACTTCACGGTCACATTTTTCTTTCCACCTCCTGAGCAGCTCGAAAAGTTTCCTCTGGTCTGCAGCATGGTCAGAGTGGAAGCCAGTGACAAGGTTCCAGAAGATACGGGCATCGTCCTCCGAACACATTCCACTCTCAAAGAGTAAGTGGAATATATCTTCGAAAGTCTCGATCCAACATCCTAACTGGGTTTCGCTAGTGTGGTTTATGGCCATCTTCAGCCCAAGGAAGAATTGGAGCTTCTGGTCAGCTTGGATAACTGTTGCGTGTTTGGTTTCGTAGGTTTCATTCTTGTGAGTGGTCCCATCGCTGGATATAGTGACCCCTTTTGAATGCAGTTTAGTGTCTATAGACGTATATAACACATATGAATATATATACCTTTGCTACTCGAGTCAAGTACTGCTTGTCCAATCTGCAATTTTGAGGCAACACCTCCCTCCTTCGTAATCCGACTCACTGTTCGCCTCGAAACCTCCCCTTCAATATCAATTCCGAACACAGCAGCGATCCGTTTGAAAACTCGCGTCACTTTGTTTGCTGGGACTTCCTCAATGGCTACAAGGTCGAGGGAGATATCACGAGTCTCATCGGTGACAATACCGTCCTGCTTCATGAAGTATTTTCGTTTCTTGTCCGCATTCACATTATATGTTTGCGCAACACGATTTATTGCTGTACCCAGGCGGTGTGGTATGCGGCCAATTTTTGCTTTTAGTGCATGTATTTTCTTCTGGTGCTCGCATAGTTTGTCCATTAGTGTGGCCTGTATCACATTGTGTGCCTCTGCCTCAAGTTTGCGTCGCTTCTTCTCCCTTTCCAAGTCATTCTTCAACGTATCCACTTCTTTCTCTGTTTCCTTGTCTTTCTCCTCATTTCTCTTCTTCTCTGCCTTTTTATTCCTCTCAACCTCTCTCTCCTTCTCCTTCTCCTCCTCCTTCATGCTATTTCTCTCCTCCCTCAATACTGTTGCTTTCCTTTTCCAGTACCCAGCCTTTTTTCGAAGATTTTCTGCATTTCTCTCTACCTCAGCCTTTTCAGCTTTTAGGACCTCAACATCATTCTCCTTGTTGTCATCTTCTTTGTCATTATCGGCTATGGTGGAAGGAGGAGGGTTCCCGGTGGATTTTCGTCGAGCAGCATTGGCAGCAGCTACTCGAGCCCTTCGATCCGCCTTCGAAACCTTTCGTTTACGCGCTGAGCCTAGCTCAGAAGCCTGGTCTAACTCGCGCTCTAGCTTCTGCATCAATACGCAAGTGAAAAGTACATCTTCGAAGAGTGTGGTGAGGTCAACGACGCGACTACAACGCGTCAAGTCTGTGCTTAATGGGCGCTTAGTTACTTTTATATTCATTTTTGAAATCCGCGGCCTTAATCGAATAAACCTAGATTCTGTCACAGCTGAGCTCCGAAAATGGCTGGAAATACCTTTTTCTAGCAAAACAACTCAGATGGTCAATTGTTTTTTTGCACTTGTATGGTTACTATCTCTTCTATCAGCTTCTAAGAGCATAAAAGCTTTCATGACACTTCAATGAATGATAAGTATTGTGTTTTTTTTCGACAGAATGAGTTGAATTAGAATTTTACACATTCCCTATCGCTAAAGTACACTGTCTGACCAAGTGGTCAGTCATGGAGAAAAGGAATGCTACCTTTGGCGAAGAGGTGGCTGTGCTGTGTCAAAGCAGGTTTAACGTGAGAACGGAAAACTTGGTAGGGGATTGCCCACACCCACTGCAAGTCATTTGTTTACTCCAACAATCCTCTTTATGTATGCAGTATAAGAAGACCATCATAAGGTTGAGGTTAGAATTGTTTTACAACTAAGCCACAAAACCAGTTTATACAGGCTGGTAGACATATCCCACATACATGAACATTATCTCACACTACATGCTTCAAATAATAGAGTTGATTGTAAGATGAACCTATCAAATTTAATTCATGATTTTTTCTGTTAGCTGAAATATTTGTAGAAGTTGTTTGTAAGGCATAATTTATCTGTTCAGGTATGCATATTTTTCTGTTACTCAGAGGTGGTTTGCTGACAATGTGCAAATGTTACATAAGCTGAGCAACTGTATAAACAGTTTTACACTTATCAACTATTTCTGCAATATTTTGAAAGGTCTCAAAGCAATGGCAAAATGTACATTATCTGTAAGTAGAGGCTGGTAAGCAACAATCTCATGCAATAAATGCACTTCTTGATGGACTATTTGAATACTTGCTCAGCTGGACAGCACTATCATTGACTCTAAAGTTATTATAGAGTCCTGGATTGGCAAAATTTCTAATTATTTGCAAAACATTTCTTTTTTTTCTGCATCTCCTTTTTTTAGTTTTGTTTGAAGCTAAAAACACCATTAATTTACTTAACTTACTAAGGCTGCTACAGTTAGACATCAATAAATAATGAAATTGCTGCACAACAAAATGTAATCATAGTATGTGACTCAATATATTCCATACAATGAATGAGTTTGGTGCAGCTGGAGTGCGCAGGTGAGTTTTTGTTCTTTTAGCACTCATGGATTCAATTCCTTATCTCATTATAATTAACAGTCCTTATTACTGATCCAAATGAAGCATGAACTGTTGTTATTACAACTGCATAATTATTAAGAGCACTTCTTATAACAAGTCATTTATATACTATCTATTACTTGTTATCAACAATCTTCTTTGTACAATATCATTGACTGGGGCCCAACAATGCTCTCTAGCAGCCAAAGTAAGGCGAGTAAAAATATTAGGTGCTTCAAGCTGCACTAGCCAACAATACAGGTCTTGGAGATGAAAAGTTGAAGTTCTTTGAAATGAAGAGATAATATTTATGATTTGTAAGAATATTACTTTACTAAATCACATAGGGAATGTGTACTTACATGCAATATTGAGAAAGAGTCAACAAAAATAAAAATATGGTGAAACACCACATGTCATGCCGAAGTCATGGCTGACGCTAATCCCTGCCAGTCCGTGACAGTCACTGGTCACAACTAGATGCCACAGTGGATGCCTTAATGGCAGTTCAAATGAACTGCCATGGCTTTTGCGTCCCGTGTGAGAACGGTGGTTTGCGGCAAGAGAGGAAGGAGGCTTCGTTGGATGGATAAAGGTGAAAATATCAAACAAAGGAAGAAATGATACATGCGTTTCCCGCTCCCCGTTTATTTTTCTGTTCTTCTTCCTCAACTTAGTTCTTTGCTACTGACCTCAATCAGTCTGACTCTTTACTTTGCTACTAGTCATAGCACTTATGTAGACTTATGTCAGTGACCTTTTCTGTCCCCTCGCCCGTTCTCACTATCCCTATTCTCAGAAAGAGAAGTATGTACCTCCTAGTACCTCGTGATGCAAATGTGAATGCGAATGCAGCAGTGCACCGTTCCAGGTCAAGGTAGAAGTGGCGGCTCTTCCGCATCTCTTTCCAAGGAAAGTTGACCAGGACGGGACACAAGTCTCGCAATGCCTTGGGCCTGAACGTTAACGGTCAGTTCTAGTCTGTACTGTAAAAAGACTTTCACATGGCCTGATAGTGATACCGGTACAGACCGGTACCCGTCTGCGGTGATCAAAAAATCCAGTGTTATTCGGATTTCAACCTATTCCAACCTTTAGTAGGAAAGGAAAGGAAAACCGACACGGTCCCATTGAGGAACAGCCGGGGTCCATGCTAACACATATTGCGCTAGATGTGTGACATGGATGTACATAACCAGTTTGTAGGTTTTTACAGAGTCCGCTCTTTTGCAGTCTTTTGCTCAAGATTATTTCTGAAGAGTCGGCACTTGTGACTCTCTCTCTATGTTCATTGCGGCTTTAAGTACCAGAAGGTTGCAGACTTTTCCGCATCGATAAGATCTGGTATGATATTCCAGGATGAACGTTGACGTTGAACCCTGATCTGATGAAGGTCTGTAAATTTGAATCTGATTGCAAATTTACACGAAATTACACGAAAATACACGAATATCAGCTTGGTTCAATAGCCGTCTATAGCGACATATATATGAAGAGGAAGGGGAAACGATTGGAACAATACGAGGGAGGAATGGAGGAAGGAATTATGAAGAAATAGAAACTAGGAACGAGCGTGCTAAGTATTTGCTGCGCGGGGTCGGCCCCGCGTCGGGTATGTCATTGATGCATTGATTGCGATCAAGATTATTAGCACTGGGGTATATAAGGGTATATAAAGGACGCCCCTCAGCGTAGAAGTCCTGAAATTTTTCACAACGCTGCAGGTTTAGTCGTTGAAATTCTTTCCTCTTTCTTACTGCCTCGCTGGACGACTCACCAAAAAGAAAAAAAAATTTCGAGTAGGTCAGCTTTTCGGTTGAACTCGAAATGATCCCAGCTGATATCAAAAAAATTAACCCAAGTCAACTTCACATTGTTCATTCGTCGCGGTCGCCAATGTATCTTCACGGAGTTTCTGTCTTTTTGGTTTTGGGAATTTTTGCCGCTACTTGTAGTGCTATTCCTTTGGTCCCCAATGTATGTATTGTTATTTTCTTCGGCAGACTCTAGTGGATGTTGAACAATCTGTTTGGATTTCCTGCAGGCCGACACGAACCTTACGGTAGATCCTCGGTCTGAAGCCGTAGGCATACGGGCACGGGGAGCTCCCAAACAGTTCAAGATTACCTACCCTACATCCCCAGGAAAACCTGCCAAGTTCGACAAATACACCGACGAATTAGCAAAACAGTATGTGACGACAATCATACATCAGCAACCCGCTTTGGAAAAATTGGGTGTTACCCTCCCACAGTCTGTCCGCTTCGAAAACCCAAACCACGAAGAATATCAACGCGAACTTGCAAAAGTTGTCGAGTTCACTTTCGAAAAGTACCCGTATGCCTCCTTGGATGGTATGTATAGTCATGAATACAGTGGGACGACGGCGTCCTTTGAAGTGGTCGATCCAACTCGTTGGCTGTCGAAGGTAGTCGCTAAAGGAACAGCTGGGGAAAGTGTGTTCAAGGGGGTCTATGGTGATTTGAAGAAATCGGACAAAGATGAGGATGTCTTTCGATATCAAGAGAAAAAGGTATTTATCTTCGAGTCGACTAACCTGACCTCAGTTTGCTAATCATCCCCCTTCCATCGTTATTCAGCTGGACCCGGTCCGGGCTGCGTCCTACTAAGTACCCAAAGAAAATATTGTGATCCTATATGAATACTGTAGCAGTATGAAGTGATTGTTGGACTTGAATTCCGAATTGGCATGTAAAAGATCTAAGTTCGAACTTTGGAAGAGGTATTAAAGAGCACGCGTGCCGTGTCTTATTCCACGTGGCCATGCGATAAATGAAATAAATCCTACTACTTCCCCATTTCACGTTAAATCATGGTCCTTGTCCTCGTCGTTGGCGATCTACACATTCCGCATCGAATACACGATCTCCCACACAAGTTCAAGAAACTACTGGCGCCTGGGAAAATATCCCAGGTCCTTTGTACAGGAAATGTTTGTGATAGAGAAACTATGGAATATCTGAGGTCAATAGTTGGAGGAGCGGAGATACAAGTTGTGAGAGGAGACTACGATGAGGTATGCTCTCTCAAGATAGCGCTTTACTTCACTCGAGCCACCCCAACTGCAGCTTCCAGGCCTCCCGTCATCGTTAACAGTGACACACTCGAACAACTCCCTACGAATTGGTTTAATACACGGCCATCAATCACTTCCTCTGGGCTCACTTGACGCTCTCTCTGCGATTGCGCGTCAAATGGATGTTGACTTTCTTGTTTCCGGCGCGACACACGCTGTACAGGCAGTCGAGTACGACGGAAGGTTCTTCTTGAACCCTGGGACGGCAACAGGTGCTTGGACAGGTGCTTGGAATAGCTCCAAACCGGGATTTGCCGTCTCATCTAACGAGGGAGTCAAGGCGGCAGGCCCTCATGGTGATCCTATACCAAGTTTCGCATTGTTGGATATACAAGGAACGGTCGTGGTGACATATGTGTATCAGTTCATAGATGGAGATGTTAAGGTGGAGAAGGTGGAATGGCGCAAGCCAGACGGATATGGCGTCGATGAACGTGTAGGAGGTATGTCTTCATTGACTCTAGATCCTTTCTTATGCTGTGACTTTTCTCTATCGATACTCAATACCTTTTTCTCAGCTAAAACACCGATAACACCCGGCGTTGGCTCGGTTATGCCTCAGAGTATACCAAGTCCGACACCTATGAGTCCGCAGAATGCCGGTTGGTGATTGCACGGTTGTACGGTACAGGGAAAACGACTTCAACAACTTGAAGTGTTACTTGGTGTGTAATCTGTAATAATATTTTTCATCCACACCATTTGGAATGAACTATATAATGTGTGCATTGGGAGTGTCCGAGAGGTGTGTGCCTAAGGGGTGTGAAGGACGCAGTATACTTGGAGGCCAATTTTTGTCGATCCCTACGAGCGGGATAAGTTGGTGATCAACGGCCCAAACTTGGCAAAGTTTTCTCAGACCATTGGGAAACGAAGACAATTCTATTCATTCATACTACGTCCTCTTTCATATGGGTCGTGGGAGGAACTTCCTCTCTCTAAATCGCATGGAAATGCAAGAGCCATTCTCGGTCAACTTCAACCTCAACCACTGTGGATTCTACATACATATGGTGGGTGAATACTTCCCCGCTCTAAACACGAGTAACGAGACCTGAAGTCTTTCTTTCATGATATGAATTTGGAGGACCTTGTATCTCATCCAGGCCTCAAGAAATTCTACGTATAGAACACGCTGAATGATTACAACGAGTTTTTATGCGATCACAACTGGTCCACGTTTTGTCTCCCGCAACACGCCCGTTTGAACCTCCAGATATTGGTGTGAATGGCCTAATTCGCAATTGTATCTTGGCATCGAACCTATAAGTGATACCCTGGTTCACATTTTTGGTTCTGAGCCTTTGTCTGAATTAGAACGCCCCTAGATTCCAAGTTGAATCAATACATGAGAGATTCAATCTACATCTGTCGAAGGATTGTGGGTATCAAACCGAATAAACAGGACTTGGGAATTATATACGGCGCCACGCTTTTAAGGTGGTTGCTATTCATGTGATCTTGTGCGAGCCCTTTCTTACTTTCGAGGAACCGAAATACTCGACGTTGAACGCTCTCAACAATCATGTCAGATCACGATATTGAGAAACGCTCCGATGACGGAAGAAAGGAAGGCGTTTTGTCTAGGGAAGGCTCCGAAAAAGAGGAGATCAATTTAACAACCTTCCACGAAAAGAGAGCAGGTCGTCTCGTCGTTTCACCCCAGTACGTCTTGGTTCTTTATCGTCAATAATTGGCTCTCTCAATCAGTCGTTTCGAACAGAGAAGCTCGCATCGAATTCGGAGAAGCCGTTGCCTCCAAATTGAAGCTCTCCAAGGATGGAACGAAGGTCCTTTGGCCACAACCCACTGACTCCCCGTACGACCCGCAAAACTGGAGCAACAGGCGTAAACATCTTCATTTGTTCATTATCACCCTGGCTGCAATCGTGCCAGATTTTGATTCCGGCATAGGTGTGTAGTCTAACCTTTTCCTCTATCAATCTTTGTCGGTGCTTTTTGTATTGGTGCCTCGCCCCATGATCGCGTTTTTTGATTTCAATCCCAACATTCCATGCAACAGGTATCGCTTCTATATTCCCACTTGCCACACAATTCAATACCACCACTGGAGTCATCAATAATATGACGTCTAAGTTAGTGTTCATTTCTCATGTGCACCCGTCGTGCAATGTAACTCATTCTGCGCCTCTCTTTCCGAATGTAGCTGGAGTATCTTCCTCCTTGGCTGGGGCGGAATATTCGCAGTCATACTGATACGTCGGTACGGTCGTCTACCAATTTTGTTTTGGTCGCAGGTCCGTGGAATACTGTCTTTGTATCAAAAAAAACTTATTGAACCATGATAGATTTTCGCTTTGGGGTTCCTCATCGGGTGTACATTCGCGCCGAATTTGAAGACATTCACGGGTAAGCATATATGCTTAACCCATCTTTCATTGTTCTAATTGTACTTATTTCAGCAATGCGCTGTCTCACCGCTGTTTTCGCGTGCGTTTACCAGACGTGATTTTATATGATTCTTAACGTCTCCCCGTAGAACTGCGCCACAGGTCACTGTAAGTCAAATTGCACCCGCCGACATCATAGATGCAATAACCTTTTGCAGGGTCTCTATGTGGTGACAGATCTATTCCCCTTCCACTTGCAAGCCCGGAAGGTCGGCTGTTGCTGCATTTTCGAATCACCTGCGCAAAGACTTACTCGGACATTTCCTAGCTAAACATTTGGACCATGGGCTTCATCATTAGCCCTTTCCTCTCTCCATTTGCTTTCGGTTTCTTGGTTGCTCGAACAACCTGGCGCTGGGCATATGGAATTGGGTGTATTTATGGTGCCATTGTATGCGTATTAATCATCTTGTTCATGCAAGAAACGTCAGTTACCTTGCCAGTTTCAACGTAATGGCGCCTTGGCTAAAGTGGTTTATCATAGCATGTACGACCGCACAATTTCTCCTATTCCTGAACCGGCTGCTCAAGGCGGCTTCCGATATCGTTTCGAGAGTCTCGTCGGCATCTCTGGGTACAAGATGGCCAAATATCGTGTATCTTGGCAAGACGCAATTCTGTCTCCATTCAAGGTAGTTTGGCGCCCGCATTTGTTAATCATTTTGATTTTCGAGGTAGCAAAATTCTCTACATTTAAGATTATCCTCTTGACATTTGGTACACAGGCCATGGTATTTGGATTCAGCATCGGTATCAATACTACAAATGCGGTGTTTCTAGGAAGTCCCCCGCCGTTAGGATATGGTTTCAGCCAATTCGCCATCGCAGGTGGTTATGGTACACCCATCGTATGTATTCGATAAGATCTAATGTCTTAAGAGAATTAACTTTGTACAGGTTGCAGTCCTCATTGGTGAACTCATTGGTCGATTCAATAACGATTTCATTATGAATGTAAGTATTAGGAGAAACAACGGAGTGTTCGAGGCTGAGAGTCGATTGTGGTATGTCCCATTACAACCACAAGGATGAGATCCTGTTTCATGGTTCCGATATAGGGCATGCTATCTGGCTATGCCTCTCTACATATGTGGCTTCGTTCTCCTAGGTGCATCGTTCCAGGATCACCTCAGCGTCGGAGCTCTCGTCATGGGATGGGGAATTTCGGAGCTCGCGGTTATGATTAATACTGTCGCAGTATGTGCGTATAACGTTTCGAGTTGACTCCTTTATGCATTCTAATTCTGACTTCTCGTAGACGCTTACTGTAACGATTGCTTCCCCAAACACCAGGTGGGTCGTGCTTCATGGTCCTTGATCGAGGCAATGAATAGTTTCTGGTGGTCTCTAGGGAGAAATCAGTGCATTGATAAACTTGGCAAGAACTCTTGGAGGTCGGTTGGTATTATGCCTTCCGATTGTATACATTTGACATGTGTGGCCAGGCTTTAGTGTAGCGTACTTCCAAGTGCCCTGGGCTTTGAAGCATGGGGCTTTACAAGTTTTTGGGGTTGAAGCAGCGTGAGTACAACTCATATCCCTCTCTATGATTCAATGCTGATTGTCTCGACTTTGATCAGCATCGTGATAGGTTTATTCTTCCTATCAGTACCTTTCATTCAGATTAAAGGACGGCGATTGCGGGTGAGCACCCTGTATTCCCAATCTTGTCTCTTCCTGATGCTCTCTGTCTCTAGGAAAAGTACTCATTGTAAATGATTACTGTTAATCAAACCGCCATGTTACACTGTACTATACTGTAAATTTTACTCTATGCGTTTGTCATTTCGCTTGCAGATGATTTGGTTGCTTTCATCTTCGACCTCAGACCCCTGGTTCAAACGTCAGCTGTCCTAAAGAATGGCCAATCTTATAGGAAACACATTTCGCCGGATGGTAATGAGATCATATTTAAATCTCTTTAGCGACACATGATATCCTCTTCTACGAAATTGGCCATGCAGATGCGGAAAGGGATAGAGGAACGAATGAGTATTGCGAGTGCTCGGACACCATGAGGTCATAAAACGCTGTGGTTCAGAGGTTCTTGCTTGTTCTTGAAAGAAGCCACGACTATCGGGCTTCATACTCAGCTATAAGAACGCTGTTGATTCCTACTGTAATATGCAGGCAGAACGTCGACCTTGAATCATGGCGGAAGGCAACAGCAAACCCGAAATTTCGTTTCGCGAATACGTGTCTGCTCATGGTCTTGAGGAGGTTCACAAACGACACGGTCGCATAGACCTTGTTCCCCTTCCTTCAGACCTTCCCGAAGATCCCCTTAACTGGTCTTCGCTGCGAAAAAACACTTTATTAACTCTGGTGGCCTTCCACGCTTGCCTCGGGCCATTCTCTGCGGCTTGTGCGAGTAAGTAACTTGCTTCTGGTGCCGCATCGAAGCCTTACAGCTCCTGTTTGTAGTCCCCTCATTTGAGGTTTGCCACCAACTCATTTCTCGCTTACGAAAAGGTTAAGTTTCCGCACAGCTGTTTGCCGTTGAATTTGAGGTGTCGTTGACAAAAGCGTCGTATATCACGGCAGTGCCCATTGTGTTCTTAGGTGCGGTGTCTCTATATCTGTGTGCCCGAGACTACTTAGTATGCTTAACACTCACCAGGCACCTTTCCATTTCTCTGGGCACCCATTAGTAGTCGAATTGGTTTGTAGTATTGTAACTCTGTCCTCCTTGTTTTGATGTCCTCTCAGGCCGTCGACCAGTCTATCTCGCCTCCATGTTGATTTCTGCTGCCATGCAACTAGCCTCTGCGTATTGCACCACCTTTGGAGCATTAGTGACCTGCCGGGTCCTGGTTGCGATCTTCATTTGTCCTCCGCAGAGTATCGGGGCGTCCACAGTCTCCGAAGTATTTTTTGTTCACGAGAAAGGGCAAAAGATGGGAGTGTGGGCATTAATGGTATCTCTAGGGCCAACAATTGCTCCACTTATCATGGGCCCACTCGTCTGTAAGTCGATTGATCAGTACTTCGTTCTTGATTTGACAATAAAATTTAATTGGTTGACTTGGTAGACCACACGGGACAATGGCAGTGGACATTCTATCTACTTGCTATGATGAACTTTGCGCACTTTATTTTGTACCTGTTCTTCTGCCCAGAAACATTATTTGACCGTCCCGTACGGTCAACCAATCCCAAATCCACAGCTACAAATATACAACAGCCAGCTAATGCAACTGGAAAGTGGTACTCACCATACACATCTTTTCACTTGCACAGTAGAGAGCCGTGGAGCAAACTGCCTCTGGATGTCGTCTCGCCTTTGCAATATATCATTAGGCCGAATATTTTGCTACCAAGCTTAGCAAACGCAATCACATTCACGTATACCAACGCAAGCGCAATACTTGGTATATCTGGATCACTGACTGAACGTATTTTTGCTAGGTGCTTCTCACCGTCCAAATACCTGCGCTTCTTGGGCAAAAATATCACCTCAATACTCAACAAATTGGAATGCAATTCATTGCGCCATTTCTTGGAGGGCTCTTGGGTGAGCCATTTGCAGGAATAGGGTCAGATAAATGGATGCAATATCGTGTCAAAAGGGCAAACGGAAAAAGAGAAGTGGAATGGAGACTTCCTTTTGCCATCCCTGGGTTTTTCATAGCAGTTCGTAGCCATTCTCGCCACATAGCAGTCCCTCATGGTACGTGTCCCGACAGATCCTTGGATTGATGGTTCTAGGAGTATGCCTTCAAAATACGCAGTCTGGGGTTTGGAATATCGCACCAGATATCGGGTCTGCCATTGCCCTGTTCGGACAACAGATTGTTACAAGTGAGTTCATTGATCATGCTGAGATTTTTCGGAAGCTCACCTTAATCCAGCCGTTTGCACAACTTATGCTATTGAATCCCAACCAGAACATACCGGCCAAGCTGCTCTTCTAGTAGCATTGATACGACAAACTTATGCCTTCACTGGTCCCTTTTACTTTACAGATCAGTTTGATGCTATGGGCATTGTGCGTGGTACGTATTCGACACAGTACTCATGTACTGCCATTACTGATACCTTGATTAGCATGTGGACTCCTTTCCGGACTCATTGCAATCGGGATGTCCTTTGTGCTTGCATGCATGGTATTTGGTAAATCATGGCGCAAGACGGAAACTAGGAACGAGGACGAAAGAACGCCTGATCGTAGATCGTAAGGAATCTCAGAGAAGAATTATGAGTAAATGTTTACCGTACCAAATATAAGTGATCATGAGTACTTACTATTGAAGACTTGTAAGCTCTCGCTGAACTTCAGCATTTGCGCACAAAGGATTATAATGGGACTGATATTGGAACCTGGACAATATATCCTAGTGTCCAGCCCCACTCATAGGTTGTTGGCCTCTGTCAATCTGTTCTGTTCAGGCGACTGATCATCGGCACTGGCTACACACTGTAACACAGGGCTACCCTAGGTTAAGTACCTCGTGATGATCATGAAGCCACCGTCCACGTTGCAAACACGTTCCACGCGATCACGTGCGGGTTTTATGTTAGTCTAAGTCTTGGCCGACAGTGAGTCTTAAGCTTCTCTATGTTCCAACCAAAGACACCCAGCAGACATCGTACTCGCTCGGACGTTGGCAAAACGCCTAAGACGCCTTTGACACCTTCTGTGTTGTCAGGCTTGGGTAACATTTCTTTGGGTGGTTCCCCTACGAAAAAGCGAACTGGAAAGACACATGCAAAGGCTTCTTCTAGCTCTGGTCCCTTCGATACCACAAACCCGTTCATACAACCATCTATCTCTCGCTCTCGGCCAAATTCTCGGCCTAGCTCTCGTCCAGCATCTCCGGTCAAGTTCACCACAGGTGCTATCCCCATTTCAGAAGACCTTAAAGGGCAGGCCGGTGGTGGACTCATTCGGAAAGGCGGCGTAGAGCTTAGTCGCCTCGACGTCGTCAGTAGGGACTATATTCCTCCAAAGCCAGAGCTCAAGCGTTCCAGATCTACCCCAGCCGCAGTGAGCAAACACCCTCTGAGATAGTCTGAGATTAATTGTACCATTCTCAATCATATGTATAGAACCGTGACACTAGGGATCGCTTCATCACCAGCCGCGATACAGAAAACGACGTCGCAGCCACTCTTGAACAGATGCATCTTAATCCTAAATCAGCCTCGCCTGGGCATACTGCTCGATTAGTAGCTGCGACTGGCGTCCCGCTTAACCGTCGTATCCTCGGCTACCACGAGCCGCCGCCTGCTGCCTCTTCCGACACCTCACTCGCTCAACAACGCGAGTTCGCGAAGCCCTTGTACGCCCGACCAGGAACCCTTCCTACTTCTACTGGATCATCGACTAATAAATCGCGCAGAATCCCCACACAGCCTGAGCGTGTTCTTGATGCACCTGGTATGGTTGATGATTTCTATCTCAATCTTATTAGTTGGTCGTGCCAGAACACAGTGGCAGTGGCCCTTGAGGCTTCAACGTATATTTGGCATGCAGACACAGGCTCCGTAAACCAGATCGGCGAGGCCCCGGAAGGCTCGTACGTTTCAAGCGTAGACTTCTCTAATGATGGAATGTTCCTCGGTATTGGGATCGGACAAGGTGATGTCGAACTGTGGGATGTCGAGACTGGACAAAAGCTGCGAACTATGAGTGGTCACCAGGCGCAGATTGCCACTCTATCGTGGAACCAGCACATTCTCACCTCGGGCTGTGGTGACGGTAGTATCTGGCACCACGACGTGCGAATTCCTCGACACAAGGTTATGGAATTGCTAGGTCACAGTGGAGAGATTTGTGGCTTGAAGTGGAGAAGTGATGGAGAGCTTTTGGCAAGTGGAGGCAATGACAATGTTGTGAACATTTGGGATGGAAGGTTGGGAGATGTCGGTGAGGGTGCAAGAGGTAGTGCCAAATGGACGAAGCGGAACCACACTGCTGCTGTCAAGGTATAACTTTCTTGCTTCCTGTTCCCTGTTCATCAGCACGTTCTAACAACTTAATTAGGGGCTTGCTTGGTGTCCCTGGCAAGCCAACCTCCTTGCATCCGGTGGCGGAACGAATGATGCTACCATCAACGTTTGGAACAGTACTACTGGCGCTCGTCTTCATACACAAAAGACTCCTTCTCAGATAACCTCGATTCTCTGGGCCCCACACAAGAAGGAAATTCTCACTACTCATGGATATCCCACCAACTCGATCATGCTACACGCATATCCGAGTATGGATCGTGTCGCCGAGATCCGTGACGCCCATGACTCGCGAGTTTTGTTCAGTTGCCTTGGGCCTGCGGGTGATGTCGTGTGCACTGGTGCAAGTGATGAAAATCTCAAGTTTTGGAGGATTTGGGATGTTGTCGGGGAGGGAAGTGGAAAAAAGAGGAAGGAGAATGAAGAAAGGAGGGTCAATTCGACTTCCTCTGGCCAGCTGTCTATTCGTTAACCATCGACTACTACGGCGAGTCTTGATTCGATCATCGCTACTTTTACATAGGCTTTTTTTTTCAAAGTTCAAGCTTTACATGTACACGTCATTTCTCGAAAGTATATTTATATAATGTGTGACATACGTACAGTAAGTTACCACCGTAGTTCGGGTCCCATGGCTTTCAGTTATTGGACCATAGCGGGTGCGTATTTAATTACCTTACCTTTCCATTCGTCGCAATCCAATTCGTGTATTTTGTTCAGCATATCTGCTCTGATCGGTCTTTTTTTTTTTAAAGAAAAAACGATTTTGCTGCCTTAGAAAATTCGTGTGATCGATTTGGCGCAGAATACTGCAACCTTCTACACTCTTCTACAGCTCAGCTAACAAAATAGAAAGCCTAACAAAATCTGCACACGGATTGCTAATTTTCAAGAATTGGAAGCCTCTGCCTATTACAGAAAGGACGCCAATCCTCACAGCTTTACAACATTCTGAACCTGATTCGTCTCTTCGATCTTGGTTTCTGCTGTTTTTCGCTTCACACCTTCGTACAGTACATAAGTACATAGCTTCCTTCCCAATTGCGAAATGGCAAACACAAAGAATCAGCGGTTCGTTTTCCCCAGCTCAGTCTAGTACATATATACATTCCAATTTCCAGTTTCTGGCTGCTACCGCGTTCCTACAAGTGGACTACAAGAGGTTAAAGCAGAAAACTTCAGGCTGGGATCACGAAACGCTCCAACTCAGTCCCAGGATTAACTCGTTCGTTCCGAGACGAACTTTCAGAAGCAAGGATCAAGATTTCGGCGTTACAAATTGACTCATTTACTCATTCAATATCCTACAGCGCCGCACGTATCGAAGAGCTGTAGCTGGCTCGAGTAGGTAATCGTGCTTCGATCTTACCAACTCCGGTGGATACTTAAAGGCTAACGGGTCTAGTATCCTTTCTCTCCTTTCTCAACAACATTCAAGTCTTTTATTGCTTGGCGTTTTGTCATTGCTTATCATTCTCATATCCATCCTTTTTTTTCGTGACATCCGTATAACCTATGCCAGCTATACCGACCTCTAGAACCATCTCTCGCAAATTGAAGAAAATTTTAAAAGCCTTCGCCTGGAGAGTCGCTACGAAACGCTGCCGGAGAATACAAAGCGCTTGCAGCAGCAGTAACAGTCGGACTGAGCCGATGTCGTCTCGACCCGAAGTTTACATTCCGGGTCATGTTTGGGACTCGCAGAATCCTAGTGAACGGTATGCTTCCGTTGGGGATCTATGTGCACATATAGGTGATCAACTTCCAATCCACCTTGTTAAATGGATTGCGAGGGATGTCCTTCGAGGATTAGCAAATTTACATGAGTCGAGGGGAAAGGCTCACGGTGGTATGCTTTTGAATTTCAACGATCTCGTCTATTTTGTGACGAATGACCTACATAGACCTCAGTCAGGACTGCATCCTGATATCCCCACAAGACATGAAAATGTTAATATCTCAGTTTTACTACGCTGATGCGCAATCCCAGCATACAATGCCTCAGTCTTCCGAAATGTCGCATACTGAAACGCACCCAATCCTTTTCAACATGGACACAGTGGTCGTTCCTGCCGCTCCTAGTTCCACACTCGCTTTCAAACCGATTGTGTTCAGACTATGTTATCCAGAGGTCGGTGAGTGCATAGTCTCTTCATGCTCTTTTTGACAATGGTCGTTCACCAAGATATCAGATAGACCTCGACATAATCCCTTCTGTGATAGTTTTGGTATGCGCCCTCCAGAAGCGCTTCTGGACGCTCCTCAAGGAATCAGCGCGGACATATGGACTCTAGCTTGTGTCGTATGTTGCTTTTGTGATTTTTGAAGACAATTGGTGCCCATAGTACTTTACTCATTCATAGCTATATGAACTCATCACTGGCGAAAGCTTGATCGATCCGTTCTTCCAAACTCTCGAGCTAGGCCTTACACCAGAAGAGTCGCACCTGATTCAAATCATCGAAATTTGTGGCGAATTTCCAAGAGACGTTACAAAATCGGGTGCGAATGGTTGCAAGTGGTTTCATGATGATGGTGCGTTAGGCAAAACAACTATGTACCTAAACGATCATAATCTTACCTTTAATTGTTATTTTCAATTTAAATTCAGGTACCATACGTCTCGAGACGACATACTATCCTGTCACACTAAAAGATATCCTTCACTCAAGGATCGAACCATCGGAAATTACGCATACTGCTGACCTACTAAGATCGATGCTGAGGCTGCGTCCACAGGAGCGTGCTAAAGCTGTGGACTTACTAAATCATCCTTGGTTTCATGATGTAGTAGATGAACGAGATTGAACGAGGGTATACGAATATGAGTTGACTCAGACCTGGTAAGAGAGGACAATTAAAGCTCAATCAAATAAGCACCGTGATGTATTCCCTCGAGATGAGGGACCCTAATTTCCTAAGATAGATGATTTTGATGTATCATGTATCTGTATGCACCACCCATAAATATTTTCCTCGTCCAAAAGCAGGGAAAATATCATTGTCGAGGCGGGTGTCCGGTCCGACTACTTAATTTCCACACAATGTCTTTTCAAGCATTTGAATCAGCGCTTTACCATCCTTTAGTACCTATCCCTTACTTCCAATGCGGATTTACCACCAGCACTTTATCAATTTCCTCCAACCCTTCTCTTGCTATTGTCGATCTGCTCGATAAATCTATCGGGGTCCACAAGATCTCCTCTCGCACAGCTCATCCATTGGTTTCGCCCCCGAATCCAATAGACCATGGTATAAATGATAGTGAATATGAGTCTAACTGTGTCTGCTTACCTCCGCCGCCAATTGCTTGGGAAGCATTCTATCCAAAAGGAAGTATCAATCCTTCTGCTGAAATACCTGGCGGGTTCGGATTCTACTTGTCCGGGCCGAAGGAGTTCTCAGACGGGTTGCTTAGCTCTTCAGATGGTACGGGAGCAGAAGAGATTCTTATGAGCTATCGTATGATGCTTCAGAGTGATTGGGAGTGGGCCAAAGGGGGTAAACTACCGGGAGTATTTGGCGGTATCGATAGCCTTGCGTATGGGTGTAGCGGAGGTCGGAAAAATAGCAGAGAGTCTTGCTTCGATGTTCGAATTATGTGGAGGTACTTTCGCAATTCCCCTCATTTGCTTGTCACTGAAGAACTTATCGCGGTTCAGATCCAAAGGCGCAGGAGAACTCTACATCTATCTACCATTGACCGCAGAAAACAAGAAACGTCTTCTAACTGTCCCGCCCCTCTCACTTGAAAATCCAGATTTTGGATTCTCGGTTGGTCGTGGAGCTTTTTTCATCCCGGTTGGACGATGGGTAAGTATCGCAATCCGAGTGAAGCTCAATGCCGTTGGGCTCGATGACGGTAAGTCTCGATTTTTTTTGTAAACTCCTCCCAATTTCCACTGGAACTATTCCCTGAGGTGTTGGTATGTAGGCGAAATCGAACTTTGGATCGACGGAGCATCGGTCATCTCTATCACTGGCTTGAGCTTCTCAAACTCTGAGAAGAGTAGACTCAAAGGAATGCACTTTCAGACATTTTTTGGGGGTAAGTCTGTCTGTTGATATCTTGCTACAGCTTTGCTTCAACATCTACTTCGATTTCAATAACTTGCGCTCTGTTTCTATTGGTTTCTACTAAACTTGCATATAGGTAATAAGCCTGATTGGGCCTCGCCCAAGGATCAACGAGCTTGGTTTGCGGATGTCACTGGGGTAATTGTTGGTTAGGATAAGCATAGGTTAGGTCAGGTTCTCTCAGGATTCTCTGCTAGTTCTGCAATTCGAAAAACCCAAACGAGTTCGTGAGTAAACTGCTATGTATCTGGAGGAAATCGAATAATATGCTTTCAGCTTTTCACCATCAACGAAGTAGAGAGTGTTGATTGCAGTAGCTTTTACTTACATACAATACCAGACCCCAGGATACGTGATATTCTCGCTTGCAAAAAAAAGGACTCCCCCGCAAGTGACAATCTGTAAACACTTCATGGTTATGTTACCATTATATATGTATCGTACGCGCAAGTGGATTCCGTCAATGTCTATCTACCACTGCCGTAGCTGCTATACCCTCTGGGATCCTGATAACCCGGGTAGTTCTGCTGTTGAGATTGAGGAGGGGGAGGTGGAAACCCTTGATAACCCTGATAAGATTGCTGCTGTTGGGTAGGGGGTGGCTGGTGTGGTGAGCCATACCCTCCATAGCCCTGCTGTTGTTGCGGTGGCGGAGCAGGGTGAGAAGGAGGAGACTGGTATCCTCCATATCCTTGATGGGAGGGAGGTGGCGGCGGCGGTGGCGAACTATACCTTCCGTAACTCCCTTGTCCGCTGTAACCCTGCTGTTGAGGGGCTTGAGGCCCTGGAGGAGGAGGAGGAAATTCATTGCCATATGTTTGTTGCCTCTGCGGCTGAGATGACGGCGGCAGCGCAGGAGGAGAGATAGAGTTTAACATATCCAAACTTGCGTACGGATCGAGAAGGGGCGGAGACGGTAATGAAGGTGGTGGAGGGAAATTCCCGTATTGTTGACGTTGTGGTTGCTGCTGAGGAGAAGCTGCGATAGCGGGGCTGGAAACATAGGACGAATAAGGCTGGGAGTACGGGGAGTACGGCGGTTGAGGAGGCGGTTGAGAAGAAGATGGTGGGATGTATGACTGTGTTTGATGTTGTTGATGGGGACTCTGAGATACCGGAGGAGTAGGCGTATTCCTCCATTGTGTTTGGTTGGGGGTCTGCTGAGAGGCATACGAAGAAGCATACAAAGACGGCGTGGGAGGTGGTGGTTTCGATATTTTCATTCCAGCCAGCGACGCGCTCAAATCATTGGAGTTATCTGGTGCTGAGCTCGGTGGAGGTGGCGGGAGAGGCGGAGGCCCGCTCCCTCGCTGACTGACTGACACAGCACCACCACTTGAAAGCCTCTTTTCCACCTCCAACTGTCTAACCAGCGCCTCCCTCTCCCTGGTCCGTCGCTCAACGAACTCCTTCACGGTCGACTCGAGTGTAGAGGCAAGTTGGGAGAGGTCGGTGTAGAATGTGAGACCTTTGCTGGTGAATATATAAGAGAATAAGTGGGTGTAGCGAGAACAGAAGAGCCACTCACGTAATCCCATCTCTCACTTCCATATACACATCCCTAGCTCTTCCGAATCGCACAAGAAGATCTTTCTTGCGCTTTTCTCGTTCTTCCCATTTTCGCGCTAAGCTTCCTATGAAGGAGGGAAGCGAACTAGGTCAAGATAAAGGTATATGAAGAATGATGATTGGGCTTACCTCCTCCGGTGCCTCCTCCACTGGTCCTATTGTAAGCTTTTCGCCCACCACTCATTTCACGCAACTTTTTCCAAAATGCCCCGATCTCGCTAAGTACGACCTCCTGCTGAGCGACGGCTTGACCGAGGCGTTGTTGATACGGTCTAAATTTCTCTAGTTCAGCTGCAAAGAGTGTCGGTTCAACTGCGGTATTTCGGCGATTTAGAAGAAGTAAGTGGGATACATCATCTGTTTGTATCTGGAAGGAATGATAGATCAGTTTGTAGACTGCGAATCGGGTAATATTCAACTCTTGAGCCCACCTTCTCCTTTAGATCCTTCAATACTTCCCCTCTTTCCCTAGAAATTTTACTCAACCTCCCAAATCTCTCATCGATCTCTGATACTAATTCGGCGATTACGGCTCGTTCATTAGCTTCTTCGTCGTTATTAACCCCTTCATCTATATCAAGTAAGCTTTGAGCAACATGCGTTCCTTGATCATTGACAACATCCATAGCGCGTCTGAACAACTCCTCCAACTCGCCTTCACCTCCCCAACCAAGCAACACCCCAACATCGGCTCTCACACCGTCCCAAAGCATCTCGACTTGCCTATCGCTTCCTTCGGCTTGGCCGGAATGATCCTGGAGTTCCTTCAACTCCCTCCTCATATCCCGTGTAAGAGACGCACTGGGCTCTTGAGTGAACTTAACCCCGTATTGCACGCGTAGTGTTTCAGTAGTATGGGATTCTTGGGAAAGGTTGGACGATATATGAGAAAGAGTTGACTGAACGTTGGATTTGCGTTGGGTCAATTGAGAGAGTAGTGAAGTGAGGGGGTCGCGGGATTCCAAGGATATGATTTCGTCGGTCCATTTCCGAGCATTTGGTGGAATTGCATCCACATCATCATCAATATCACCTACCGCTTCCTTTAAGATGGCCTTGAACTTGGCCACGCCCTCCTTAACGCCCATGGTCTCGATCGCACTTCTTACCTGACTCTCAGCCAGCTCCACTCTTTCCACTTCCCCTCTAACCAGTTTCGCCTTCTCCTCAGAATAGACCGATGCACTTTCATGCACACTCAGTGGTATTAATTTCAAGAAGATGTCCTGCCCGATGACCTTCTGCACTTCGGGCGCACCATACACTTCCTGTATTGATATCGGTGCAGCGACAGAGGCTACTGAAGTTGTTTCAATTTGGGGTAAGGAGTCGGGATTGGGTAGGACGGCATTGTAAATGAGATCATTCTCGTGTTGGGCGGTGGATTTGGCATTGGTACAGAGTGAGAGGTGGGCTTTAAGCCGATCTGAGAGAGTGGAGGCAGCGTCAGCGGGTAAGGTTGGCGAAACGCTTGGATTAAAGGAAGAAGCAAGGTATTGGGATTCTTTGGCAAGGGTTTCGGCGAGGGTCAGACGCGCGAGGGCGTCTCCGTGTTTGGAAAGGGCCCTATCAGCGAGGGAGCGGTGATATTGGGCAAGAGACGACAGATACTTTGCTTTTATCTGAGATATCACGATTAGTATTAGATTCCCTTTAATGATACATAACGTACTTGTATCAACATGACCCAATTCCTATCAAAGATCCCCTTGCCCATAAATTCTTTGACCTGTTCCGTGAGTGCAGTATACATGCC
This sequence comes from Lentinula edodes, assembly GCF_021015755.1. Classification (NCBI taxonomy): domain Eukaryota; kingdom Fungi; phylum Basidiomycota; class Agaricomycetes; order Agaricales; family Omphalotaceae; genus Lentinula; species Lentinula edodes. Next base: position 206,105 of record NW_025764343.1, read on the forward strand.
TGCCGTCTGAGCTGCGACTTTACTGACGAGCCCACTACCTTTCTTCTCTTCGGTGCATTTCTCCAGAAACACTTCGGTCGCTTGCGCCAATATCAAGGCGACGAGGAATTTTATCACTTCCCTGCTAAGATCCGTTGAAGGAGCATGAAGAAAATTGTCGTTGATATATGTCAACATCCCGGCGCAGGTACGGAAGTAGTAGAATGCCCGTTTAATTCCTTCTGGATCCGAGCGGCTTTGTGAAGCAGCAAGTGAGGAGTGAACAGAAGCAATTTGGAATAAGATTGAAGCCTTTTCGAATGCGATACTTGTCTGCGTAGTAAGTTTCGCTGTGAACGCGTCTTTCCAAGGGAAAGTCACTCGGATCTCCGCAAACCTCAGCTCCAAAAGCTCCAATTGACCAAAGTACTTGTAAAGCAAATCCCTAGCCGTGGAATCGCTGCCTGCTCCTCGAACAGCATCTTGTCGACAACGTTGTAGTGAAGCGCATTCCGATGAGTAATTGTCCGGACTTTCCCCATAAGATTGCGATATTAAATGACGGATTGGCGTGGTCCAGTCGACTTCCTCCGTAGATTTGAGAGGAATTGAGATCATCGGCGATTGGTTCGCCATTGTGGTAGAGAATGAAGCTATAGGAAAGTGACAAGTCACTGCGGTAACCGGTTGATGTCACCTTACATCTTTCCCATCATCCATCATGTCCTCCTCAAAACCTGTATCGAGTGAAGACATTCTAGGCCAAAAGGTACTCTACTCCTGAGCTCTCTCCTTACTATGACTATCCTCATTGTCATTATTTAGTACGACCGCTGTTGTACGTGGACAAGTTTATCCAATCTGGTTTTTGCCTCGCACTGACGGGAGTTTTCGGATGTCCATTCTTCTTACCGCTTCTGAACCCTGTTTCCATGGTCGGAACTCTTCATCCAATTTCTCATCCAACTTCTCGTATCATTGAACGAAACAAAACTCCCATTCGCTCATATATCCCTTAACTTGACAACTTCATAAACATTCAACTGTACCTCGGTCGACGGACATGTCTACGTTGATCGGGCCTTTGCTCAACAAACTCTTTACCTTTTCACCTTTCATCTGTCACCCCAAAACACGATTGGAACGTCTTACAACCCTCCATACGCCTGTTCTAACATACTCACATACGCGTACTTTCTGACACACTGCCGGCTGTTTCAACAGTGGCAGACTTCCTTGTAAAGACGTGCGTTTTACATCCCCCTCGCTCTTTTCATTGTTATATGTTGCTTCTCAAACCCTACTTTCTGCGAACGGCTAATTTAGCTGCTTCCTCATGTTCGTTCTCCTTTGCGTATCTTCATATTGACAAGCTGGTTTCAGAGGAGTGGGATTCAGCGTTGGGGTCGTCGCGTCTGTTATCCTGTTTAAACGTGAGTTTTTCTTCACTCTGAGATTCCTTCATCGCTCACCCAACTTACAACACTTCCTTTGATCCCGTTGTCATCAGGACGCACCTTTCCCATCGCTCTTTCAACCGGATTCGGCGCAGGCGCGGCCTACTCTGACTGTGATCGGTCATTTAATCCAGCCAGAATACCTGGAACAAGAATCATCCCTGCTGCGTCGTCTGCCTCGCCTGTGGTACCAGCTGAACCCGAGCATAAGCACCAGCTATAGAGAGGCCGATTCAGTGGTGGTAAAAATAGTGGGAGGATGAGAAGGGGAACAAAGAGAGCTCTGCGTCTAGGCAGGAGGAGTCACCACACGGATACTCTTAACAATTTTTAAGGAATACATTCGTTATGCCGCTGCCAAAGTCAAAACCAGATCATAGGTTTAGAGCAAGAACAATTTACCTTAACCCTCGTTGTGCGCTCATGATACTATGTCGTATTTCACTGTCAGTAGGTGATATATGAATCTACACTCATTCTTCTTCTGTAGCGTCTTCGTTGGATTTATTGCCTCCTGGTGTAGCATTTTGTGAACAGCTTGCGCGGCCACGCACCATTATTGGCTAGTCAGGATCCTTGTGTACCACTGTGATCGCGATGGTTACTCTACCTATAAACCTCAGGAGTACATCGTTAACGACGTTGTTTTTGGTTATTTAGAGACGTGCAAAATTCTGGATATTTCTCTGGCACGTTGATCTTAATGGGAGGATACAGTTGTCACGTTTGAAAAGAATTATGGTCCTCAATACTATTGCAACGACTGTTTACAAATCTATTTAGGGTCTGACTCGGGAGACTACCTCAATACAGAGGTTAGTCAAAAAGCTCATAATTAGGCGTCTCCGACTGAAACCGTAAGTGCACCTATGAGGTAATTCACAGTCGAGACAATCAGGTATTGATGTTATCGATGTTATGGATTTGTCAATGCATTATACATACTATCCTATCCTATCCTATCCTACCTACTACCAAAGCAGACAATGAAAACAGCACAAAATTCTCAAGTCATCCTTCGTCGAGCGACCGGAGGTGCAGGACTCACACTATTTCCAGCGGAAGGGAAATGCGAGTTATTACTGTTCGCACTCAATGCTGGTTGCCCATTAGTTTCTTGATGCGAAGAAGTCATCCCAACCATACGCTCTACAACAGCCTGCGCCTGATCCCAGTCCAGCGGCTCGTCCTCGTCCCCTCCTTCACCAGGCTCATTCCCTGCACCCAGTCCCCAACCACCTATACTCGCACGGGGAGCAGTAACTGTAGCTGTCGTTGAGCTACCCGTAGGCGTCCCAGGAGGTAAATCCGGACTCTTCAATGAATCCAAGAAAAAGTCTCTCTCCCTCTGCCTCTCGATTTCCGTAAACCCGAACATGCCGATATCCATACCCGTGTTATTTCTGGGGGTATCTAAGTCACCACCATTGAGGTACTCATCGCCACCCAAAGCTGGAGTGATGTTCAGACGCCCTCGAATGGTGAGCTTTTTATCTGCGACGCGACCTCGACGATCACCAGGTCCGCCTTCGCTCAGGAAGTTTGGCGCTCGTACACTATTTTCACCTATACCAACGCCGCTACTTATGCCCATGCGGTTGTTGATACCCGGATGATATTGCCGGGAGGAGACAGACGAACCGGGAATGGGACGCCCTCCACTTGGTCGATTGAAGGTCGATTGGTAGTGCAAGCGGGAAGCAGAGCGCACAACACGGAGAAGGTCTGCAATAGCGGCTTCGCCTGTGGATAAATTCGATGCATTCGAGCTGCCGCCTGCAATGCCTAACGAGAGCGTCTGAGGTCGCGGTCGGGACTGTGCAGAGAGTACTAGGAGCATCTGCTGCATACGCGGAGGTGTCTCTTGTAATGGCTCCTGATGTGAATTCTTGTTCAGGCTCATGTTCGAGGTGGCTGACAGCCGGGCATAGAGGCGAGACGAAAGAGGGAGAATGATTTTGTCGCGGAAGGAGCAAAGTGCTACTGTACGTACATCGATGTGATAGGAAGACATTCCGAGTGAAGATGATATAGATAATGACGGTTTGGACTGTTTGTTACCAGATGTTTGGCGGGAAGGTGAGCTTGGGCGTTTCGGTCCACGGTAGAGCGAGGATAAAAGGGGATCTATTTGGAGAGGAAGTAAAACGCCCTCCACGTACGTGAGGACTTGGTCCCAGAAAAAGCCCCAGAGCTCGACGACTCGTGAGATGAGTTTGTCGTCTTCGATACCGGATAGTTTCGCGTTCAACGTGACCATGCCGGAAGAGAGCAGCTCGGCGGTGTCGCTTTCCAGTGTCGACAGAGCTTTAGACGGTGTAGACGAAACTACAGATGATATGTGACGCCTGACAAGGTTATTCAGGTCTTCACTAGGTGATTTAAGATCAGGATAAGATGGATTGTTGACCGAACAACAACTCATCTCACATTGGTATCCTCAACGGCTCTCCATTGAACAATGGTAGTAGATTTACATGTAGAAAACCCCAGGGATCATTGGATGACGAGGATGATAATGAAGATGTCGATGCCTGAGGAATAGAAGGGTTAGGTAAAGAGGCCGAACTAGAAGGAACAGTGCCAAGTCGGTGCATTTCGCGAGTTACGAGCTTGGAGTCGTAAGTGCGACCATAAGCAGCCTATTAAATCAAAGAGAAGATACAAACTCGATATTGAATATAATGAGTGGGAAATTGGAAAAGATGCGGACCTTTGAGGGAGATGTGGTTGGGTGCATACTTAGCGAAGTCAATCTCGGCACACTTACGGCGCTACTAAGAATCTTTAACTCTCCTAGTTCAGATAATAATATTACATTGTTCTGCAAGACAACTGGTCTTACGAATATCAGTTCTAGTTGCAGGTAGTCTGAGAGCAGTCAACGTCTATTTAGTATTCAAACCCCCGACCTGCTATCCTTCTTTCGGCTTTTCTGTCTCCATCTTTGCTCGCTGAACGCCTGGCACGGCTGCAGAGTCTGACGGTCTGGAAAATCTTTTTTGAGCTTCACCGAGTACAAGACGTTTGTACAGCACATCTACGCAGGATGCCAATTATTGTCATGAGTAATTTAACAATCTGCAAAGAACCTTACATCCTGTGACCACAATCATCGGAAAGGTGGCGAGCATCAGCCTTACGCGTCGCTGTTGGAGCGTTAACAATGGTCTTGGAGGCACAGACATTGAAAGCCCGTGAACGCGAAGGCCGTCGAGAGACTCCGGCAAAGTGAGAGTCAGGAATCAGGGAATTCCCGCGGTAAACGCCTATAACTCTGTTCAGTACTCCGAAGTACCAGTTCGGTACAGGTCAATGATTGGACTCAAAAGCACACTCAATGTCAGGCATTCAGCATTTCTAATCTCTTACCACCTCTACTAACTTTTCCGTAAACAACAGGTCATAGACAACTCTGGCGCCCTTGTCGTAGAATGTGTTAACGTTCTCAAAAACAAAGTCAATAACCGCTGGGGTTCTGTAGGCGACGAAATCGTCTGCGTTGTTAGGAGTGCTCGACCCGTATCCGCTGCTGCTCAAGCCTCTTTGACCGCCGTCAAGGTTCGCCGAGGAGACGTCCGCCGTGCAGTAATTGTCCGCACGAAAAAGCCAGTACAGAGACCTGATGGGAGATACATTCGGTTTGATGATAATGCTGCAGTACTTTTGAATAATAAACGAGAAATGCTGGGAACAAGAATTGGGGGTGTTGTGAGTGCGGATCTAAAGTTGAAAGGATGGGGGAAGATTGCTGCTGTTGCACCCAAGGTATGGATTTCTTCTTCGACAGTCGCAACCGAGCTCGTCAATACTTTAATTTTCTTCCAGGCTATTTGATTCGCCCACAGTTCAACCTTGAAGTAGCTCGTGCATACATATATATGTGATAAACCTCCGCTAAAATTTTGTCACAAAACTGTGGTTGGGTTTGGGAGGACATAGGCCATAGGTATAATCCAAGATAGAGTCCGAGGATGTCTTTTGGATGAAGGGCTGGGTGAATCCGACTTACTTGGAGGACGCTTCCTCACAAAACTCGTGAAGAGATTATTGGAACCTTCCAATACTAAATACTGTACATACTTCAACTTTGCCTCCTCGATTGAGCAACTATTAAGCAACTTATGGTAACCAAAATGGTTATTCCAAGTATCAACGTGGGAGTTTCGAAATGTTGGCGCGACTTTGGTCGCATTCAGAAATTTGAACATGCTTCACAACCACTTTTATTGTTTTGATCATGTCTTCAATCCTCTCAGAGAGGCAGCAGGATGATCTGTAAATCCTCTTCTACTCAACCTTCTCCGCACAATCTAACTTATCTAGAGGCACAAGGCGATGCTGGATTATCTCCACACCAATGGCTTTCATAAGACATACGACCAGTTCAAGGGCGAACTGCCTACTGTAAACCAATAATTCACTTTCGAGTTCACCGTACTTTGACTCATTCTTTCAATGCTTATGCAGCTAGCCGACTTTCAACCCGATCCGTCTGCCAAGACGAGTGGGCTGCTCGCTAAAAAGTGGACAAGTGTGATCAGGATGCAGAAGAAGGTGCGCACGCGTTTTCGTCATTATCATTAAATCATTCAGTCGAAGCTAAATTTTCCTCATAATCTCTTCGATATTCTATATAGATAATGGAACTTGAAACTCGCCTTGCTCAAGCTTTAGAAGACAGCTCGCATATGGCAATACCAAACGGCACCAGTGGAAAGCAGTCCAACACCGATTGGCTACCTACAGCAAGTTCCGCCAAGCACACACTGACAGGTCATCGAGGGACTGTCAACGCCGCTGCTTTTCATCCGATATACTCAGTCGTGGCAACCGCAAGTGACGATTTTACGATCAAAGTCTGGGATTGGGATTCAGGAGAACTTGAGCGGACGTTGAAGAGCCACACGAAGAGAGTCTCGGACTGTCAGTTCAATTCTACTGGAACTACCCTTGGTGAGTGACTCTGTCGTTGTTTGCCCTATATTGAAGTTGAACGCCCAAATGCAATATTATAGTTACATGCGGGTATGATCTGTTCATCAAGCTATGGAATGTCGAGAACGATTATCAAAATTTCGCGACCTTAAGAGGGCATGAGCATTCGATCTCCACAGCTCGTTTCCTTCCCGGTGACGACAAGATCATTAGCTCAAGTCGGGACCACACTCTCAGGATATGGGATATCGCGTCGACGTTGGTATTCATAATGTTTGCATATATAATGTCCTTAATTCTCTTTTGTCATCAGTCACTGCATCAAAGTCATATCTCCTCATGATGCTTGGATACGGTGTGCCGTGCCGTCAGACGATGGAAGATTAGCAATCACAGCCTCTGGGGATCATGTATGTGTTACTTCCCGCTCACGTCAAGTAATTGCTCACCTAAAATCTTATCATTAACTCTAGACTTCAAAAGTTGTCGACCTCTCTTCAGGGGATGTGAAAGCCGAATTCCGAGGTCATGAAAACGACGTGGAGGCGGCAGAATTCTGTCCACCTCATGCCATAGCTGCTATTCGCGAACTGGTCGCGGTTAAGGTAAACACAGATCATGTTCTGCCGCTTTGTGTACAAGACCTGAATTCGCCAAATGAAACATATCTAGGCTCCTCAAGGCGCCCAGGCATTGGCTAATCAGGGGCCTGTGTTTGCAGTCACCGCATCCAGAGACAAGACAGTGAAGATTTGGGATGTTAATAGTGGACAATGTCTCCATACGTTGGTACGTTCGGCTTGCATTGTTCTTCTCTCTCTCCCTCATTCTCTTTCACATAGCATGGCCACGACGATTGGGTACACGCAATCGTTTTCCATCCCAATGGGCAATACATGCTCACTGCAGCCGATGATCATACCATCCGAATCTGGGATTTAAAAACCGGACGCTGCACTCGCAAAATCGAAGCTCATGTGCAGTTTGTTACGTCCATGTCTTGGGGGAGGCAAGTTGTCGGGACTGCGAGCCAAACTTTGGATAAAGATCCTAATGCCGGACCGAGGCTTGTCAATGTGATTGCTACCACTGGAAGTGACCAAGTGAGTGTAAAAATACGGTGCTTCGTTGCTTCAAGCTAATCTTTACCCTTTTTAATATCAAAGTCGGTGAAGATATGGGTACCTACACGATGAAATGTTATCATTATTGTTACGTTTTTCCTCTTTGTTTCGCAGAACCTTACATTCATACGTTCTTCTACTTACTTGAACTGGGGACGGGGGGACGTCCCCTCTAATAATAATATACCACATTCCTTTGAGCTGTTCGTTTTCCCTCCTCCGTTCATCGTGTGTATAGAGGATTGTACTCATTCACTCACTCATTTGATTCATATGACAAACCTTACCCATCCATCCTTAGACTCATTTTCTCGTCTCTTTCTTTCAATACACTGCCAGCATAACGAGTTTCATCGTGACCATCAGGGAAAAGCGACTTCTGCTGTCCAGTTGTGCACGTCCGACAACGAAGGACCAGGCCTTGGCGATCGTATTGTGTAGAGGGGGAAATCTAATCCTGCATCGGTTTGTGTCAGACGTCAGTGGAGTGCTAGTATGATTCAGCCTGAGGTAGCTTCAAGCCAGACATTGAACGTTCGTATGTGATTCTGCAGCGAAACAGAAAATTCCTGGTAACAAATGCAACTCCAATTGTGATTCTGAACAAGAAAGTCAAACAAGAAAGTCATCCACTGCCCGAGATCAATTGATTCTAGGGTTATGTACTTTCTGGAGAAATAGGGTTTGACAGCCCCAGGTTCCGATGCCATCAATCATTCAGCTCCTCTCAACTTCATAATCATTCGGTCTAGCCATTTTTCCCGTATGCATAAATAGGCGGAAAGCAGGAAGACGACTTGCACTCATGACCCAACTCTCTCAGTCTGACAATGACTAAAGTACAGCCAGTCAAGCGCACTTCATCCGGTGCAGGAACACGCGGGAAAGGGACGTACGCTTCGCGAGCATGCAGTGTTTGCAAGAGAAAGCACGACTATGTTTGCCCTCATAAATTGGATGTAGCTCATTAAAATTAATCAGAAAAATCAAATGCGATGAAGTCAGACCTTCTTGTGGATCTTGTGAAGCATCTGGACGACGTGAAGAGGTGTCTGTCTATCCGACCCTCGGAGTACCCTTCTGACCTTCCATATCCAGTGTGCTTGGACAGGAGAAAGCGCCCGAAAGCCCCGTACTGAAGCTCATTTTGAAGCTATGCGCAGACGAACTGATGCATTGGAACGTTACGCCAATATCCTCGAATCTATGCTCGAAAGATGCCAAAGAGAACATGGCGGTACATATCAGGATGGTCAGTCTTACTTGCAGTTTCGACCGAAGGATTACGGAGATGGGAAGATGGAATATGAAGAAATCGAAGGAGAATCTAGTTTAGATGGAGATGATATAACAGCAGAGATTTGTGTTTCCGCACAGAATCTCACAGTGAGTGAGCTTGCTTTTGAAATTCATCTTAAGGTGAACTTTTTATGTCAGCTGGACGAACGGGGTCTGGTGTTTTACGGGAATGCTGCACCTTTCCGCTTCGCGAATACATTTTGCACTTTGCCGAAACATGTTTCTATCATACCTGATGTAGAAATCAATCTCAGTGAACGATATATGCTCCTAGTTGACGGGGCGGACCCAACTCATTACGATCCTCTCTTTGACTGGTCGCGTTATCTGCCTTCACAAGTCCCTTTAACCCGACAGGAACATGACAGGCGAGTGATAATGACACTAGCTCCCTAGGTTCTTCGTCCTGAACAAATCACGATAGGGTCCTTGATCTTTTATTCAAGTTCTTTACCTCCTGGTGCATGCGGATAGTCCCTGTCCTTTTTCTACGCGACATGTACCGCTACCTCAGCGTACATCGCTCCCAAACTCCGCCCAAAACATCCCACTATTCTCCTATGCTCCATAATGCTCTTCTTGCTGTTGCTACCGGGTTTTCAGATGATCCTCAGATTCGCAACTTCGAAGCTAGAAATTTTTTCGCGGATGAAGCAAAACGGTTGATGGAATCGGAAGTCCAAAGGCCGAACGTCAGCGTTGTGCATGCACTTTCGATGCTCGGTAGTTTCCATTCTTCAAGCGGCGAGCAAGGTTTGGGCTATGTGTATTTCGGAATTGGGAGTCGAGTCAGTCAAGCTTGTAAGTCGTCGAAGTACATGCACAGTATTTGTCTGATCTACAATCATTATTGTAGTGGGCTTGAGTGTAGACTGTTCCGCCTGGGTCAAATCAGGCCTCATTACCACGCATGATATGTATGATCGAAATTGGGCGTACTGGACAACGTTTACTCAGGAAGTCTGTTGGTGTCTCTACGTTGGTCGAGACTTCAGTCTCTCGACAACATCTGAAGGAAACCCTATACCTGTGCCATATGTTGACGCAGAGTTCGATCAAATTTCTTGGGAACATCCTTCTGCGAACATAGCCCCCCAACCGAATTATCTTTCCACCACTTTTGCTGCTACTTGTGAACTCTTGAACATTGCAAGAAAAGTTATGGGCGTTGCGTAAGTTCTCCTTACATATTCAATCTATGTGTGACGAGCTCTAGCAATTAGAAATTCCCTCCATGTATCGAGTCATCGGCGGGAGGTCAAGGATGAACAAATCAGCGGTATTGAGTACGTTGTTGTTTTTGCTGGCAACCTACTCTACTTTTTAACCTCTTTCTTCCAGTCTTCAGCTGCATGCGTGGAAAGGGAAATTGCCTACCGAGATTGACATCACGCAAGCGAACAAGAATACTTCCACACCTCATAAGCTCATGCTGCACTTATCATTCTGGTGGACCTTTATTCTTTTACATCGGCCGTTTTTTCATCGTAGGAGGCGCCCGGACACGACCACAAGGGATATTGACCATGTCAAGGTAATTGCTCAATGTGTCTTGATGACCTTACTCTTGTTCTCAAGCTTTATATCCAGCTCTGCAGGCGTGCAGCCGATAACATTATGGACCTTCTTGGGATATACCGTTCCCTATATACACTTCGCTATGTCCCTGTAACTCCCGTTCAGATTGTTTTCGCCGCAGGAACCGTCTACATCCTGCTCGCAGTGCAAGCGACAAGAGGTCTTCGTGTAGCAAAAAAAGACTTGCAGATGTACGTCGGTCGAGCAGACCTGTGCGTACAATACTTGGCGGAGATCGGCAGAAGCTGGAAATGCGCTTCGGACATTGCTGATATTCTGAGGGGCTTGATTGCGATGCAATTAAGTCCTGTTCTTGAGAAAAAGACGACCGAGTCATCGAACGTGGAAAAGCAGTGCAGGAAGGTCGATGCGGAACCCGACCTGTCTACATCAACCTCCTCAATCGAGGGAGATAAGAAAGATATCTCGAGCTTGTCTGATACCTCCCCCTCTTCCGCTACAATGAATTTCACCCTTGATGGATTCACAAGTTCATATCCCGACGCAACCTTCTTTTCAGAATCAGCCTCACCTTCTATCTCACCATCATCTTCTTACCTAGCGTGGCTTTCATCTGCCACCTTTCCATCGAGCATGCCTCAGCCTGGTCCAAGTAATACTGCAAACTACGATCTTTCTAATTTATTACAAGAAGACGTTACGCACTCTTCGGTTTCCTCACCTCTATCCATTAATTCGTTCATCATGCATGGGTTCCCTGCACTTGACTCAACCTCAGCTCCCCCAATAACATCTATGGAAACAGCAGGCTTCCTCGCTATGTTGGGTGGGGAGTCTATATCGCACGGCCCGTGTATACCACCGTTCAGCTCTATGGAATATATCGAAATGGATAATGTCGATCATGGATATCTCTCAGATGCTGGTACTCTTGTGCACGCTGGATACGACGTTGGTTGCAACGTTTACGATTGTTGAAGGCGATCATGCAGACCAACTATGATCTCCAAGTTTCACGACGCTTGCAGTGGTAAAGACAAGTTTGAAAAGTGGGCATTACAGCAGAAATGTGATAACGATATGTGTCAAAAAACATCCAACCAAAGAAAATAATATACAAAAGACGAAAAAAAAATCGAAGCAAAAGTACCTTTGAAACATTCCACCCAGATACGTATAAGATAATGAGCATCTGCATTCCATTACATTAGAATGTCTTGTGAAAATCACGACCGTTTGAATAAGAAGAAATAACTTGAGTGATGGATATCGCAGGACGAAGGGTGCAAGATGGAAATGCGTGGGGGTAGGAAAAAGGTATGTGTGATCGACCGACCGACAATGGTTGAGGGAATTCATAATGAATAAAGAGGAGTATAGGTGCGGGAACAGTTCTTGTCGACCATCCAAAACGTGAGATATCAATAAATGTTATACGTGGCAATTGTAGCGTAGCTGGGAATGCAATAGGTTTTGTTAATTTCTTTTCGTATCATAGGTCGGATTCTAAGGTGGAGCACAGCAAGCATTTGGCTCATAAATATCGATGCAAAACGTCTTTCAAACCATTGATTGTGATTTTGGGATAGGCGCTGGTGATGATGGAGGGGTCGGACGACGTAGAACAGCATGAGGTGGATTCTGGACAGGAATGGAGGGCCGGCGAAATGTCTGGAATCATATACATAAGGTTCGCTCGGGATATACGATGGAACAATTGAGCACTCACATGGCGAGACATAATCATTTTCGCCATTGATATTGGTTCTTTCGACTGGTAAATTGTGGGCACTATGTGGCACGTTAATAATCACGACATTTGACTTTATGGAGCTAAGCCACAAACGGGTTTGGTTCAAGGAAGGTGCATTTCGCGTTGGTTGTGACGTTTGCTTTCCCAAAACAGCCCCGTTGAGTCCGACGCCTCTTCCAACAGCAGTTGATGGTGGAGGAACTGTGAGGCTGACAGGCCAAGTGACACCATCCCATGCAGTAAGAAGAGAGCTCCATGTCCGACGCTGCGCCTGAATGAGCTCTTTCTCCGATTTCTGAGCTATATTCGTGGAAAGTTTCGTTCTCGATTTTCGATGAAGGAAAAATTTAAATAAAACGGCAGCTGCTAGGACCGCTAGTCCGATAAAGGATAGCAGAAATAGTGAGCAGGTCGAAGATAAGTAGGAGTATTTCGTAGGGAATCCCAAAAAACTAGGGATTTCAACGGGAGAGCTGCAGGGAATTGGTAGATGCATTTTCGTCTGGAGGAGAGGAAGATCGAGAGCCCAGGCAAGTTAATGCTCTATAAGACAGCCGAAAAATAATAACTCGAGCTGCTGGGTATCGATGGACGAAGGGGCACTCTCGCACACGGGAAAAGCGGTGGTCAACGTTGCGTGGCAACTCCATTATATCAATATCTCAGGAGTACGTAATCATCAATTACATATTGAAAATGATTTCAACGATCAGACTCAGACGTCTGTTCCTCCCTTCAGCGCTTCAGCACAGTGAATGTTCCACACTGGTTCGACCTGTCGCACTATCGACATCTACTGATCTCCAGATATGACCACGCAAATTCCCCATTGTTGCTTTTTCGGCTGCTTCTAGAGCCAAATCTGAAAATGCCTGTGCGCTTGGAGGCGCTTGGCTTGCGGCCGTATACCTTGTTTCCCCTATGGAGGCTAAACGTGGGTGCCTTTTCACCTCCTACTAGATTGACGATTGACGACACTTCGCGCTCCGGCTGGACGAAAAGTATCTAGGATTCTCCGAGGAGACTCAGACTCAGCGTACATTCGGACTTTAGCTTCCGGTTCGATCAACCCCGCTCTGTTCCAGGGGGAGGTTGACCTGATTTCAGATAAACTGCTTTCTAGTCGGTTCACTCTGTATCAACAATGAAGCTTCAGGTCCTAGTGGTTGTAGCTTCGAGAGAAGAAACATCGACTCTTGGTATATTTCCGGTAAGGATTAGTCAAGGGCTTTTTTCGGACCAATATACACCATTATCCGTGTAAATGGGCCCTGGATTGTTTGAAAATATGTCATTGTGAATCCCCTGGAGCGGGCCGTGCGGATGTCCCTGTTCCTGCTATCTAAGTCTTTGGTCATTTGCATTAAATGTACCAATTCCATTCCAGCACTCAGGATACTGAGGCTTATGCTCGAGCCCAAAACTCGTTCCGAATATCTACCCAGGCACATGACTGTTTCTAAATGGGACTGCGTCGGTTCTTTCTCCCTCTCCTCCTCCAAAGAATATCCGATCGCGATGCTGCTCAAATAGCAGGCTAAAATGGGTCATTGTGGACATTGGGAGAAGGTTGTTGCGCTTCAAGTTAAAATTATGCAATGTACACTTCCACTACGGTTCGAAGTTTCAATTATCAATCTGGAGGCTTTGAAGAGGTGTGCAACGTAGTATTCATGATTTCATTTAGGTTGATACGTTGGTATAGGATCGTGGTCCGCAATCCCCTGAGCGCTAGCAGCGTTGTGCGCGCTCTTTGAATTGTTCATCATGGTGTTACAATTACCATCCCAATGTAAATACAACGACGCCTTTTGGAAACCAATGGGAAACCGACGAATATTGCTGGCATGGTATGCCACGGATTGCTTCTCGGGTTCGCATGCATTATATGAACTCGTATGTGCGTTTCTCATACAAATTTTGCCAATGAAGGCGATACTAGCCGTATCTTCCGGATCTGTGGCTAGATCCATATGCTTGGTTCGCTCTGTGAATTTTTGACTTCCTTAAGGCCCCTTTTACTAACCTTAAATCTCGAGGTTAGCACAACTAGCTTTACAATGGCTCAACAACAGAGAACGGTCTAGTGGATTGTTCAAGTAATTTGACTCCCAGTTTGAACCATTACTTGAGTATGTGTTGGTCCCGTCCTGTGTAGCTCTATATCACCAATCAGATTCAAAAATAGGGCCACTTCGAATGATTTCGCGATCTATAATCTGTCAGAGATTTATTTCAATTTATACCTGCAACTCTTCATTGATCATTAGTTGCAGATGCGGTAGCCCATAGTGATCAACAACCTTTGCCGGCTTGATAAAAGAGACTGCATTCATGATTCCTCGTCACAAAACCGTTGCCTTTCCTCTCTTTCTACCATTTCGTTCTTCTGTTTGGCGCCGGTCGCATTTTCTTGACTCTTGGTTGGTGAATCCCTGCCCATTCCAACCGCCTTATATCTGCTCTTCCGGTCTGGGACCTTCAACCGTGGCAGCCTGAGTCGCTACCTTGGCTCTTCCTCTTTTGTTCGTCTGGTTCGAAATCTAGTGTTGGAGAAGTTGCGAGTCATTGGAAGGGAAATTTCAAACATAAACCGCCAGATTGGAGCGAGTTTGAAAATCGGCTAGTGCTAGTCTACGTCTACGATAGGCTAAACTCGAATTTTCGGAGCGCATTCGAGAGGTTTCAACGCAAAAACGTTACTATGGACCACGCAAGCGGTGGAATTAACGACACTGGCATTTCGCCTGACGAATTTTCCGCCTTAACGTACGCCATCCGTGTCTCATTCTTCTTTTCACATTTATTGACTACTGTGTTCTAGGGATGTTCCAGTCGTGAGAAAATTCATTGTCACGCCGAAAGATTTACCATGAACGGTCAATATGCAGTTTCTGGGTTATATTCTCAGCTACTTTCTGAGTGGGATATTGCTTGTTCAACTCTGTACGTCGTGGCGGCTCACAACAGCCAAACAAGCATTGATCATTTTGACTGCCTCAGTCTTATACTACCTCTCATTTCACCGAACGGATCCTCGTCAGATAATAATTACAGGCAAGTATCGTGAATCCATGATTTTGTTAACCACAATAATCAACGCCTTACCTTATGCAGTATTTGCTGTTTTTTTCGTCGAATTCTTATCAACCGTATTTGCTACCATGATTGTTATCATGGCTCTCATTGTAGACGGCTTCATTTCCTACTCTATCTTCCTGTGGGGCTTCAAAATTGTGGCTCTCTTGTCCGGGCTAGGTAAGTTTTACTTAGTGCTATCATCCAGATTGTACAGACGTCGTAATCAACCCACATTTTTGGCTGATTTAAAGCTGCTTTCATGGTTCATGCATTTTATTGCTGGCGTATCCGCATCTTGGGCGGTCACTGGGGAATAATTGTGGTTGTAATAATCATTTCAACCTACCAATGCGTGATGGTGTCTATATCTGGATTTGGTGTAGGTTTTATAGCCAATTTTCTCCTCGTTGACTATGTCGATTCGATGTTGACATTACCAATCAGGTGCTTGAAAACGGGATCGGAATTCTTGGAGCAGGTACTGAGACGATAACGGACCCAAAATTACTATTCATCAATGTTGTAAGTCTCACGATTTCTTAACAGCACATCTCAAACTCATCGTTACATGGCGGGCCTATAGTCCTGGTTAGCTGGTACTTCCATTTGCGACATCATCATTGCAACTACTATCCTTCATTTGGTGCGCCTTATTATTTGTTGTGAACTCAACGGTTTACATTGGCATTTTGCGCAATAGCAACACATGATAATAAAGAAGCATTGCACAACAGATCAGTTGATGGGAAGAGTCGAAAGAGTAATGAGCATCGCAATTGACAGTGGGATGATAACTGCAATCGGGGCAGCCATGGAGTTGTTGTTCTTTCTAGTGTGGAGAAATAGTCTCATACATTTTATCTTGTGAGTCTCTACTCTCCTATGAATCAGACCATCCGTGATGATTCATTTGATGATTCATTTGATAGGTTTTTCACCCTTCCAAAGCTGCAAGTCATCGAAGTACATCGTTCTCGACCACGCAACTTACTTAGTTTAAATCAGGTATGCAAACTGTCTCCTGGCGACCCTCAATGCTCGCCTTGCCGTTCCCGGGCGTGGGTTTCGAGAAAGTGCCATGTACCGTGCCAGGGAAAGCCTTGCCATCGACGACGCTTTTTTCGACAAGCTCCCCACTCACTCCCAAGAAGCGTATACGAATTTTGTATCTGGAATCGACGCCAAAATTCAGGCCGCAAATAATGGCGGCCCAACCTTAGACATCAAGCGGCGTTCGATGTCAACCTTAGCTTCCTCTTTGAATTCGGAAACATATTGCGTTCATCTGGAAGCTCCCACCAGACGCAACTCGATATTGGATTTGAGAAGCACCCATGTTCATCACGACCACGGCAACCCGCTGTTGGAACCAGCTCGAGACCATGCTCAGACTACGGCAGAATTCTCTGAAATAGCGCCAGCTTCGACACTACTGTTAGTGAGTGGTGGTTTCTCACTCCTGAGAGCTACATTGGAACTTGACGGATGTTTGAGCCCACAACGGTGACAGAAAATACTAGTCCAGGCCAGATATTGACAGATCCTCCTAATAACACGAGCAGAAGGCATACGATAATGAATTTGCATTCAACTACGCCAGCGGTCAGTGGTAGGGATATACACGTCCAGGGTGAGTTGGAGGCACCGGGGACGCGGCTGGTGCATTCCAAGAGTAATCCAAACTTATCGGCCACAAACAATGACCATGCCCCATCGGTGAATTTCTACATATTTCAATGATTGGATGCTGACTTCATTTCCAAAAGAAACTTGCAGACAAACAAAGCTTCAGTATAGTTTCTGATGAATCACATATGAAGAGCATTGATAGTGCAGAAAGTGAAGAGACCAAGTTTCTGCTGAAAAGAATATCGATAGAACCTTTTTATGGACCATTTCCATCCAGACTGGAGCCCTTGCGTCGACCAGAGGCTGCGCTCCGGTTTGAATTTTAGTCCATTTTCTAATATCTACATATTCTTGGAATCCTGCTGTTTCTACAATTTGAATCGTACCTAATCGTACAGTGTACAATGAGTATGATTTCAATTTGTTTTTTTGAGAAATTTGAACGTAGTCGGGTAACGTGATCAGAGCCGTACCCACGCCGTCCCACGGAAGCTTTTGGTTCTCGTAACTTTCTCAACGATACCCATTGCCCAGGCCTCGGCAGCGTCGAGTCGAACAACACTCAGATTGCACGATTCGACTTAAGGATACCCGACATTTCTCTAATAATTTCCATCATTTCTGGTCCAGATTACTTTGGATCTACTCAACTTGCACCTCTTTGTTGTTATGAACTTGCTTTCCGCGATATTTGAAGGCTAGCTAACTTGTAACGCTACCTATATTTTCATCTATTCACTCAACGTATCTGTTACTTTAGCAAAAGTATAATGGCCTCTAGAACAATAGTGAAATTATCGACTCCCGCTGCACCACGCGCTCCGTCGCTGCAAGAAGCTATCGATCTATCTACCGAGTCATGGCAGGAAGACTTGGCTCGGCTGTTCAGAAATGCAAAGGAATCTTTTGCAGATGTAGTGTGGGAGGTTGGTGGGGGAGGAGTAGGTATCAGTGAGGTTGTAGAGGAAGTTTGGGGACACAAAGGTGTGTTCAACTAATAGTAATGATACAAATGTCACTGATGTTGTTCAATGAAGCAATTGTCTACGCAAGAGCGCCGCCGTCATTTCAATCGCGATATTTTCAATTTCGGCCCAACCTGGCCACCTCACCTTCACCATCACAGTCACCGATACCGGGCTCCTCTGCGTTATCACTCACCTTAAGTTTTGAGCAGGAACGTTTACTTCAAGTTTCTCAGTTGTCCCGGTCACCCTCACCCTCCATTCGAAACTCGCCAGTACCGTCAACGATGACCACCAAAGACGGTGTCGTCGTTACTCGTTTACACACAACCATTACCCCTGCGCTGTTCAGCAATGAGCTCGAGTATTTGTACACTGGTCAAGGATTTGGGGAAGCATTTGAATTCTTGTTTGACTCTACTGGTGATGCATCCCTTGGCGGCGGAGAGGCAGAAGCGCAGGAAATTCGACTTGATAAGCTTAGAAAGGACCTGGTGTTCATGTGGCGATCCAGGTTGTACAGCGATGTCAAGATTTCGCTGATGGTGAATCCGACAGATAATTTCTCTACCAGCTCAAGTGGAAACAAGGAGCACGAAAATACAACTGCAGTATTCAGTACACACCGTTTCATCCTGGTTTCACGGTCCGCGTACTTTCGGAGTCTGCTGCTACCAAATCCACTGAAATCTTTGACATTGGCATCTTCATTATCTTCAACCCCATCACCTCAAACCCTCACTTTACCTTCACCGCCATTTACCCCTGCCTCTCTTCATTTCACCCTCGGATACCTTTATACTGGTACTCTGGCATTCTCTCACCGTACCTACGACCTTACAACTGCGCTGCATATATACCTCTCATCCCTGCCCGCACATCTTCACCTCCCGCGTCTCCTAGACGAGATTCGGGGCAGAATCGTCATGGAGCTTTGCCACGGGCTTTTCCATGCCTTTCTAGAGTTTCCCGAGTACGAGGCGCTGATAAAGGGTAGATGGGGAGGAAACACTGGCGGATGTCGATGCAGACAGTGTGCCCGCCGAGCTCCACGTGTCCTAGAATTTGCTGTTCGTCCGGAAGTCAATGATCCATACCTCGATCGTGGGGCACGTCGTGCCCTGGTAGGATTATTGGGAGACGGCTGGGTGACGTCTGAGTGGGCCGGGCTACCGGCACGCTTGAGGGAAAGCGTTTTGAAAGGAGTCAAGAAGCGGATGATACCTCCTACGGATGAAAAATCGAAAGGTGTCAACGTGAACGTTTGGAGTATGCTTTTCGCTGTGGAAAGCGCTCTCGGAGTAGGAGGCAAACTAGCCAAAGCTGTCAAAGCAGCGGAGAAGATGATGAACACAGACGATGTGGATGAGATTCGTAGGAATTCAAACCCAAATTGGCATGAGACAGTGCGCATGGACCTCCTGCATGCGCGCGAAGCGATAGACGAATGTCTGGCAGATCGTGTCACAGAATGCTTCACACCACCTCCATCAGTCACCACCGGCATGGAGGAAGAAGAAGACTTCCCACCCTCGGAATGGCACGACATTCTTCTACGTGCTTCACCCTTCTATCAACCTCCTTCGTGGCCGGATAGACAGGGGCATCGTAAACTGGCCTCAATTGTCTCTTCCTTAGCACCATCCACACTCACCCCAACACTGACACCCTCAAATGCCTCGGAAGTTTCTGTCCCTGTCCCTCTCTCCTTCGCAAATCACAAGTCAATGGGACCTTCACCGTCCACTGCATATGAAGACGCTAATCGCGTGTCTGCCATCTTGGCTTCCCTTCTCCGAGGGCTCAAACCTTCTAACGCACCTCTTGTTTATCAAACCCTATTATCCAACATCCTCCTGCTCCCTGCCTCCCATGACCCAAACATCTCTCAAAGTTCTGGCAATCAATACCAGTCGATATACGACACCGATGACATGTTTGGCGGAAACAATGCGTTACTATTACCGCCGACGTCACATGTGAGGATACAGGTTGAGGAAGCGAGGATCGAGGTTTTGAGGTGGATCAGAGACAAAGGGAGGTGGAGAGAAGTCCGTGAAGCGGGTGGGTTTGTTGGAATCGATGGGAAGCAGGGCGCTTCAATGGAGGGATGGGCTTTGCAAGAGATCGCCGATTGTAAGTTTGTGTTATTGATTGAATGACTCATTTTTAAAAATTAATTATTTTAGACATTCAAGTTCCTCTTGACGATCTTCTTTTGCCCCCCGCCAACCACACCTCCACCCCTTCTCGAGACCGCCTCAAACCACGCTCCGATACCGACAGTGTCTCTATTCATTCGACTAACTCTCTCACACCCTCGATGCGAGTGTCGATCTTGTCACGGAATTTACCTCAAAAAAGCAGCGGGCTCAAATCTAGTGCAAGTTCGGTTCGAAGTGTCAGCACCGTTGGAAGTACGAATACGATCGGAAGAAGGAGAGTTGCAACGGCCGGGAAAGCGACATCAAGCATAGGAGGAGACAGGCCAGATTCCAAATTGACACCGCATTCTACCCCCGATGTCAGCATATCTGAGCATCCTGAGGCGGATGAAGAAGGAACACTCAACGAAGCAGAGGAACAAGATGGTGATGATGAAGATGTCAGCATGAAATCATCAACACCTCCACGTTCTCGATCCCCTTCACCATCTGTTTCCTCTTCGCTAGTTAAGAAGTTAGGAAACCTTAAGAGCACACCGTCGTCACCGGTTGGCACAGGCAGAAGGCTTGCGTCGAACACATCCCTTGCATCATCCCGTTCTAGTGTGAGAAGCACAAGGACTGTATCTAGTACCACAAGCTCCGTGTCACCTCGTGCAGCAGCGGCTGCTAAACAAGCTGCCTCCCAACCCCGACCGAGATCAGCTGCTTCGACGCGCTCGACATTCTCTACCCGGTCTACAGTTTCCACGGCTTCAAAATCATCGAAGGTATCGACGTCTACAGTTCGCAGGCAAACGAAATCAGGTGGACTTCAGGTCCCCCCAGTGCCGATGCCAAGGCCCATTAGTGCAAGTACGAGTGGTACTTCCACCGCCTCGGGGACCTCAGGGACAAGTGGGACAAGTGACTTCCACACCGCCCCTACTTCTGGGAGTGTCGTCGGTACGCCTAGGCAACGTCAACGAACAGTCAGTGCTACTTCCGCCGGCAGTGTACGCAGCGCACGTAGTACGAGAAGCACGGCGACGAATGCCACCGCAGGCACCACGACTGGCCGGACCACCGGCAAAGTACCTTCAACCAGAAGGCCGCCATCTGTTACATCTATTGCCACTTCGGTCAAAAGTAACAAAGGAACATCTCCGGCCGATAAAGCGCGTGCTCAAGCTAAGGCTACTCTTGTCGCTGCTGGATCAGGGGCAGGAACGGCGTCGTCCAAAGGCAAGACCCTATCGAAGAAAGGTTCGAGTGATACGATCAAAGGCGAACGCGCTTCCGGTTCCAAATCAAAATATCCCTCCAACAAAAAAACTGCTTCCATTCCACCATTGCCTCGTAGTTCTGTTTCAGGATCAATTCCCTCAACAGTACCGGATCCCGGTCCATCTTCTCCGCCCGATGACGAAACCTCACCCTATCCTACTCACCTTGGAGCAACCCTCTCTATTGGCATCCCCTGCATCGTTTCATCTAAACGCAAACGCTTTCGCGCGTTTGCAAGATATATTGGTGAGGTTGAGGGTGAGCTAGGACCATGGGTTGGTGTAGAGGTGCCTGTAAACGATGATAGAGGAAGGGATAAAGACGTCGTGATGGGTAACACGGAGGATTCAAGGCAGTGGAATGACGGTACCTGGCGGGGTGTACGTTATTTCGATATAACGAAGGGACCTAGTAATGGTGGTAGTGGTGGCACGGCAGAGGAGTGGGGTGATAATATGGATGATCGCGCAAGCTCAAGACGGCGGCCTGGGCGGGGAGTTGATGGTACCCCTTCTTCATACATATATTCCAAAGGAATGAAACGCCGTGTGGACCAATGGAGCGGGGATTCTACGTCGAGATATGGCACGGCTTCATCCAAGAGGATGCGCATGGGTATGATGGCGAGAAGTGCCAGTCCTTCTATGAGTGACAATGGCCAAGGGGGTTATGGTGGAGTGGAAAGCAGGGGTTTGTTTGTTAGACCGCAACAAGTGTTGTATGTTGTGGATGCCATTGATGGTGGGGATCTCTAGCATTTTGGTTTATAGGAGAGGTTATGTGTGCGTCGCGCGAGAACGTAGCTTTTTCGCAGTGAATTTTCATACACTTTGTCACTCTTGCCACATTCCTTGTTCTGTTTTTTTTACTATGCTGTCGTCTTCGCTGCCTCCTTTTGTCACCTTTCATTGCCATAATATTTTCGATACCAATGGGACCTATGACCAGCTACCAAACACTCATTCCCAACGTTCTTTATCTTTCTTAGACCTGGTATTTTTCGCTTGCTAAACATTTTCTCGGTGTATCATTTCTCTCAAACTGACATTGCTTAAGGACCGTAGTAATGTAGGAATTACCGTAATGAACCTCATCCGCCTTGCGTCAACGTTCATGATCAGTTTATACGCATAACAATTTCCGAGATTTCTGATAGCACGTATTATTCCTTGAAAGGAGAGGACAGCATGTTTAAAATTACAGTTCATCTCAATGACACTGGATAAGTCGCTCCATCACTCTGTTGAGCCAGGTCCGATTTCCAGGTCTTCATGTCGTTGTACAGGTCCCAAAAAGCGAAGCGGCGTTACCGGCAAGGACAACGTTCTGACATTCGTACGTCGTTTTTCCGTCAGACCCCCTGCGGTAACAAATCAGTATAGTGGTCGTGTAGAAAGTGAAGGAAAACCGACGATAGGTCAAAGCCATTGACATTTATATCGGTGCATCGACTACCAGGAGAACAATCTAGCGAGGCAACTTGAGAACCTGAGCCTGTACCAGAGATGCTAAGATCCAGGAAAAAGATCAAATATTGCAAAGACGAATCCAAACGAACGTAAGTACTTGTTGAAAAATATATCCTGAATAAAGACATTGGAAGGAAATTCTTCGCAATCATCTGCTGACGTTTCGTAGCACTGTTCAGTGTAAAAATTGAACATAACTTCATTAAACAAAATCGTAGACTGACCTGATCGATGACAACTGGACTATCCACATTACTGACCACAAAGTTTTGGAAGGTAATATTTTGTACTGTCCCGCTTCCAACGTCATCACCAGCAAACGCTTTGATCCTAGCGCCATTTTCTGCATTTGCCATTTGTATGTTTCTGAACGAAGTATGTTTGTTATATCAGGGTCTATAGACAATGCGAATTACTTCTTTGCACTTACATGGCAGTAACGTTTTGAACAATGTCGAAAACGCCAGAAAATTGACCCAGAGACCTGTGAAGATATCAATAAAAAAGATTTTATAGTTATCATCAGCGATAGAACACACCCAACTGAGATTCCACTGGAGTACGGAAAGTAGATATTCAGTAGCTAATAAACAATGCAGGATTATCTCACTGAGAGCCATTGCAATTAAGGTCCGAAACAAGGATGTTCGTCGAGTCTGACTAGTGAATCAGTGAAACGTCATAACAGAGAATGGTGCTATATTCACTCGGCTTGAATGAAACGCAGTCGTCGCCGTTGTTTATGACAGAATTTTTTATGGTCACCATGTCGCTGCGGTAGATGTCCCAACCGTCCGTATTAGAAATAAAATTGTCGGACGTAGACTTTGCGGTGATAGTGATGTTATTAAAGGTCACATTTTGGCATTCGTTTACCTTGAATGTGCGGACAGATCAGACACAATTAGGAACTATTAATAGAACATGTTCTGAGAACATACGAGGTTGAACCACTCAGGGCTGTTTACCATCTGAATATTTTCGACCAAAACGTTGGTGGCTTCGTTCAACGTTAAAATGATGGGGCGGAGTAACGACGAATTGGAAGCACTGAGCTCAGATAGTTCAGAATAATGGACGGGACAAGCTCAAGACTCACTCACAAGGCATCATACCAAGCCTGGGCAACGTCGACAAGTCACGCGTTAGAGGTCGATTTTTCTGGTCGGACACTTAATGACTGCTTACTTGGCCTGCTCCATCAAGAGTTCCTCCGCCGCTCAACACAATATTTTCACCACCCAAGAGCCAAAAAGTTATCTGGTCTTGGAATGTAATGGGAAAGCCGTTCTGTGAATCGAGGATGAGTGACGGAATATCACTAAAGTGGTGCACAAAGCCAGCCATACTCCAGACCAATAATCAATATCAGGATTGAATCTTATTGTTCCTTGGAGATCCTAATGGGCACCAAGACAAGGTCAGCCTCACAGCTTGCAGAATATGGGTGAAACTGACAATATCAAGGTTCGACATCCCGGTCATGTCCAGACGGGTCTCTATGTTGAGCGTGGTCCCGGCCGGAATGATCACCGTGTCACAGCTTGCAGCAGCAGCAAGGAATTGGGGCGCGTCGTCACCCGAAGAGGCAGTCAATTCACAAGAAGCCTCTGTAACTCGTTTGAATTTCAGCACGTTTGCTTCCAATACCGCCGAATACACCAAGACGGAAAGTAACGCGATATGCGAACGCATTTTCAGACTCTTTTTTTGGAGGGGGAGAGAAGAAGACGAGCGGAACGCTACGCAGTCTACGATGCTCCCTATTTATTCTTGGGGATGATTTGAGGCGGACCGCTGACATTGTGGTTCGAGCAAGTAATTCCGAAAATGATGAGCATCATCATGACCTCGGACCGTTTTTCATTTGTTGTGGCGAGCCGTTCCCTGTACAATACCCTGAACAGTACCCATGACTCGTTATCCAGTGATGAGGCGGCCTATAAAGGGCAGGTAGCACTAGGATCAAAGAGACAGCGCGATGAAATCATAGACTCGGAACGGTCACATGTAGCGTTCTCTCACAAATAGTTCGAAGTGACTACGTACATAGCTTGTAGCTTGTATACAAAAATGAAATAAGAGGATATCCTTTCCAGCACAACAAAACGATTCTGAAGCGGCATAGCCATTTTTATACATTTGGATAGAGGCCCGCATCTCTCCTGACCTTAGTCATAGCTGACGACGACAAGGAACATGAGGACAGCCTGTTATCGAGAGAGTGTAGTGTAAAAACTCACCTGCGATGATGGCGCTTCCGACACCACTTCCATCCTCAGCATGAACGGTTTTTATGTTACTAGGAAACGAGATGTGCATTAGGATCAGTACATGACCGTAGCATCAAAAGCACTTACTTCCCCTTTTCTCCGAAAACATCGATGAGACCTTCGTGTACTCGATCGGCAAATCCTGGATATTTCTGTTGCATATTTCTGTTAGCGGGGGAATACAGGGTGCAAGCTTTCAACGCACGTTATACAGCGACCCATCAGCACCAACCAGGCAGCCTTCGTCAAGATAGCCCATTTTTCCAACAATTGCCGCGATACCGCAGGCACTCAAACGGGCAGCTCTTCTTCCAATGAGCATTGCCAAAGCACGGAAGAATTGTCGTTCTGCAAGTGTGGTCTCAACAGCAAAGAAGTGCGTGAAAATGCCAATAATCATTAATAATTCATCTGTTGGGTCACTGCGAGGCAAAATGTTGAGAGAAAGCAGAGGGGGTACAAATTATACACTGACCTTTCCATTAGTGACAAAAAAGCGGTCTCAAAGACATATGGCGTCTCGAGTTTGTAAGTCTCCTGCCCAAGAAAGAGAACACCTTCATCAATCAGCTCACAAATCACCAGGCGAAGAATTTCTCCGAGATATCGTCCAGATATCAATTTCTATGAGGTCATTATTAGACAACAGGAATAGAAATATTATATAACGTATGCACACCTCGAATGCCTGTTCGCCTGGCTTATTTGATGTTTCATCGACAATGGTATCGTATTTTGTTCTTGGAAGATGTTCATGCTCGAACGAGTCGAATGCACCCTACCATCGCTCAACGCAAGATTTGATATTAGTCAGGAAGGTACGCTCACCCATTCGCAATTGATCGCCATTTGATCTTTCTCGCTGATACCGAGGTCATTTATCTTCTCGATGTTTTTGACGTCTTCCATGTACGCTGCATTACACCCAGTGCCAAAGATAACGGCAATCTTGGTTTTGGGGTTCACGTAGTGGGACGCGATGAGAGTTCCGGTAGTGTCGTTGATGAGTGCAGTCATTTGAACCGGAAGTTCCTAGGCGAGCGATGTTGAGATATTGATATAAACAACTGTAGCACAGCGACACACATATTTCTCGATCGACTGACGGAACATCTCCGCAACGTCCCGACCTTCTGTGTTCTTTACGCCGAATCCTTTGGTCCAACGAATTAGTTCACCGTGGTCAATTCGCGTTTGATAACAGGGATAGGAAAACTACAAGGAGAGTGTCGGATCAGTTAATGTCTGTATAGACACAATTGTTGCACACGCACTGTGAATCCGAGCGGCAATAACTCGCCGGGCTTTAGGAGTGAATTCCCATCTTCATCCGTGAAGTTTGTGTCAATGAATGTTTTGAGACACTCCGCACAGAAATCGAAAAGCTTGGTGCCTTCATCTTGCTTCTGCTCTTCGGTAAGTCGGTACTTGGTTTGGGTCATTTCAAATTTCCCTTCCCCTTGGAGGGTGACGAGACAAACTCGGAGATTGGTGCCACCTGTGAACTGAATGTTGGTCAAGATACCTTAACATGAGCGAATTGTGAACGAACCGAGATCCAATGCGAGAAAATCACCGGATTCTTGACCAGTGGGCCAGCCGAATACGAACGTCGGAATCATGGGCTGAGTTTATCGTATCATTAAATCGCATAAAGTAAGAGATTTGATACTTACCACAACCTGTTTTGGTTTTTGTAAGCCAAGTTCTAAGCTGTCCTTGAATGCTTCGACAATCATTCGCATTCTCTGAGGCGTTAAGGTAAATCTTTATCTGTAGTGAGTAGCTGATCGTATTGCAGACCATACGATAAGACGAACAAGCTCTCATATTTACGCAAATGATCTGCCATCGTCCTGGAAATGAGCCAGATGAATACAAAGAAGCCATTGAGCTGGGACAACTAGGCCTACTTCTTGGTGGCATGAGGGAGGTCCTCCTCCTCATGTGTTCTGGTGTGAATGGCCATTGTTTGGCCAGTGGGCAGCGTTATGCTGCCGCTCCCGCGACGAGATGCAACCATATTGTACGTCGATGATTGTGATAAGGAAAGTCTGGATGATGGCGCTAGGTCAAAGCTGGTCCAAGACGTCACGGCTAGAATTCAATTCAGGATCATCACTTCTCACCGCCACTTACAATTTATTCCATTTTTCATCATCGCCCTATAATACGATCTTTGACGATGAGCGTAATCACATTCATTGCAAAGGCTATAATTCTACTCTGGACCAACGATCTCGCGGAAAGCAACATATAAATAGAGCACCAAGACTTTAGAAGGTCTCCTCACAGCTGCCTCCTCCCTAAACCATGTCGCACTCAAATTCAAACAGCTTCACTATACGCTGTGAACTTGCAAATCATACTGTCTGGAAAGCTTTGAGCTCAAGGGCAATTCCCCGAACTTCCTCGGTCGTCATCCTGCCAACACTCAAAGGACTTTCAGAGCAATTGAGCGTACCGGAAATTCTTCCATCAGGAGTCTCATCCGGTTCAAGAGCAGACTTAAAGACAGCCGACCAGCAAGCTATGGTGGAAAGAGATTTGATTGATGCTTTGTGTAAAATGAAGGAATTGAAGCATTTCACATGGAGACATGATGCTGGGCCTGTTCTTCATGAGGAGCTGTGGTCGACATTGAAGGACTTGGGGGTTTCCTCTCTAAGATTTATCGACCGCAAAGCCTGTGACTTTGTCGGAGACTCAGGATACTATCGTTCTATTTTCGAATCTCCTACGGCACGTACTATTATCCCAAATCCACTTCCCTTACTAGACTGAAAGCATTGTTTAGTTCTGGACTTTCGCCAAGCTCACGTCCCTAGAACTGGAGACCAGTTTTCTGGCAGGACTTGATGCTGAAGATGACATGAAGTACATGCCTTCGTTGATTAAATTGCTCGAAAATAACGCCGAAACTTTGGAGGTGCAGTTACTCTCTCAAACCTATACGTAAATCCTATGTCTCACAATCTGTTACAGGCATTCAATCTCTCTTTTCGCGACCCAGATGCGCTAGTCGATGTCACTTCGATACTGTCCCAGGTCACTTTCACACGTCTTCGCGAAATTACTTTCCGAAGAGCTTCCTGCACGCCCCAATCACTGTCCAAATTCCTTTCTGCCCATCCGTCCATCGTCAGCCTGTCATTGTCACCGATGATGGCAGGGCGCCGCTGGGAGCAGTTGTCAGTTTCAGCAGACTCTTTACCAAATCTCATGCACCTCAATTGCTCTCCATTTCACGCTGGAAAGATCCTGGATGGCTCAGAATCATCTCCGCGCCCGCTGTTCTGTTTAACCGGCATTGATGTCCGGCAAACTATCAAACTATCCGACTACTTTGATGTTGATAAACAGGATGCATACGCTGATGACGAGGAAATCGCGGAAATAGACACGTACGAAGCAGAACAACTAATCACAGCCCCGTGGAAGGATGAGCTTTTCTCCAAGCTCAAATCTTCTAAACAAATCACACATGTGGCACTGAACGAGACCGATGGACCAAAGGATCTAGAGGTCCTGGCGGAACTGATGCCCCAAATACGGTGGATTGACGTTAGTACTAAGCGGAAGGATGCAGCATCTAAGGTTCGTTCGTACAAGAATTTGACTACAAAATGCTGACTATGTAGAATGCTCAGGAATCTTGGTTCAAGTATCTCTCCAAATTGACTGAGCTTCGTACATTGCACATGCGAGGGACTGGCCTGTATTTGAATTACTTACCTGGACAAGAAAAACTCGGTACTGAAATCGAGAACGACATTCGCGCCTTGGCACAAAGTTGTCCTAAAATTGTAGCATATGAAGACTACGACGATTCGGTCATTATTACTCGTGAGGGGAAGCTGTCGTTACAAGTCGAGCCAAGAGTGGTGCCCAAAGATCGGTTGAAGGATGGATTTCTGTGGCCATCGGAAAGTTTTGTTAGGGCCACATCTAGGAAAAATGCAGGACCAAATCAGCCAGGGCCTGCAGTTGCAGATGTTGGGTATACTTGAAATGAACTCAGATTGATGTACTATGTACATACTGTACCTCTCGCATGAAAAAATGTGTAAGGACTTTTCGTGTATTCCTGAGGCTACATGCGCCACGCGTCACGCACACCCCAGTGTCGGACCCTGTTCAGAACCATATTGTAATTGCATCAAATCTCTATAAACCTTTTCCCTTGGCCATGGCTTCAGTATTCAAGATTGTTCCAACTACGCAACAATATGATTGGGGCAAAGTCGGTTCAAAATCTATAGTGGCTCAACTCGCCGCATCTTCCGATGTCAATCCGGATTTCGCATTCGACGAAAGCAAACCGTATGCGGAGGTAAGAATTGCAATACTCCCGCTGGAAGTGTAACAATGGGTGAAGTAACAGCTCTGGATGGGCACCCATCCTACTTCTCCGTCGCATCTACCCTCGCCGTCAAGTTCTACTCTATCAGCCCATCTCAAGTCGCACCCTTCTCTTATCGGAAATTTCGTTGCAGAGAAGTTTCCTAACGCCAAAGAGGGAAATCTTCCCTTCTTGTTCAAGGTGCGTTTCAGGTGTTTAATCCACGATCGCCGAAAGTTACAATATGCTACATCTAGGTTCTTTCTATCGAAAAAGCACTCAGTATCCAGACCCATCCCGACAAGAGGACCGCAGAAACTCTACACGCGCAGCTTCCTCATATATACAAAGGTCCGTACGGGCTTTCTACAAGATCTGAAAGCTGAACAATGCGCATGCAGACGATAACCATAAGCCCGAGCTAGCCATTGCCCTAACACCATTCCGTGCCTTATGCGGCTTCCAACCTCTTTCAGCTATTGCTAAACATCTCTTCATCACACCTGAGCTATCTGCTCTCGTTCCAAAGACAATAACTGAAAACTTCCTCTCAATTTCTTCCGGATCCGATTCCAGTAGCCCTGAAGCTAAAGCTGCTTTGAAGGACCTCTTCTCTGCTCTAATGACCGCAGAACAGACCTTGGTCAGGGGTCAACTCGATGCCTTGGTTCATCGATATCGATCCCCTACGCCGGAGGACGGCGGTATAGAGGAGCTTGTGCTGAGGTTGAATAGCCAATTTCCTGGCGATATTGGCGTGTTTTGCGCGTTCATCCTCAATTACATCACACTCTTGCCAGGAGAAGCCATTTTTCTAGGAGCAGGAGAACCTCACGCTTATGTCTCTGGAGGTAAGCCTCGCATACATGTACTGCGGCGATCTGTTGAACGATCCTCTCCGCAGACATCATCGAGTGTATGGCCAATTCGGATAATGTTATTCGTGCGGGATTAACACCAAAACTGAGGGATATTCCCAATCTTGTCGCGGGGCTGACTTATGTACCTGCAGAAGCCGCAAGGCATCGTGTTCAACCTTCAGCTTTCCCTCCTTCTGCCACCTCTTCCGCATCGACGCTATACGATCCTCCGATCCCGGAATTTTCCGTCGTGGGAGTGAAGGTCCAAAATCAGCTCAAGGAGAGCCATCCGCCTTTGAAAGGCCCAAGTCTGACGGTGGTCACAGAGGGCAAGGGTGTGGTGTCATGGAACAAAGGGCAGGATACCTTGCAGATTGGGAAAGGCGATGTATTTTTTGTTGGTGCAGAAACGGGTATTCAATACGAAGGACAGGATCTGGTGCTCTATCGGGCTTTTGTGGAAGCCTAACAAGAACTGTTCATTCTCATTGGACGATGATTCCTTCTGATTTGTGTCATCGACTGTATAAATAACTGGAATAGATATGTCAATATGTACAATGAGCAGGTGAAATTTGAATCGATTCAAGAGCTAGAACGTGGGCAGTCGAACTACAGAAATAGATGATCAATGGCTTTAAGGCTACTGCGTATCTTCAGCCCTCCAGGAAGTAAATTGCACGACAATGGTCATGCACACCGTCGCGCTAATTCCTCATGTTTCCAGTGGAATAGTACTTTAACGGTCTTTGCTCTACTATATCCTGAGCCTAAACAACCTTTATTAATTTTCACATCCCGTTCACAATGTTTTCCGATATAGGCTCGCCGACTCCCAGCTTCGGTTTAAACCGTGCCTTTGCGAGTCGTACAGCCAGTCCAAAATCATTTCATTTCTCGAGCGTGGTGGGTGCCCCGACTTTGGTTCTGCCATTGGAGCCACCCTCAAACCTTGAGCGAAATCGCAAGTCGGCGGACAATACAGCTTCACCATTGCCTTCCTTCAACAACCCGAGGACGACGGAATTCGAGTCGCTGAGTGGCGGATATTATTTTGACCATCCAATGCCAATTGTAACATTTCTGGTGCGCGTTTCCCTCTGGCTTGGGTGGTTGCAAGAAATTATAACTTAAAGTATGAAGGTTCACGGCCGTCTTTACAAAGTTCATCGTTATTTCCTTGAACGTGATTCTTTGTTCCTCCGCGGCGCATTGTCGACGGTACAGGGAACTCAGAGTCAGCCAATCGAGCTACATGGAGTCTCAAATCAAGAATTTGAAAGCCTCCTGGATTTCTTCTATGATGGGTGAGTAAACTGAAATAGGCAGTGAAAAATAATGAAAGTAAAATAACGACTGCCTCCGTAGAATGTATCGAAGCAGTGCTGATGCAGTCCCAGTCTCCGAATGGATTAACTTGCTTGCAGCCGCCTCTGCGCTCAAATTCAACAGAGCCAGAGAGCACGCGATTGCCGCGATCAGTGACGTCTCTCAGCGTCCAAACGCAATTGATATGATCGTCATGGCAGAAAAATATGGGATTACCAAGTGGCTACGCCCAGCATACATCTCATTTTGCAAGCGAACAGAGCCTCTGCAGCTGAATGAAGCAGAGAGGATCGGGTTGGACAAGGTGGTGAAATTGATCCAGGCTCGAGAAGAATTCTTGAGGGAAGGCCTTGGTGTCAATGGATTGCGCGCTGTTTCGCCACTGCCTAGTCCTTATCCGTGGCCGCCCAGTAACAGGGTCCAAGGTTTAACCCAACGTACACCAACACCAACACAAACTGTTGACGAGGCGGCAAGAATAGTCGACAGAATTTTCTTTTCTGACATTAATTGATGTGGTTTCGCGAAGTGGTGTCTAACTTATTCTGGCAGTAGATAGCAGTAAGTAGTTACAGGAAGCAGGCCAACTTTCTATACCTTATGACACCATTCTATAATCCGTAGTCCTACTCGTTCAACTAGTTTCGCATAATCTATATTCTGTTCAGGAATGAATAGACCACAGTGAGCCGCTACTTCATCATCGACGCCACCAATCACAACTTGCTCCCAATGATCACCGCCTCCGAGTATTGCTCCAAGACCTGTCGGAAGGACGACAAAGTGTCGCTCTCCCTTAGCCTTGTCCTTGGTGGCGGCCTTAGCATGTGTATCACGTTCTTTCTGTGCTACTTTCTGATTCTTTTGGATCTCCTTCATTTCCTTCTTTCGTTCCTTTTGCTGCATTCTAAGCTCTTTCTCTGCGGCTTTCACATAAGCTTTGTTTTCTGACTTTGTTTTCGGACCTAGCACTACAGGCGCTTCAGGGACGATATCAGGTAATATGCTATTGCCAGACGATGGTGACGGCTCTATAAATGATTGGAATGAGCCCAAGGGATTTTCGGATGGGTTCGCAATTCCAGCCCCAATCAGTGCCTCGTCGTTATTATCCAACAACTGTTGACGGTCACTTTCCGTACCCGCGCTATGGGAAG
This sequence comes from Lentinula edodes, assembly GCF_021015755.1. Lineage (NCBI taxonomy): Eukaryota > Fungi > Basidiomycota > Agaricomycetes > Agaricales > Omphalotaceae > Lentinula > Lentinula edodes. The sequence continues at coordinate 238,730 of NW_025764343.1, forward strand.
CATCGTTGCTTGACCTTGGAGCCGTCATCGTCCAATAGTTGACCCAGAAGAGGCTCCTTGATGAAACCAAGTTCGTATACCTATCCTTCAATCCGCTGGGGTCGAACATGCATGAACCGAATTGGAAATGTTCCACAACCCAACGTTTTCCAGCGGAGAATGGCTCATTTGAATGTTTTCGAGCCCAGCGGACAAGGGGATCATCGGAGTGCGAAGAGACGAATTTCATTGTACGGTTGATTAAAGAATCCGATTTATTATGGGATGTGCCGGTAGCTGAGGTCGGCAAGGATAATTGTGAAGGTGATGGCGACGGAGAGTATTCTGTCTAGAATATATGAGGCCGGTGGATTTCACGGTTGGAAGAGCACACGAACCATCCTGTTTCTCTGAGTCATCCCAGTTCTCCGTTTCTTTAGTACGGTCTACAATTCGTACATTCGGGCTGGGATTGAGTTCCGCCTCTGTTTTCATCTTACCTTCGGTCTTCTTGGGTACAAGAGAGGCGATTCCGGTGATGACAACGTGTGGATGCATCCCGAGATATGGACAGTCGAAGGCAATCAACCCCACGATGCGTTTATGAACATTGGAAGGGTCTGTGGCCGCTTCGGCAGCGAGAAGTCCACCCATAGAGTGTGCAAGGAGTATTATTGGACCAGGAGGCTGCGTTCGAAGCCTAAAAGCTAAGAAATCATACCGGATGAGCGTTATAAAATGTCTCTACCATTCAATGAAACTCTTGGTGGCAGAGGATATGGGTTTGACGCTCTTGTATGTCGGGTATAGGCTTGATTGGACTTTAAGGTTGAGATGTGTAGGTATGTGATCTGTTAGATATTGCTGAAGGTGAGTAGGAAACGCCTAGGAATATCTGTTTAGGCCGGGAGATCAATAGCATCCTTTTGAAGCTTGCCTGGAAAGTCGTTTCATCGCCTAAATTGACATGACTATCGTGGCGCGTGATGACCTAGAGTGTATAGTACCTCTGAATCCATGTATGTATACAAGATGTACAAGTCGTTGAGACATGTATAGTTACTGCAATAAGATGAAGAGTGGCCTGAGAATTTAACTTCAAGAATCAACAAGAGAAAATCGACGGGATGCAATCTTAGTCAGCTTCTCTCCATCGTCCATTGTACCACCACATCTTCTCGTTCCCTCTCCCCCAGTTCCTCACGTCTTCCTCCTATTCTACTTTCAGAGTCTCAAGTCATGGTACAAAGATCTTACTGCTCTATCTAATACGCCATCTTCAACCTAACCGTACCAGGCATCTCTCCAATTCTGCTCAGAATGCAATAACCTTCTGTATCCCAAGGCTGATCCACACCGACGTATAATGGTGTTTGCTTGTCGTATATGTCAATATGAAGAAGCAAGCGAAAACAAATGTGTGTACAGGAACGATCTTCTGACTGTCACAAAGTAAGAGTGTTATCTATGGTGGGCTGACCAGTCCTAATGTCATTCCAAGAGAACAAGTCGGAGTAACGACAGACCTTGGCTCCGATCCAACCCTGGTATTCCTCTTTCAACTGACCGAGAAGCTTGCTCTAAGTCGATTCTAGGCACATTCCAACGTTGAATGTCCGCGGTGCGGGAATGAGGAGTGAGCTTCTGTTTCTGGTATTACTTCGGTCTAATTTTGTTATCAGTGCGGTCCTATTCCAAGATCAATCGAAGCGAAAAGAAACGAGGATGATTCTCTTTTTCGTGTGTTCAAAATGCAATCACAATTTCACGGATCCCACTGTACAATCTGATACTAGGGAGAATGAGGAGGAGGGGTAGTGTGGTCATACGATCCATCTTCTCGAACTCTGTAGTTCGTCTCTTGGCTGTCAGGAACAATGTCATCGATTAACATCCATTGGAGCTTACTATGTGTGATCCGTCCTCTCAAACATATTTTCCTTAGCAGCCTCGGACATCGATGCTCCCCAGAAATAAGGCTGAGAGGTAAGCAATGAAAATGGCTGTTCTTCGTTCTTCACTTAAAAAACCTACCCGCTTGCAACTAACCTTAATGCTAGTATCCAGGTGCCGACAATGCAACTTGATACCTCGTTTCCTTGTATCGGACTGCTGCCTGGCACTAAACATAGGACCTGATCCCAATCGATGCCTTGAATGTCTCGTCCCATTCTTCGAAAGTCTTGCAATGTCATATGTGGAAATCCAACGGCCAAGGTACGAACAGGTACGAGTATGGTACGAAGTTGTGGCGCCAGCATGGCATTGGGGAGATTGACAAGAACTCATCCACAGGAACCACCATAGAACCACTACGTATGTTCAGCCGCAACGAGTTTGCTGCATTCAACCTGCTGAACCTCACACCGTGTGGCGTAGATAGACATAAGTAGACATCCCTCGGTTCCACTGGCGCAAGACTCAAGAGTAAAAAAATGATGCAGAAAAATCAGGACCCCAATGGAAGTGTTAAGCAGTTATCAAACAAAATCAAGTATGTACGTTTCTTCACATCTCGAAAATTGCGTGTTTCAGCTCCCGGCACACGTTCTAGAAAATACGTATGTATGTTATGAAAGGCCCAGAGGTTTTGTAACGAGTTTCGAAAATTTCTTCTTGTATTTTTAGACATGCACGTATGCAGTTGCAATATCCCCTGGACTTACCTTTCTGGACTTGTTCTATCCGATGATTGTGTTAGAGACAGGAAGCAAGGACGAAGCATAATCAAGAATTCTGTTATTCTGGTTCGCCTGTTTTTGGGGGTGCGATCTTTTATCTTCTTTTATTCGGCGTTTCTGCCCGCTGCCGTCATTGATTGAATCAAACTTCCTTATGTATTGTACATTAAAACCTATTCAAACTTACGAGCTTCAATCTTTGTTTTTTCAAGCCGTCGTAAATGCCGTTGAAAGCGAGTAATCTGAAGCCCCATTCCTTTCACGCGTTGTATAGTATTTGGTAGGTGCATTACCGCCCAGTTGTGTCTCTATTTTTCTCAAGGCTTCTTCCAATGTCCATTTTGCAGATTGTCTTCCAAGAATTTCCCAACAACTTTGGACTCCGACTTCGAATAACGGAGGTGCTGTAATGGACCCCAGACACTTCTCAATGACAGTGACATTCTGCCGTGATTGAATCGGAATCACCTTCGTGCAGATTGACAGTTGTTGAATTTTTCGAGCGGCTACAATGGAGGTTTGTATAAATATCTCTGTTATAGCGTGAAGCAAGCATTCGAATCCCCCACCACCGAATCCTTGCAGTCGCCTCATAGACATGAAGTTCACCACTGTTCTCGCTTTTGTGTTTGTGTTCGTTGCCGCTTCTGTCTCCGCGACGCCTTTCCGGGAAACTAACGGAGAGCGTATGGCTCGTGGTCTTCCTCCTCTTCCTCCTCAGAAGCGAAGTGGTACTCCCGTATACGGTGCGTTTTGGGAGGGCCGTTTCCATGTTAACCCATGACCAATATGTCGTATAGCTGCCAAACGGACGGGTCCCTCGAGCTCTCCTGGACAATGCACCACTGGACCTGTTCAGTGCTGCAATTCTGTCGGGACCGCCGATGACAGTGTGATTGGGTTAATCCTCGGATTGCTAGGAATTGTGCTTGGTGATGGCGTGCTTGCTGGTGTAGGATGCAGTCCTATCACTGTTATCGGTGCCTCCTCCAGCTCTTGGTTTGTTTTGTCTCTCTTGTTTAACTTCAACTATTGACCGGACTACAGCTCTGCTCAAACTGTATGTTGTGAGGATAACAGCAGCAGCTTGATTTCCATTGGCTGTATCCCTAGTGAGTTTTTTCTTCTTTCGCATGCAACGAAATCTTACCAGTCTTTTTAGTTACTCTTTGAGCTACTTAGATCATATTTGTTCATTCTATTGAACACTGCTATACTGACCCACGTCTTTTCTTTTTGTCTGTCTGTGCTTGCTTTGGTCCTGTCGTTCATTTCAGGTACCACGTATTTTAGTAAATCTTGTCGTTATTGGGGACGCTCGAAAAGTAATAGAATTGTTTTTTTGTGACTGCGATATGGCCCCACCCACTCCTTTCTCTTCAGTCCGTTTGAGTCGAATTCATATGATATTGCCTATCATTGTACTGCGCACCTAGTTTCTGGCACGCAAACCCAATAATACATGAAAATTTTCTTTGAAACATGGCAAACTTTGTACCATCTGACTGACTGATCTTATTGTGACCAGATGGCAGAAACAAAAAATTGCAGCAGAGGTACTGACCTTGCATAATTCGGTGGAAGTTGGAATTTATGTCTAGTCCTGTACGGACTGCGCATATGATTTCCAGCTTGAGAGTTGAGCACTTGATGTCGTACTAGCAGTGTCATACTTCCACTCAATATCTCGCTACTATGGGCATGCATCCCCGAATTCTACAAAAACAAGAGGATTCAGTGAAAAGTCTGCTTTTATGTCAGTTGCCATCATATATTAAGGCTTCGAGAGGAGTTGGGAGGTCGTTGCTACGTGAGGCAAGCAGGGTCCAGAACACTGAAAAGAACAAACCATCTCATTTTCACGGAATTTACGCAAAGGCAGTAAGCTGAGTAAGCTGGTACTGAGTGTGTACCCCAGTCACTGTTCGGTTCTAAGGTCAACGATGGTGACACCTAAGTGCATGGATAACATCAGGGTCAAGTTGAGGTCCACTGCATAAATAGATTGCTCTTTTCGAACTATCTGGTATTTATCTGATATTTGAACGAATGGGAATGCACTGCAAATGCCAGTAGACATTGCATTTACCATAGAGTGACCAGTTCACGTAGTTCTCGAAGATGGGGCATTCATCATATTGTGCAGTGGTGGCATATACGCGTACATGGGAGATCATATTCCAACGCAAAACAAAACCTTCCTAGAACTGACGACAAAGCTGAGAAACAGTTACGGCAAATATGGAATGAAAATAGCATACCCGAAGAGCGGTAAAGAACCACCTGTTCTTTCCAGCAGTATATCTCTCCTCCAACTGCTTTTTGATGGCCTTCTTCGAGTCTTCGCGCTGAGAAGGCTCTTTGAAGGTTTCGGCTGAGACTAAGCCCTTCAAGGACTCGAGCTCCAGTTGATAACGTGTTGGGAAGAGGTGCGAGTAGTTGATCACCTATGCCGACAAGGGTTATTAGGGTTGCACGAAGAGGATTAGGAGCAAAGTCGATAACACACCTTAATGAAAGGTTTCACTTTTGACCTTGTCGCGAGCTTCTTCTGACCCATACGACGTGTGACTTTGCGAGGGTATCTCTCGATACCGGCGACGATTGCGTGCGGGTATGGTCGATCTTTTGTTCCTTCATCAAGCTGCTTTATCACGACAACCTTCTTGCCCGCCTGCCTGCCTTGTAGTACGATTGCGACCTTCCCTGGCTTGTAGACTGCATGGAATGTCAGTGCTCTGTCCACGAATGTCAACAGCACGACCTATTCACCTTTGACCATTTTGCTTGAGTTATCGACGGGGCAGGGCGCGAAATTGTCAAGGCGTCGAAAAGATGCTGACAAATTCTGGGTGGCTGCTAGTTATGTGACGGTGGGAGTAAGATAAGATAAGATGATATGAAATGATATGTCGATAGTGTCAAATGTACAGTAGACTGTATAGTCCAGAGATATACAGAGCATAACAGTATATAATGAAAATCAGAGGTAACTACGAGCCCACATCCCCTACCCTGGTTAAAGCTACCCGTCGTTTCTTTTTCGGACGCTCCGGAGCATGACCCACATCCCGGCTTTCGTTTGAGTCACTGACCGCCTCTTCCCTCTCCCTCTTTAGCGGGTCGCCGGGTTGTTGCTGTCGCGGGAACGTGAAAGAGGTGAGCAGCTCAGAATCTTGGCTGCTTGAAGGAGTAAGAGAAGGACCGCTTCCACTAGGTCGTTTTGATTGTGAAGGCGCAGGCGACGGAGGAAGCATCGGAGGTAAACCGACGTTTCCAAAAACTGGTGTAGCGGAGGGTGTTCCAGCCCTTGAACTTGCAGATGGTGCATGGATATGTAACGACCCAGGAGTAATAGGAACTGAGTGTTGATGAGCGATAGACTGAAGTTGCAAAGCTTGCTGCTGTGTCTGATATGCAGGAAAGATTTCGTCGAATATTACGAGAGTACAGTATCCATCTCGAGAAGATAGTATGAGTGTTTGGCCATCAGGGGACCTGGTCAAAGTAATCAGTTTCATGGATATTCTAACAGCCGAGTAAACACGCACCAACTTGCATCTGTGAATTCATCATAATGAAGTTTGCTCAACATACATACAGGTGTCGACTGTTGAGTATCATATATGACCACTGCGTCCATAGTTACTACCGCAAATAGCATCCTATATGGAAGAGCAAAAATCGATCCGGTAGAGCTGGAAAGATTCGTTGCAGTCAATATGGGAGTTTGTAAACCATAAGGGATCGGAGTGCTAGGTTTCGATGCCGCCGGAGTAGGAGGCCGGACAGAAGCATCTCCCAGTGCAGGTTGAGGGGTCGGTGACACAATCTGCGTAGAAGAAGCCCGTTCTTTCTGATTATTCGACAAAACGGTAATTCCCATTCCACGATCAGAGAACGATGAAGACGGAAGAGCGCCGACGACATCCACATTCATTTCGTTCAGTTCATTCCCTATAACACCCGTCTTAGGAGCGCTTTCATTCCCGGTTGTTTCATCACGTCCGGAGAGACCATCTCTCAAATCGACCAAGATAGGACTGAACCTGACTGCAACGCTGGCCTTCTTGTGCCCCGGGAGTGTGGCGATGGGAGGACGTGCAAAATTGGCACGGGTATAGATGTAAACGCAAGATGAGGAATTTGACTTGTCGGCCGAAATTCCGGGACCGGAAGGTTCCTCCGACCTTTTCGTTCTACCTCGTGCAGGGGTGCTACCTTCTTCTGAAGAGGGTGTGGGCAGAATTACCACTTCTGGGTCCTCGAATTGGCCTGCAGGTGTTACTAGTAGAGCTCCGTCTGGGCTGAAAGACAGCCTGCGGAAGAAATTAGTAAAGCTTTCGTCGCCATAAAGACCGATGTTTTTCCATTGCTCAGTGCTCCTCCAGGGACTAGAGCTCCTGTGAGAGTAGTTTGGTAGGGCAGTCCGAATTGCAGGTAGGGCAGGCATGGGACTGGGTGATCTTCCGAAGCGGGAGGTTACGGAAAAAGCAGGAGATGCCGGGCCTCCACCAGCGGTAGAGGCCCCACTAAAGGATGACCGCCTAGAAGAGGTTTGCTTTTCTTTTTCTATAGGAGTAGCTGGAGGCGGGAACATGTTAGAAGAGAAAGTACTAGTGGAGATTGGAGGAAGAGCAGGAGTTGCAGAAGATAGGGCTACAGAGGATGCTCGAACGGGCGTACTTGCAACGCTCGTCGATGGCGTCAGGGGTAGATTTAATGAGAGTGGTGTCGGGTCTTTGAACTCTTTTGAATCCTTGTTACCCTCTGCAATCGCGGAGGACGAGGTAGAAAATAAGATAGATTCTTCAAAAACGCTTTCCGCATCGCTAGTGGCACTCTCTCTTCTGGAGATTCTGGGACGACTACTTTCTCGGCCACTTTCAGCGTGGCTGGTGTTGCTCACGTTGCTTTGAGTTCGGCCGTGTTTCCTGCGCGAATGACTTCGCCCTTGACGTACATGCGAGCCCGTGTGCATGTTCATATGACTATTCTTCCCAACCGCATGCACTTCGAGCCCACCAGCCTGGTTGTTGTGAATAACCCTGTGGACGTGCATGGCTCGGTCGCTTGACTGAGTGGCAATGAACTCGTTCAAAGGGTCCCATGAAACGCCTTGGACAAAATGTGTGTGATCAGCTATTTCGTGTATGCATTTGCCTGGAATAGACGTTAACTTGAGTCAATGGAAATAGATCGCCGACCCACCATCTATAGCTTGAAAAACGCGAGCTGCGTTATCAGTGCTTCCAGCAATTATATACTCTCCGGTGGGACTCCATGCGAGGTCATAAACTTGCATGGTCGTGCACCTAACGTTCCCCTCATGAGGTCGCTCAAAGAGCAATCTACAAATTTGTCATACCTGACCATCACTCTAACTTTCCAAAATTCCTTCTCATTAAGCAACTCTTCCGGAGTAAGGTCGCTGCCGTAAGTGGCGGCTTGAGGTGTAGATGATTGTGCCCAAATTATGATCATCCCGTCTAAAACAAAATGAGTACCAGTTAGGAGGACAGCATCAGGGGACCGACCGTCGCCAGCAGATGCAATCAATTCTCCTGGACGATATCAGTAAACGTCGTGATATGAGTTCAGAACAGGTTCCCTACCGTTTGGACTCCACCTTACGACATTTACAGCAGCAGAATGTCTACTCAGGGTTGCGAGATACTCAACACGAGGGGGCCTGGGTGCAGTCTGGGATGTCGAACTTGAGGATTCGGAGGTTGTGGCAGGGCGTATGTTAGGATAAACCATCCAAATCTGAAATAACTTATAGGTTCTTCTGCGGGGAAAAACGGTGAATAACGACACGTACCCTGACATGATTATCCTCGCCGCCAGTTGCCAATTTGTACGATTGCCCTGTCCACCTTTCAGTCCATTCCTGAATAGATATGTCGGAAGATCCTGGAGCCGGCGGACGCGCCTTTTTAAAGGACGGAACTGGCTGAAAATCACACGACGCGATAGGTTTAGATTCGTGCCAACGAATCTCAAGAGTTCTATATCGCATATTAAATGACTAGAGACCTAAGACGTCAGGAGTAAAAACGCATAATGAGTTATCGTCACTAGAACTGAACACGATTGAATCGTACTGTGTGAGCTGCCTTCGGATTCAACGACAAAACGACGCGACAAAAAGGCGCGTAGTTGTGTATGAGGTATTGTGCTAGCCTCGAAAGGTCGATTACGGTCGCAAAGAGCAGATCACAAAGTAGAGCGTGGAGAAGGTAAACCCAGATATTCAGAAGAGTAGTGGCTTGGTCGAAGTCCAAAAGTTACCAGAGATGATTGCACGTAGAGAGAAGTTGAGTCCCAACCTAAGAATCACAGTTGTTACTGTACAGTATTTAGCTTTTGAGGTTTATTGTTCGCTTGTTTAATAATCAGGCGCTTGCCTTAGCGCGCGCTCCGGATTTTAATGCGAGGACCACAAAATTATCAATACTAATTCATATATATTACTTGCAACTTGAAAGTTGCTAGAGCGAACCGTTCAAAATATCATTCTTGGACCCCAGATAGAATACCGGTATCTCATCCAATGGTGCATCGACAGTAACCAGCTTTCCTCCAGTCCCAAAATTCTTTTCCGTCCACCTACAGAGTATTTTCAGATACAAGCTATAGAATCAAGAAGCGACGTTCACCAGTGGGTCCAAGTGAGTCCCTGGCTTTGGGCTGAATCTGAGAGGATAGGAAGGTAAACTTGTTTTGACGTAACACCAAGCTCTCCAACAGGTGCGACGAGAATACGAGGCCCTTGATGAATACATAGAGTCAAAGGGCAGAGAATTTATCGAGAAGGCCAAGCCTTACCCATCATGAACTGGTGTACGATCGTCGGGTCGTTGGCTTGCGTTCCATTTGCAACAAAAGGATCTGACAACGAAAAGTCATAATAGAGAGGCCTCATGATTGTCTTTCCAGTTCGTTGTAGCATTTCAAAAAGCATTTTGACGTATGGTTTAAGCTGATACCTCAATGCGATATACTACCGGAGCAACACATTCAACTACGTCCAGATCTCAATGTGTTGGGAGAATAAGAATTCATACACACCTTTTTGATTATCACAAAGTTCGCTTCACCGTATGACCAGGGCTATAGCGGTAGTCTAAAAAAGGGAAAGAATTAAATGGATGCGGACACACTTCATTTGGGCATGTATTGGCGAATGACTGTCGAGGATCAGGAAGAAGGCTACAAGAGCGATCTCTGAAATGAGCAAACATTTAGTCAGCTACATATCAGTATGATCTGCACTTTGGGCTTACCCATGTACTCGCATCTTAGAGGGGCAGGTAATGAGCAGAACTTGTGATACCTCTACCCGAGGTTGACTCACATATGGTAAAAAGACCCCCATACTCAGCCATCGAACAAACAACTCACGGCCCTATTCGAAAGATATTCAGCAAGTATTCGCTGCGCATTACTACCACTTTTCTCACTTCATCTGTGTCCACGTTTAAACCCTCGAACCCTCCTATATCCAAAGTCCATGACGAAATCCCTGACGCCGCTACCGAAACTCCAACCGTGATTTGTTGCAACAGCACATCAAACCGTGACTCGGTGTCTCCGCTCCAGAGATACGAGCAAAACCGTTGTCCGCCGACAAAAGTACTTCGCGTCAGGGACATATGATCGCATTGAGTGCTGATGTCTTTTCCAGTAAGGTTGGCGAAACCCTCGTTGATAGCTTGTTGGTGGAACCAGGGATACATTTTGCCCGCACCTTCTTGTGTCCCAATAAAGTATTGACTGAAGGCACGAGCGTAAGGAATTTGGGCAATTGCTTGCCCGTCTCAATGTAGAAGCAGGATTCAGACTGCCGGAAAGCTTGTAATTGCCAGGAGTGATACTCACTGTTTTCGAAAGCTTCACCCAAAGTACCTCCTTTAACCCATCTGCGATGAGAAATTTGTTCGCACTCCTGAATCACTGTAGCACTTACCGTCAGCTTGATCTATCCAGAAGTTATGGATCCCGGCGGAGTAATAACTATCGTTTAATCGCTTCCCTTGACAAAAGTAAAGGTTCCAAGTCAGGACCTGATTCAAAGGTATCCAGTCAAAGATCAAAGTCCTCACATAGAAATTCTCTGGCGGCAGGGTTTGTAGAATCAACTACGTTCATTATAATGAGGCTCATCATCAAATTTGAAAGCTAAATCAACTCACTCAAACGGGTATATACTCCCGCAAAGGAATCCGAAATTCCCGTTCCATCTCTAGTCGTTGCTAGCAGCCCTTGCTCCTGCGTAGGAAGGTAGTTCACAGAAAGGTCCTCCATACTCGGCCATAAAGAGACCATCATCTCCGCTCCCGTCAATTCTTTCACTGTTGCTGCCATTCCTGCGGGGTCGGGCCAGAAGTCCGGATTGAACGACCTAAGTAGTAATTCAGATTTCCAACAGGAGGTAGTCGCATGGTAAAAATAAAGACTCGCCAGTCTCCTTGGAACTTCCATGCAAAGAAATCTGCCAGGTAGAAAATATATATATATAAATAACGTAAATAGATGAACAGTGAACAGCCGAGATACGCACCAACAACGATCAAGGATACATTCACTTGTTCATCGTGGAATCGTTGAGCCAAGTCTAGGATCTGTGTTTGATTGAAGTATCGCAGTTTGGATTGTTGATAGCCCAAGATGAAGTCGGGAGGAGTAGGTTGACGACCTTTACCGTGGGTTATGGATGAGTATTTGTCCTGCTTTCTATAAATGAGAATTCTTATTCACCGGTCACAGCAGTAAATTGCTCTTGCAAGGCGTCGTAATCTCCAGGAGATGCCGCAGTGATGTAGTAGTCCACAGCAGTAGCTTCGCTAGCTACATGGCGCGTTCGAAACGTTCCAAATTCTGGAGTCAGATGCTGTTAGTTGCTGATAGAGCACGCGGATGGACGTAGACACTAGCCGATTCTTCCCTCACTGGGCATGTTGAAGTATTGTAGGTAGCCCTATAGGACATTATGTAAGGTATCACCACGACTGTTACTGTTAGAATATAAGACCGACCTTGTTTGACATATACACGGGCAGAGTTACATGAGAGTTGAAGTTGATGAGGTCGACAACCTGACCTTTCTTGTTGACACTATGGTCGAGACAACACGCTTGTTGGCCGGCACCGTAGAATTGTTCATTAGGATCAGAGGCAAAATCAAATTGAGATTGGAAACTGGAAGAACGGAAGTCCTGAGTATAAAATCTGGGAGCTATCGCCTTGGTGTCGGTATACTCTTTCGTGAGCAAGGTGGTAGACCCGTTTGGTTCAACGCGAAAGAATGAGATAATACCCAGGTTAATAGAGACGACAATGTTTCCGTTACGAATGGTCGCGTTGCCTTGGTACGAAATAGTTATATCGTGATTCAGGCCGTTATTACCGCCGGGACCTTCAAGGGGTGGATCAAGAAGAGCAGACCACTCATTTCCAGTGGGATCCCGCATAATGCTTGCTCGTACACGCATTCCGTGGTTTCCAAAAGGCTGTTTAGGACTATCTCAACTTTCCGCGGACTTGGGAAAGTGCAGTGATGTTACCTGGATATACACGCGTTCATATCCATTCTGAAGCTTGATACCAGTGGAATTGGGTTGAAAGTATTCGGATGCACCTGGGGTAGTGGCAGATGCGATGACTAGAGCAGCGGTGGCTGCAGCAGGTCGACTGGGCCATTTGAAGAGCATGCTTGCGAAAGAAGCCAGAATGTCTTGCATCTGCTCCAGTTTTATAAGTATCGCAGAGGTCGAAGGAAGAGAAGCCGAAGTCACAGTGCATATTAGACCGCATGATCTTTACCAGAAGTGGGCCTCATGATCTTTCTTCTCGCGTACGATTTGTGGAGACTCCTATGATAATGCACAGAGTTCTCCAGGACGCAGACATTAATTATCACAATCAATGTCAGTTTGATCTGCTTCTCCGCCTGTATCCGCTATGGAGGCTATCGAAGGACTGAAACCGAGCTCGTGGATGTAAAGTACGGGGTAAAGTATGTAGCTCTGGTACCGTACCCGATCATTTGACGCGCTGATGAAATGGTAAACTTGGGGACCCAGTGGAAGATAGAGGAAGTAGACAAATACTAGGGAAGCGTCAATATTCAGAAGATAGTTCCAAATATCTTTTGGCGTACGACGAAGTGAGCTCAAGTAACCTGCACCCATCAGAGTTATGCACCGCATAACCTCTGGTAATCTCCTTCCCGACTGTCTAATGCGGGGTAAGATGAAGAAGGATATCATTCGTTTACAATCATATAGTATGTAGTACATCGTGAATTTGAAAGTCGAAAATGTGATTTGAAGTGAAATATTGAAAAGAGAGAGACGCGGTTGATACGTGAGAACATCCTACACGCGTTTCTATCCCAGACTCGCAAGGCGGTATCTAGTCCCATTCTGTACATCAGGACATGAATTGAAATAATTTTCTCTCGTGAAGATGTCTCTTTTTGGTACTTCTGCCACTCCTGCTTCGGGGACCAGCCTCTTTGGTGCTGTTAACAGCAATCCAGGCGCTACCACAAATCCACCTGCTGGAGGGAGCATTTTTGGGGGCTTCGGAGCTCAGAGCACGAATAATAACGCGAACCCGCAGCAATCTACACCATCTTTATTCGGAAGCTCAACCAACACCAATAGCGTCGCCCAACAGCCATCGGGAAACCCATTATTTGGTGGTTCCAATACAAACACAGGAACTGGATCAAGTATCTTTGGGAACAATGCTGCGGGGAATAGTTTGTTTGGGAAGCCAGCTACAACGACCAATACTGGATCCAGCATATTTGGTGGTCAAACTAGTGTGTACTGCAACTTTTCCCTTCTCAAGCGATTATTGATGGCTAAACAGATGCCCCCGCTGCAACTGGTGGAAATTCTCTGTTTGGGCCTGGTACTGCCCAACCTGCCCAACCCGCTGGCTCCAGCGGGAGTAGCTTCTTTGCTACACCGCCTGGAGGTCAACAGCAACAAAACCCAAATCAACCGAAACCTGGGCTGTTTGGCAACACTAACACTAACACTAACCCTCTGTTTGGCGGTGCCTCCACTACAAATACCAATACGAGTGGCTCGATATTTGGAAGTGGTTCCACCTCCAATCCCCTCTTCGGAGGATCTTCGACAGGACAACAATCCGGGACTGGAACGGGATCTCTATTTGGGAGCGCAAATGCTGCTCCCGTAAATGCTACCTCAGGTAGCATGTTAGGCGGAAACAGTACATTAGGTGTAAGTACCCTAGGCGCCAGTGCTCTAGGCAAACCGTTGGGTGGGTTGGTCTCAAGTACCGTGGGTTCGCATAATCAAAGTGCGGATGCTCAGGTTCAATTTGCTCGATTGCAAGAGAAGATCGAAGGAATTGTCGGAGCTTGGGATGCGCGCAATCCTGCGACCTGCAGATTCCAGGTACGTACTCTTATTTGCGTAGGATCCTTTGACGCTAACATTGAGCCAGCATTACTTTTACAACATAGTCGAGCCATCGCAAGTCAATCTTTATGGACGCCCTCCAAACGCCGTCAATGAAGCTCTTTGGCAGAAAGCTGTTCGTGAAAATCCTGATCCTTCCTGGTACATTCTACACTCTAATATCTCATCTTTAAAGCTTTACTAACTTGCTATATCAGTTTAGTACCTGTTCTCGCAATCGGATTCGACGATCTCCGAGGACGAGTCGATGCCCAAGTTTCACAATCTGCCGCTCATAAGGAGAAACTCCTCGAGCTTCAACAAAAGCTACGCACACTATCGACAAATCATTCAACATTAACTGTACCCAGATTGCAGCGCTATTCTGCTCTCCAAACACAAATGACGCACCGTCTGCTAAGGCTAGTCCAACATCTACACCTGCTGATTCCCAGTGTACGGAGTTCTGCAATCAACGAAAATGAAGAAGCGCTGAGGGGCGTGCTCGAAGAGGTTGTTGCGGACGTTGGTGTTGGGGCATCTAACGCAGGCTTACGCTCAAATGGTGAGGGGTTTGGGAAAGGTCGGCTAAAGAGCAAGTTGGGGGAACTGTGGGCTGTTGTCGGAGCGCTCAAGGCCAGAGAACAAAGCTTAAATGCGACTTTTGGAGGAAGTAGTGAATGGAGGGTTGTTGACGAAGAAGGACTGGCTAGAATTGCGCAGGTTAATATTCTCTTGACTTTGATTGTCGACTCCGTTGTTGACCCACCATTATAGATACTTGCGGAACAGCAAGCTGGTCTAGCACATCTCACAAAAATACTACACAAGGATCTCAAAGACCTTGCCATCATTATGGGTACCGCGGAGGGTGCTGGAGAAGATATCGGTCCTGATGATGTGCTTGGATCGTCTTTTGGCAGTCGTGACAACTCCATGCAAAGTAGTACTTTGCGAATGAGCGCCTTTCGATGATGTTAACCATTTTAGTAATACTTGCATGTCCTTGTCTATACTTCCTTGATTTCGCAATGTGTAAACCATTGAAGCGCGTAACTCGTGTTTTTCCGTGACCCGGAGTCGAAGCATCTGTTTTTACATGACATTGACATGTTGAACTTGCTCGTTGGTGCGATTGTGGGAATACTCGCCTTGCTGTACGCATACCGTACCACGATACTCCCAGAGCGAAGCATCCACGACAGACATGGTCAAATAGCAGTGCGTAATATCTTATCTTCCTGATTAAGACAAAACCTTATGTCAACCAGCAGATTGTGAACCTTCTAGACTTCAATGTGATTGGGACGGATGGACACTTTCGCGACGTTCTCCATGATCGACATTTCAATCCGACAAACCACACTGTTCCCTTCTTTCAAGTTTTCGAAGATGAATTCTTGGACGTGATAGGCCCAAATCCTTCACTTAACGTTATCAGCTCCGATCCTTCTTTCGCTTTCGCTCATGAAGCACCGGTCTGGGTACCGGACACGGACGAGATTTTCTTTTGCAGCAACGCTGGAGGAGACCTTGGACGTAGCGATATCAACCATAATAATCAGGTCGGAAAAGTTTCATTGAAAGAGGTTGCACTAGCTATGGCGGAAGGTCCAACAGATGTGAATGTCACACATTATAAGGTATACATCCACACCTTGCTATATCTCCTGGAGCATGACTCGACCTCTCATTCACGTAGATTAATCTTCCAGAGAGTGTCCAAATGACGAATGGTGGTACTGGACTGTATAAAGGGCAAATCCTTTTGACGAATGAAGGTCGAGGTCATCGGCCTGCTAACCTGGTTCTCGTCAATCCCCATCCACCTCACAACGTCACTGTCTTACTTGACCACTTCTATGGACGACAATTCAACTCCCTGAATGATGTCAAAGTACATTCTTCGGGGAACATATTTTTCACAGATGTTCCGTATGTCTATGCATATTCCATTTATCCGGATAACGCTCATGTACTCTTCCCGCAAGCTATGGATATTATCAACATTTCAAGACGGAGCCACAACTCCCAAATCAAATATACTCCTTCAATCCTCGTACTGGGGCCATTCGCGTCGTGGCTGATCAGTTAAATAAACCTAATGGGCTTGCATTTTCCAGAGACCACAAAACCGTATATGTGTCAGTCTTGATGATCGAAATATTGACTGTCACTGTTTTCTGATATTCTGCAGAGCCGATACTGGTTCCCTTATCGGAAAATTTGGTCGTAATCTCACGTTGCCTGCAACAATGTAGGTAGTTTTCTATGTTTAGGAATCTTCGCTCATTGATTCACTCGGATTAGTCAAAAATACGACGTTGATCCAAAGACACTCGAATTCAAAAACAAGAGAGTGTTTGCGTACGCTGATTCGGGAGCAGCAGATGGTTTGGGCGTCGATGAGTTTGGAAATGTGTATGGTGTGTGCTCGTTGACTCGCTGTGTTATTGCTGAGGAAGTTAACCTTTCGTGAATAGGTGCTTGCTTCGATGGCATTAATGTACTAGGTTCCAGTATTTTTCACCAGCTTTTCACTAACACTGTTGTGAATAGGTCTGGAATCCGTCCGGGACATTGATTGGCAAATTCTTCCTTGGTACCAAATCCGCAAACTTTGCCTTTGCTGGCAAAGGTCGTTTGGCGATCCTTGCTGAAACCAAAATTTACTTGGCACACATCAATGCGGGTGGAATGTCTTTAATGCATAAGGATTGAAATATGATAGTTATGTACCTAAGTAGTCTCTGAAATAAAACATGTATTCAGATTACAACGCTGGCGGAAGAAGAAACGTTCATTGCAATGAATTTTCATCTCCATTTAGATCACTGACATTTGAAGACAGATGGGTAGATTGTGTACATGCTAAGTACAGTTTACAACGTATTGCGGGGTATTTGACAGTCTCGTTGAAGGCATTATTATATGTACTACAATACATTTGCCTATCATTTGGGTCAATGGAAGTTTGGAAAGATCATCTGAATGTTACATACATATAAGTCAAAAGGACGATATCGATAGGCATTAACGGCGTCGTGTCATGGTAAAGCATCCTTCATACCCTGGTACTGAGGGTGGACTCAATGTATCGCGCCACCGTCCAGCTAGATTCGAATTGTGATTTCCAACGAGATATCCACGGTAAAGCCACTTTCCCCTATCGCCGTTGATCTATTCAAGTTCATCCAAGGACATTTGTCAAAAGGTAGCAACCATTTGTAAGGGAGGAAACGTACATAGTCTTTAGAGAGACTGATCAACCCGTCGCAAGGACGGACTCGGCCGATTAATCTGAACTCCCCCCAAGAGGAATGCCCCTTCAATTATATGGTCAGTAAAAATGGTAGTCATATGACGGCATTAGTGCAAGTTCACCTCGCCTGTAATGATGATGTCCAAAACGCGGGTCTCTGTATCTTTCGCCGCCTTCACTTCATTTGAAGACTTTGTCTTGGCTTGAGATCCAGCACGTTGATACAACAAAGGCTGTCTTCCTGATCCAGATGCAGTGATCGTAAGGCCTTCCGTTGTTTCCTCGATTTGTGTTTCCAGAGGGAAGTACGCATGCAGGGCGTTGCCAGATGCTACCGGTTGAATGTTGTCCGTTTCGTTACCAGATCGAAGGGGACAGGGGTCAGAAGAAGATGATGATAGAAGATGATGCTCCCGAAGTTTCCACGTTTGTTTGTGCTGCGCTACGAGTGTGTTTTGCAGGAAGTGAGGCGGGGCCCCAGACAATAATGCCGCGTAAGAGGTGAATTCGGTGTACTACAAAACCGGGTAGTCTCTTCAGAACGGGCATAAAATGATACCAAGACCAGAGTATATTTCACCGTAAATATCCCTTCCCATACACCATCAAGACTGTAAGATAGCAGTCAGTCGTGTGACGTTGGCTAAGATAAGACTTGTCCAACGAACCTTCCTGGCCTGAAAGCATCTAACAGTTCCTTGTCCGCCGGGAGCTTCTGAGTTCCTAAATTGGTTGACCTGCCCCATTCACATTCCCATTCATTTCCGATAGTGTTTAGTAGCAGTGCTTGAGGCGGCGATGCTTGTGAAGGCACCAGAGGCATCGAGTGGTCCGTCCGCTCGTGGAGGTGGCTCTGAAGGGAGATGAAAGATAGTATAGCGGGTACTGAGAGTGCAGGTGCCCTCAGACCAAATTTTGAGTCGTAAACCGTGAGCGGCGCCCCACGAGCAGTAGAGGAAGGACGGAATTCGGTCCATGAAGGTGTCACAAGGGGATACTAGCACAAGAGTTATCAGGCAATTACAACCAAGCCTCGAGGGACGTACCCAATGTGTACCTAGAGCATAGACTTTGAGGATGCTCAAGGCTCTACGCGTATAAGGATCCTCCCTCTTGTACTGTTCTGTAAGTGCAAGATGTCAAGGTAAGCTTTGTAGTATATACTTGACCAGCATACCTGGCTTGAGAAGAAACCAATATAACCACATCGCTAGACATGTAATCTCGGAGTGATCAGGCCACAGCCCTCGCTGGATAGCTTGCCATGAGCCAGACGCTCCGTGTTCATCAAGCCAAAACTCCTTGAGCCATTCATCTATGTGAGCATATTCCCGAAGTTGCCGTTCGTTATACCCTTCATTCTCAACTACCATGAGATAGATCTGAACGAGGAATTCTTGTAAATTTTCGTCCTGAGTGGATGTATTCACGCGTGAGCCTTGTCGATCTCGAATACGGTTCAGCAATATGCATTTCCTCTTGAGTTCCAGAGCGAGCGCGGACGTCGAGAACGAATTCACTCCTAACCTTCGGGACACTGGCGATACGTCGAATTTCGATTCGTATATTTTAGCATATACATATGGATTCGAGAAGAACGAAAGACATGAATGGGTCCAACGATTGGTCTTGATCAAAGATACGAGTCCAGCTGGAGGCCCTAGAAATGTTTCGGTAGAGGCGAAAAGTGCAATTTCTGAGAGGATCTCCTGAGGTATACTGTTCAACGAAACCGGAGTCGTGTGTGACATTCTCGCTGTGCTGGTTGTGGGTGAGTTTTGAGGACTTTATTATAAGGGACGATAAGAACTAAATAGGTAACGTTTTAAATGTGTTTTTGGTTGCCGGTAGTTGCCGGTCCGAGATTCGAAGTTGATGAGATGTCAAAACTCTCATACTGCCCCACTGTCAAAGTCCCCATACTCCCCTATCATACCGCCATAAGTTAGCTGTTAAGTACATACACCTAGTACAAACACACACGTCTTCTCCGCCTGAGCACAAGAAATTTGATTACTTTCACTAAGGCAGCTACCTACTGCAAATCCCTGAACATTTCACAAGCTTGTCAATGTCATAATACACGACGGGATGCATATTAGGACATCTATCTGTGTATTACTAGCCATAAGGGAATAATGTAAGTGTATGCAGAGTATATGACCAGCTTTGTCCTTCTAAACTTGAACTCTGAAACTATGCATTTTCAATCTGTTTCCATATTCTTCCCGTCGCTCCCTGGACGAAACGATACAAAATATCGCACGCGCTGGTAGGTGACTCTGCCATTCATACGGCGGAATACACACTCCTCGAGCCTGACATCGTATACCGTCGAAATATGTACAACCAGTAACGACGCCGCGTATACACTGACCAACGCATATCCCTGGTATACCCTATAAGAACCTATATGTACCAGGCGAAACATATCAGACTCGGAGTAGGCTTATCCCGGCTAAAACGACATAACAACACGGCCTGACACGACTAATACTAATTGTCGTTAGCTGGGACCTGCTGGGACTTGGCCAGCCTGAGGACTGGACTGAAAGACTGCCTCAGGTGAATGTGAAAGAGCAATCAAATGAACAAATCAAATGTGAAGGTTGCATTAATATTGTTGCAACAAGGGTCGTCGTGAAAACGTGTCAACGGTGATACTTATGTACGTTCATTGTTCAAGCTCAAGCATGGTCAAGCCTGCCAGAAAAACAGCCAGCTCTCATCAGGGTCTCAAGACTATCCAATTGGGGCCATACTAGTCCCAACAGTCAACTCCCTGTAAGTACTCTGCTCCTTGAAAGAAATAAATCAGTGTAGAGATACGGCAACAGAACGGCTAATGAGTTTTTCTCCTTACAATCCCATATTATTATGTATACGGCAGCTTTCAAGGTAAGAAAACGCGGAAAGGGTTTACGAGCTCAATCTTTAATATGAAGCTCTGCTATATTGGAACTTCCATAGCAAGAAAAGACGCCGGTTTGCTCTTTGACTTGCCAGAAACTAGTTCCGGGACCAGGATTTATGATAAGTGAAGAACGTAGCAAGAACGCCCACTTACATATGTATCACCTGCAACTGTAAATCTCTTTAAAATCTTGACAACCAAGGTTCGGGCTCAGATCGATTCCTAGCGAATTCAATCAAGATCAAACACAGATGTTTAAGCCTATTCAAAATCACGGGCACGTACGGTGTCATCGTTCGAACTAAAGTGCAACAAAAAAGGCAGTAAGCAGTACGACCTGAGTACGACTAACGGTTTGTTTTTGTGCGCGTGCCTCATACCAGATCCAGGTCCAAGAGCTTCAGGTTCAACCACACGTTCAAAACACACCTTTACGCAACAGATAGGGTCGAGCAGACGTCATGACGTCGGCGAATTGAACTGCAATGCTGTTGATCGCAGGTGGATGATATTAACAGATAAGAACGAAGGACATAACTTACCGGCCGCTTCTCTACGCCTTCCTTATGTTTTCAATTATCATCTGTCCATCCCGGAGAGCCCCACCTAAGAAGTGATTGAGATACTGCAGAATAAACTGATTGGACAATACATGTACGAATTGGACTGAATTTCTCGAGTAAGACAGTGGAAGCAACGCTAAGCAATGTGAGGAGCACATTCGCATTCCAAATAAGGCGAAACGTTAGTAACGTGCCATACCGCCGCCGTACAGGTACGCTAACACAGAGATACAGACAAAAGGACTCAAGCATCCCAGAGGTGAGCATTTTCTGGAAAAGAGGATAAGAGAATTGAATCATCAGGCACTCTCATGATTTCTTAAGCCTTCATGGATGGAATAACTGAGTCGGATGTTCAGACTTCACGTATGCATTTTTTGACTCAATATATGTTATCACAGCTGCATACAGAGAGAATCTATAATGCTCATAGAGCACTAGCACCTATTAAATAATTAATGAGAAAATTGATACGCAAGAGGTTACTGAAAACGTTACCAGTAATAATATCAACCAGCTCGTTGGTAATAGCTGCTTGTCTACCACGGTTATATTGCATCGTTAGACTGCCAATCATATCTCCAGCATTCTTGGATGCATTGTCCATGGCGTTACGACGCGCGCTGATTTCGCAAGCATGAGACTCAGTAAGGGTAGCATATAACGCATTGGCGAGCGAGAATTCAGCAAGATCCTTGGTGAAATCATCTTCCATCTCGTATTTCTTGAATCCCTCTGTGATCTAATTTAGCGGCCGTCCAATACATATAAAACGGAACAAATATACTGACCGCTTTCCTTCAACGCTTTCTCGCCCTTGACCTCCACGGCAGCAGCCTCGTACGAGATGGCAGAGACAAATTTGTTGTAGATGATCACAACGGAATCATACTCCACGCCACTCTTCACCACTAAGTCTGCGACACCTGCGGCGTCAGCAAACGTTGGAACATCCCGGCCAATTTGATTGAACGTGAGCTTGAGGTTATCAGGATAGATACGCGACAGTTGTGCTTTAGATTTGTCTCCAATAACCATGACAGAGGTATCGGATTCCACGGAGACGCCAGGGATGGGAGAGTCAGGTGCGTTATTGAAAGCACGACGAGTAGCCTTTGTGACGGAAGAATGAATTCCACCACATAAACCTTTGTCCGAAGACAAGACAAGGAACAGCTTTCGGGACCCAGTGACACCCTCCTTGGCGGTCTCGAAAACCTCTACGCACTAATTCAATGGCTGGTCACAACATTCTTGAAAGCACTCACCAGCGTTGGCTTCACCATAGAGCTTACCAGATTGCATAGCCCTTTGGGCCTTAGCCAGCTTAGTTGAAGCAATCATTTTCATGGACTAGAATGGGGGGAAATTGGTGAACGCTCGCTCCAGCACAATTTTCGACAGACCTTGGTAATTTTCTCGATGTTGCGGACAGATTTAAGACGCAATTCAATTTCACGAAGAGTAGCCATATTCCTGGCATTTGAAGGCGCCGCCAGCAGCGAAGGCTGGGTGATGACACGAGCAGCAGTGCGTCGAGCAAACATCGAAGAGTTGAGAGAAATTCTGCACTCGGATGTTTTCGGCAGGAGAGGTAAACGCTTACTAATCGAATGATGGCAATCTTAACACGACGAGTCAGAACTTTCAGTTTTGCTATCACTCTACTACAATGGCTTCTGAAGAACCTCTCTTCGATCCGTCCCTCAAGAAACGAAAGAAAAAGGCTGTTGCTTTTACGGAGGATCCTCTCGGTGCCGATGCAGATCCGACTGCGCCAGCCCCCGACACAATCGATAACACGACTACAACCGGGGAGGCAGTCGATTTGGGCCCTACCACTGCCCATGAACAGATGAAAATGAATGGGGAAGAGGGGTCGAAGAATGAAGATGAAGATTTCAAGGCTATGTTCGGGGATTTGAAGAAAAAGAAGAAAAAGAAGGAGATACCGATGGACCTCGTAAGTAGAAATGGTATTCCTGCTGCCCACCCATTTCATCTCACATGCGCTCAGGCAGATGGAGATTCCGGAACGTCTACTCCTGCCGCTGGTGCTTCTGTTCCAGCGATCACAGAGGATCTGGATTTCTCCGATATCAAGAAGAAGAAAAAGAAATCGAAAAAAGCAGCGCTAGACATGGAGGCGTTTGAAAAGGAATTGTCTGGGTCTAAATCGAAGTCTGCGGCTGAGGAAGAGGAAGACGGAGAAGTGGAACACAACCCCAATCTTGATATTGATGATGCTGACCTCGAGAACGATCCTTTCGCTCAACCAAGCGATGCTCCGGTCGGCGTTGACCTCGGTAATGAGCCCTGGTTATCCAGTGACCGTGATTATCTTTATCCAGAGGTTTGATTTCGGTCTTTTCGCTGACTTTACATGACTTAATTTTCCTGTCACGCAGCTTCTTACGCGCTTTTATTTCCTTTTGCATGCTGCTAATCCTGCTCTTCTTTCATCTTCTTCTCAAAAACGATACACAATTGCGCCACCTTCCATTCACCGTGAAGGTAACAAGAGATCGGTCTTTGCCAATGTCACGGATATCTGCAAGAAAATGCACAGACAGGTACAACTTCAATCTGATAATTCTTGTTCCTGCAGCTAATGCAATTCGTTGTATCAAGCCCGAACATGTCATCCAGTTCCTCTTTTCAGAGATGGGTACTACTGGGAGTGTCGATGGTGCTGGTCGTTTAGTTATCAAAGGTCGTTTCCAGCAAAAACAGGTTGAAAATGTTTTGCGACGATATATTGGTATGTTGCATAAATTTTCCTTTCAAGAATCATCAATGATACTCCTTCACAGTCGAATATGTTGCATGCAAAACCTGCAAATCAATGGATACCCTACTTACTAAGGAGAATCGTATTTTCTTCATGTCATGCGAAAGTTGCGGCAGTCGGCGCAGTGTCAACGCAATTAAGAGCGGTTTCCAAGCCCAGGTCGGCAAGAGGAGCAAAAACCGTCCTGCATGATTGTATTATTTACGTGTCTGTACATATACTCCGGAGTTGGTAATTGCTAGTACTTGTTAACTTTGAGATGAACTTCTCTAATTTGCAATCGGAGGCTTAAATGGGAAGACTTGCTACCCGGGACCGCTTTGTCAATAGCCGGTCCGTTCTTGGATTTATACGGTCCTCAGCGAAATGTACTATTCCAATATCACCTCTTGTTTGGTCGTAAAATGTCCCCGGTACCGTTGGTCTACCCAAAGCCTACCTCCGAAATTCTAGGTCCCCCAAATCTTCCCAGATACGCCTATCCAGGAATACCCGTTGATCTTTCCTCTGTATATCCACCTCCTGAAGCACTGCAGAAACCAAGTCTCCCTGCGGGTCAGAGAAAACCTATATGGGGCGATGACAATCGTATTCCATACACTTTGACTACGCACATCGTCCCGGCCGCATATCTCCGTGAAGATGAAGATATTGTGTTACCTGATACTCCAACTGCGGACGAGACCATGACCAAGGAGGAAAGGAAGGTTTGCATACAGAAGGCTGAATCGAAACTCCGGGAAATTCGAAGAAAGTACGAAAATGAAGGCAGGCACCCACAGCATAAAGCATTGTGGTTGTGTCTGAACAGATACGCTCGTACGTCCACACACACGGCGAAAGGGGGTTTCACGTTGTTCTTCGCGCACGCGAATGGCTTCCATAAAGAGGTCATGATATTCCCTTGTGCGCGATGCCAATTGTACTAATCCTCCACATAGACTTGGGAACCGACGATCCTATCACTATTGTCGTCACAACAGTCACAATCATGTGTTCAAGAGATCTGGGTATGGGAAGCATGCAATCATGGCGATTCTGCGCTGCTCAACATTGGGAAGCTCAATAGCTTGAGTACGTTCAGTGCATCTTTCTGACTGAGTTGGGTTCATCATGTTATTCA
This sequence comes from Lentinula edodes, assembly GCF_021015755.1. Classification (NCBI taxonomy): domain Eukaryota; kingdom Fungi; phylum Basidiomycota; class Agaricomycetes; order Agaricales; family Omphalotaceae; genus Lentinula; species Lentinula edodes. Next base: position 263,487 of record NW_025764343.1, read on the forward strand.
GTACACACAAGGTCCGCTGCCCGGGATCTTCTGAATTTTCTCATCTATTATCTACCATCAACACCTGCCTTGTTCCCACTCCCAACACACCTTCCTCGAGTCGCGCAATCTGAAGCGCAGCGTAGGATCCAAAACGGATTTACTTCGCATGACAGTCCCCGAAACCCCATATGTGCCGTTGGTCATAGTTTTGGAGGTGCAATTTCGTCAGTCATCGTTTCACTGTTGTTGTGATACCTGCGTTCTGCTAAACAATGGTTCAGAACTCTCGCAACAATATCGCATCCATCGCTTTTCACTTCCCTTTTTCTCGTTGATCCTGTTATCACATATCCGAACCCAGAGTTCTATTACACGCCCAACTCGTTAGCCTTAGGTGCCTTGGGTCGACGCGGGTCTTGGAACAGCCGAGAGGATGCACGAAAAGGATTTTTGGAAAGTGCTTTCTTCCGTGCTTGGGACCCGCGGGTTCTGGACCTGTATGTTGAGTCAGCCTTGTATCAGGATCAGGTTAGGATTCGACTCAAGACACCACCAATACAAGAAGCTATAGTCTTCACTGACGCAGGAACTGGCGCGCCGGAAGCATGGGTGAGATTATGGAAGAAAGAGTTGGACCCTAGGATCAAACTAAGGTGGGCTATGCCTGGTCCAGGTAAGCCTGAGTGCGTATCATTTTCAAGTTCATTTCTGGTCCATGTACTTAATCTGATCAAACAAAAAGTTTGGACTCACGGCACAACGCAACGCAAGAGCGTGTTTGGCTTTGCCCCGAGAATTGCAGCAATGTCCGCATCGAGGGATCTGGGCATCTCATAGCTCAGGAAAAACCAGCTCTACTTGGTAAAGAAATTGCTCATCACCTGGAGGAAATGCTGCCGGCGGAGACCAGAGCTAGGTTGTAGTGTTATTCCCTTGCGTATGTGTCCACAGGCTGTGTGTGCATGCATAGACGCTTTCAACAATCTACCCCTAAAGAGTGCATCCCTTCTACTTCCAGATCAGCTCACGTTCATATTACTCTTCCCGGGGTTTCCAGAGCAGAAAGTACGAGCAACTGCAAGGTTGATTTTCTAGTGTTTCATGATGAGGAATGAGGAATGACCGGTTGACCAAGAATCGTTAAGTGGCGAGTCGTGCAAATCTAGGCAAATCTTGAGCATAATCGAGATCACATGTAGAAGAAATGAAAAGTGTATTAACATTTTGTCAAGAAATAGTGTACACACCCACACAGGAAGTATGAGAAGAGGGAAGACGCGGACAGGCCACGGTACCGGTGATACATTTCCACGGTAATACATTTTCGAGGACTAGGAGTCAGTGTCACCAAAGGGATGGATCATGGTGGATTCGAAGGCTTGTATGCTGTTCAGTTTGGTGAATGCACACATAGAAGTGATTAGCTAGGTGACAGTCATTGTAGCAACTATGTTGATCACTACTAGTAAAGCGACAACACCAGAGCGTGGTATGCATTGGCAAGACTGCCAATCGATGTGGAATCACCAATGACATTAGACTTGCATCAGACTATTGGAATAGCATAAGTAGAGGGTTGTGGGGCGATGATATCCACAGTGCCGCTTCAAGTTCGAAGTGAAACTGTCCGGGCATAGATTTGAGACGAGGTATGGAAATAAAAGAGTGCAAATAGAAATCTGAATTGAGGCGGGTCTTGGTTGCGGCAAGGTAAACTTTCCCACAGTTCGCCACTTCATTATTGAATTTGTTCAACGACCATCACATCCTGTTCTGTGCTCTGCTGTTCGCTCAGTACTTGTAGCAAAGGGATACTTGAAAGATCAATCTCGAATCCATATCTCCAATGTCAGCACCTCTTTCCCCTACGGCTTCCAGTTCCAAAACTGCTTCCGCATCTACGCACTGTGTACCACCAAGGTCACAGTCTCCTTCTCCGAGCACTTCTGACTTCTCGTTAATTGGAACAGAGGAAATAGAGACGAGTGACTATGCAGACTACAGTTTCTGGAGCTACAACACAAGCACACCTTACAAGGGATTCGGGTCCTTTGGAAGGCGAGCTGCTATATATTCCACCCCAACATTGAACTATTTCGCTTCGTCTATTCCATTCCCTTCTTCCTCCTCCTCCTCAACTCCAGGTGTAGACCGAGCTGACCACACTCCCGGTACATCATTGAAAACTCTATTTCCTCGGATATGGGATGTTTTGGTCTCATCACCCACCAAAAACATCATATCCACATCTCGTTCTCCAATTTCTTCGAAAAACTTCGTCCCATTGAACGGCATCGATATGCCGTTCGAAGCTCATCGTCACTCTATGTATCTCAACTACATGTCCAACTCGCCGACTCCTTCGCTCAGTCGCCTTACCAAAGGCAAAGGCAAGGCAAATAATTACGCGCGTGGGAGCAACCACTACCCGGAACAGTCTTATTCAGGGGACATTAGTGATTTTTGGACACAAGATAGTAGTTTCGATCGCTCTACGATGGGGCACTCCATTTCATCCCAATATTCTTACATCGACTACACTGATCTTCCACCTTTGGACGGAGAAGAAGGAGAATTGATTGACGTGGATGACGAGGCGTGCTTCCTACCACCGGAACAATTCCATTACGGCGGGACTACGTGGCGTGGAGGGATCAAATGCAGCTTCAGCAGAGCTCGAGTTGTCACTGGTATAGACATCTTGTCCTTGCTACCCGCCGAAGTAGCACTACGCGTCCTTGAATTTCTTGCCTTCGGATCTTTCTGTCACCCCAATACCTCAGTCAATTCTCCTCGTAATTCATCTCTCTGGGCTTCTCGAGACACGTTCCTCGAAGAGGTTTCTACCCCGGAACAATGTCTTCAGAATGTTCTTGTCTGTTCTTCAGTGTCCAAAATGTGGCGCCAGCTTTCTCTGGATAATTCAGTGTGGCGTACTCTTTTTGAAAGTCGCTGGGGTAACGGCGAGTTTGGAGGTGGTATAACGAAAGATTCTGCCGCGATACAGAAATACCTCTTGGATCAAAGGAAATCCGCCATCACAGGGCGAGACAAGGCATTGCCTGCATTGCCCGACGATCTCGTCTCTTCGATACCAATAATACAACCTTCATCTCTTGATTATCTCAGGCTTTACCAAGATCGGCTGGAGCTGGAAAGACGTTGGGTAGGGAGTGCCTTCACCAAGCGTCTTGCAGCACCAGCATACTCCCCTTCAAGTTCCAATGCTAGTCTCTCCGTCCCCCCTTCGCGTTCTTCGTCTCTTACGCCGATGTACATCGCGGATCAGATGTCTCCGTACTCCGAACTAACGTCTTCACGCTCTTCATCCTTCTCTTCTACCACAATGGGCATGTCAAATTCCAGCCATAGTCGTCCATCGACCGAACCAGCTGCCATATTGACTGAACATTGGGATAAATGGGAGCCGGATGTAATACAACTCAGTGGTCATAACGATAGGTGCGTGCACTTTGTCAATTCGATATATACATCTAATCAAATAGCATTCAGCGTTTACTGTATCGAGCTTCCATCTTCGACCACTTTTGCCGCCGACAAATTTTTTGTCACTGGCTCTCGAGATCGAACGATCAAGATGTGGAGTTCTAAAACCGCCAAATGTATAGGAACATTCGGAAGAGGTCGAACGCCCACGTCCCCTGTAATACATGACAGTGGTTCACAAGAGGTGGAGGTTACAGAGGGACATGCAGGAAGTGTTCTCTGTTTGAAATTTATCTGGAAGGAAGAAAATGACGAAAGTAATGACAATGATTCTATCCGCGTCGAAGAAGTGGTCAGGCGAGGAATAATGTTCTCTGGGTCGAGCGATTGTACAATCTGCGTGTGGGACGTTTGTTTGACGTGGAATATTGTTGAAGATGAGTACAAGGTGGATGCCCATGTCTCTACCGTTCTGCGTGGTCATTCCGGAGGTGTTCTTGACTTGAGAGTTGACAATGACTGGATTGTGAGCTGGTAAGCATCGCTATCTTTCGTATAACCTGTAATTGCTTCATCGTGGCATCTTTCAGTTCTAAAGATACTACCATCCGAGTCTGGAATAGGCAAACACTGATGGCGCATCGCACTTTGCGAGGACATGAAGGCCCGGTTAATGCTGTTGGTATGGAAGATGGTCGTGTCGTAAGTGCCAGTGGCGACGGGAAGATGATTTTGTGGGATGCTAGTAGCGGTGAACGATTGCGAACCTTTGAAGGTCATGATCGTGGATTAGCATGCATTGAATACAGTGTAAGTCCTGTGTGCAAAAGTCTACGACACAGCTGAATGAGTCTTCGTTTATAGAGCGGACTAATTATTTCTGGTTCAAATGACTGGAAAATCAAGATTTGGTCTGCCTTCACTGGAAAGTGCTTGCGTACCCTTCAAGGCCACGAAGCCCTTGTTCGGGCGTTGGCCTTTGATCCTTCCAGTGGCCTCCTCGTCAGTGCAAGCTACGACAAGAGTGTGCGGGTTTGGGATATCAAGGATGTTCTGAATGGTAACGAATCCGGCAGGGAGAGCTCATTGAGGGTTTTCAAGAATGCACATTCTAGCCATATATTCGATGTCAAATTTGACGTTGGGAGGATAGTCAGGTATGACAATATCACTTTTGCAAGACCGTAATCTCACCTTGTACTTGCTGCAGTACATCTCACGACCAGAAGATCGTTGTGGCTAATTTTTCTTGCGACCTGGATGATTCTCATCTTTTTATTTAATTGAATCTAAAACCTCCACGTTGGGAGGCACCATTTTTTACAAATATTCACCCTATTTTTGCACTACGTTTATACCGATCCACGCTTTTCAGCAGAACTCTCCTTGTGTTATATAGTTTGTACCGTAATAATGTAAGTATGTACTTTTCGTTTACTGTAAATGATTCTGTATTTGTCCACAGCGATGGGTGTACAAGGGTGTACATGTTTCTCATGTATACAGACAGTATGTATGTAAGGCCCAAAATTCCCAATCCCCTCAGATTGGCACGTAAGTTTATCCGATCTCCCTCTAAGCACGTACATCATCGTCAATTGTGCCAGATTTTGGCCCTGCATACTCATCATTCAATCGGCAGAGCCTCAGAGGTCTGTTGCTTTCATAAACAAAAGTTGAGTGTTTGTCGATTAAGTTCGCGGTTATTTTCCACCATATGTACTTGCCTGCCGCTACATCTTCTCCTGTGTACTTCCCTGATCTCAAATATCCGGGATTCTGACTAGCGTCTCGTTAATAGTAATGAGTGCAAGTCAGGAGGTGAAGTCAGGAGTTTCTGGGGCTCTCATCTTTGACTTGATGGGTACTTGTACGAACTGGTCTGCTTCCGTTGTAGCTGCTTTAAAAAAACAATGCGCCAACACTCCGCTTATCCTTCCAAAATTACAATCGGATGAGGATTTGACGCGGTTCGCCTCTGCCTGGAGAGCTGGATTTTTTCGTGAAATTCACCAGCGTTTCCAAAACGGTGAACCCCAAGAGGACATCGATATTACCCACCGCAGAGTGTTGGATCAGCTGCTGTCCGAGAAAGACATGTCGGTGACCACGGATATTTGGGGAGATGATATCAGAACAATCTTGGTGCAAAGTTGGCATCACCAAAATGGTGTGTGAAGTTAGCATCATTTTGGACAATTTTGGACTGACTTGGAAGAGAAGCTTGGATAGATGCTGTCGCGGGTTTGAAAAGATTGAAAAAAGATTATTTTGTGTGAGTGCACAATGTATTCTTGAAATTTAGGTCTATAAATTGACATCACCCCAGAGTTGTACTCGCAAACGGGACTACACGTCTACAATTGGACCTCGTATATTCCTCGCAATTGTCCTTCCACGCCCTCTTCTCCTCTCAACTTCTAGGATTTACGAAGGTACTAGAGCTTCCCAGCCCCTCGAATTCCCATGTACATGACTGAATCTGATTACTGTCAAAGCCAGATCCGAAAATGTATCAGAAAGTGTTGGAACTTCTGAATCTTGAAGCAAAGGAATGCATAATGGTGGCTGCTCATGCTTATGATCTACGTGCTGCTGCTAAAATGTCGAGTCATTTTCTACAACCTACTCTTGCTCATTCTCATTATTTGTAGAGGTATCAAAACTGCCTATATTCATCGCACTACTGAAGACCCAGAAGAGGACATGCAGCAAGTTCGGAGTGAGTGTGATATATTTGTTTCTGGAACAGATGGGAGTACCTCTTGCGGATTAAATGAATTGGCCGATATCTTGTGTTCGCCATCTAATAATGCCTCAAGGTTGGATTTGGAAGACTAGTATTTGTAATTAGAGTGCGAGGAAAGAAAAAGTATTTCTGAAAACTACATACATACCAAGTAAGCGCTCAAGATCTCGCTGGATAAGTAATCTAATCTAATCTAAAGTTCCAATTTCTGGAGTCATACTTATTTCTTGAGTTCGTTTCTCTCGAACATTCATGAAGTACTTCTCAACTCGAGGAGGCTCTCAAGAGCTCTCCTTCGAAGAGGTTGGTAGCCCTCCCGAAAATCAAGCCATCCAAACTTATTTGTGCTCGTAGACCGTTCTGACTGGCCTCGCACCCAACGGAGGCCTTTATATCCCGACTTTCATCCCGAAACTACCTGAAAATTGGAAGGAAGATTGGGAAGGCTATTCTTTCGTAGATATCTCCGTGGCTGTGCTTTCACTATACATCTCGCGAGATGAACTTTCGGAACAGGAGCTGCGCAGCTTGGTGATGAAGTCGTATGCTAGCTTCCGACATCCAGAGATTACACCGCTCAAAAAGCTCGAGGACAAGAAATATGTATTGGAGCTTTGGCATGGTCCTACATGGGCGTTCAAGGATGTTGCACTTCAACTTTTAGGGAACTTGTTCGAGTTCTTCTTGCAACGGAGGAATGAGAAGAATCCAAAAATAATTGAGAAGTTGACCGTCGTAGGAGCCACCAGCGGAGACACCGGAAGGTGTGTTGTATATGTTAATGACATTCCTCTCTCCTGAGTCGTCGTTCAGTGCTGCAATATACGGTCTTCGTAACAAAGCAAACATATCCATCTTCATCCTGCATCCCAAAGACCGGGTATCTCCAATCCAGGAAGCCCAAATGACCACTGTCACTGATGCCAACGTGCATAATCTGGCGGTCAAAGGGACATTCGATGACTGTCAAGTGATTGATCTCCCTATCCATTGCGATCCTTGCGCTCATCCTCCTCCTTACAGGACATAGTCAAGGCCTTGTTCGCGGACACTGAATTCAATGCAAAACATCATCTCGGAGCCGTGAACTCTATCAATTGGGCTCGTATCCTGGCTCAAACAGTGTACTACTTCCTTGCTTATTTCAGTTTGCGTCGGGCAATAGGCGAAGATGTTGATGTGCAGTTTGTCGTCCCAACAGGAAACTTTGGTGACATCCTTGCTGGCTACTACGCCAAAAAGATGGGTTTACCGATGGCCGGTAAATTGGGTGTTGCAACGAATGCTAACGATATTCTGGCTCGATTCTGGAAAACCGGTCGATACGAAAAAGCAGACTCGTCGCCTCTAGACGATTCCCCTTCGATGCAACCGGCTGCCGGGTCGTCTGACGGTAAGCAGGCAACTCAGGATAACAGTGGAGTCAAAGAGACCTTGAGTCCAGCGATGGATATTTTGGTATCCAGTAATTTCGAGCGGTTACTGTGGTATCTGGCGTATGTGAACGTTCCCGAAGACGAAAGTGATCGGCGGGGAAAAGCCGGTGAGATTGTAGCTGGATGGATGAATCAAATGAAGAGCGATGGAAAGGTTGAGGTTCCGGCTTCTGTACTGGAAACCGCACGACAAGATTTCTGTGCGGAGCGAGTCAGTGATGAACAGGTTGGTTTCTACATTTTTGGCGTGAATGTTTGTTTGATGACTGTCATCCTTAGATACTGACAAGTATTCAATCTCACTTTTCTGGAATTCCCTCCTATGTCGTTGATCCTCACACCGCCGTAGGGTTGTTCGCTGCCGAGCGGATGGCGCAACACAAGTGTGTCTTGTGCATATCTCCTAAATTCCTACAAAGAATATTAATTCTTTCCTTGCAGTGGGCCCTCTGTCGTTCAAGTGATACTGTCTACAGCACATCCAGCCAAATTCTCCGAAGCGGTCTCCACTGCTTTAAAAGAGACACCTAACTTCGATTTTGAGGGTCAGATCATGCCAAAGGAGTTCAACGGCTTGTTACAAAAAGAGAAGCGTGTGGTTGACGTTGAGAGTGCCGACGTTGACCTCGTTAAAAGTATCATCGAAGCAAGAGTATAATCTAGTATAATATGTATACATCTCCTGGGATAGATACAAGATATGAAGATTTTAGATAAAGTCTGAGGCTTGAAGTCGAGACATAACTTTACACGGGGCGCGGCCCTACTCCCAGCTTAGGGTTACTTGATCATTTACATATGGGCCGATATCAATAACCTACAAGTTGATTCTGGCCTTACGTGCATTCTCTGGCCATGTTTGTTGATAAAGGAGGTGGGCTTATTACGACTCATGATTGTCAGGTCGTGCTTGAATACAGGGAACTTAGACTTCAGCTTATACGGCGGTGCAGAAACTCTCTGGGAAGGCAAACGTTCGCCACGTCGGACCATTATCACCACTCCGACCGCTCAGGATGACGGGAAATCTCACCCAGGACCGCCACATGATCCTAGTGACTTTTTGTGGTTGATGACAGAGGAGCCTCATCGTTCACGGAGGATGGCGATCATGAAGGCACATCCCGAGGTGCTTGCGGTGTATTTGATTGTGTTTTGAATCTTACATTGACCTTTTTCGCAAAGGTTACTAAATTAATGGGCTACGAGCCGTTGACAAAGTACATCGTGTTTGGTGTAGTGTCTCTGCAGCTCATCGTGGCAATAGCTCTTCGCCGTACCCAGATCCTCTCACCTTGGTTCCTCTTTTGTGCCTATGCCATTGGTGGAACTGCGAATCACAATTTATTCCTTGCCATACATGAAATCACACACAACCTTGCGTTCCCCGGAGTCTGGCCTAACAAAGCACTTGCGGTTTTCGCGAACCTACCTATAGGTATTCCTTACTGCGCCATGTTTAAGGTATACCGTTTTCATTTACGCGACTATCCTACTATACTTATGGATTTAGAGGTATCACATTGAGCATCACAAATTCATGGGCCAGGACGGAATTGATACCGACTTGCCTACCCGAATAGAGCTCTTGTTACTGAACAACGTCCTCGGAAAGGTTTTCTTCGCGTTCGTCTCTCCCTTTCCACCAGATCCTCATACCCGCCCTGACACTTCGATAGGACCTTTCAAATTCTGTTCTATGCTCTCCGTCCTGGATTTGTTCGTTCTCAGAAGCTAACGACATGGCATTTCGCAAATTTCATCGTTCAACTGGTCTTTGATTATCTAGTAGTCAAAGTGTTTGGTATAAAGCCACTAGTGTATCTGCTCGCTAGCAGCTTCTTTGCTGGTAGTCTTCATCCATGTGCTGGGCATTTCATCGCTGAACATTACCTCTGGGATGGTTTGGAGCAGGAAACATTCAGCTACTACGGTCAATTGAACATCCTGGCTTATAACGTACGTTTGCACACACTTGATCGGGATGATTTGACAATCGACGGGTCCATCATTTTCGTAGGTTGGATATCACAATGAACACCACGACTTCCCGTCTGTTGCCTGGACACGTTTACCCGCCCTTCGTGCTTTGGCCCCTGAATTCTACGACACACTCCCTTCTCATCCATCGTGGCCAATGGTGATAGTGAACTTCATCCGCGACAAAGAAGTTGGGATATTTGCAAGGGCCAAACGACTTGCGAAGGAGCCGGCGTCGGTCAACTTGAAAATTGTTGAACATGATTCAGAGGTTGAATCAGATAAAAACGAGTGATTTTAATCAATTACTTAGAATGTTTGAATAGGATTCAATTCAGATATTTTTTGTTTTGGAAGGGCGGTTTCCACACTTTTCCACAACATAGAGACCAGAGATATTGGGTACTGCCAGTCTTCATCAGAAGCAGGATCTGTTCTCGACGAACACTCCTACTTGAACCAGAAGTCAAGATCCAGAATTTTGGTACTTGTCGAGGAGATTGACGGTTACATCTGAAGTAGTAACATCAGTGAGTACCGTGATAACTTGAAGCCGAGGGGCGAATGTGGCTTTTCAATTGCTTTTCATGTTTGAAGGAAGCACGGGTGCCACGGTTTGAACTAGGAAGTATTTATGTTTGAGGAATAGCACATACATATGTACTTCAGCAGCGGTCTAAAAGAGTTGTCATAGAATGCAGCTCTACAACATCAGTTGACAGTGGACACTGTGCTATGGGAATGGGAAGAGATAAAAAAGGATAAAACACTCATATCGAGAGGCAGTTCCAGGTGGCGCACATGCTGCACCTGATGAAACGTGTACGCTTGCGTGCTCGGCCGGTGAGGTATTGGTATAAGTTGACAACCTAAGGAGTCGTCGGGGCGTATGTAGCTGGCGAAAATTGGCAACTTAAGTATGGCAACCACGACATCGACATTTGTGCTGATGCGAGCGCGGCCAGAAGGGCACGGTTTTCCCATCAGCGGAGAGAAAGACATTCAACTGTTCGGAATATTAGGGAAAATATCCACGTTTCGTATTGATGAGGCTGTATGCGGCTGTATGGGCCACAAACTCCGGAACAATCGGCGAAGGGTAGATATCATCATATCAACAATCGGACTGATGTAAATGCAAGCGTCGCTGTCGGCTCGTCTCCTTTGCATCTTACACCATCGTCTAATATTGCTCTTTTCCTTCTGTACGCTCTTTTTGCTTCTGTTCTGGCCCACCATTGATTTCATCGTCCCGGGGGTCTGTGTGTAACTTTCAACTATGCCTAATCTCTCCACCTTCATATCGTACGGTAAAGCGCTGCGGAAGCCAAAGGGATTCAATGCTCTTCGTCACTTCGATTCTCCCAATTCACCTCATCATCCATACGCGTCGCCAGATATCGTTCATATTACCCCTACCCAGAGCCTCCAGAGTAACGAAGACGAGGAAGATGCCGCTCAACTACCGTTCCAGTCTCCATCGAGCTCACAATTGGCTCCGGCTCGTCCATCGACTCCACCCAGAAAGCTCGATGTAGAACTGCCTTCAGGCTCGATGTCGGATTGGATACCCTCTCATCTGCTGGACGAGAGGATGTATAATGGGAGGCTGAGCCATCAATCTCCTGGCGCTGGTAGCAGTAAGCTTCCCCCAGAAGAACATACGATTACTCAGGAAGGACTTACAAGTAAAGAAGACGAGGAACTTCTCGATGATGATGATGAAAGTGTCTATGATGATGATGATTACTCTTCCTCATCCTCTAACGACAGTAACATTGTCGCAAACTTAGAGGCAATGAATGTAAGTATCTGTAGATCGTCTTTCATGCTGCTTCTGAAAATCACTTCCAAAGGCTTCAAGCTTTGTCAAGACTGATGAGAAGCCTCCCCGTGGGACGGTGAGTTACCACTACATATGTTGCTGCCGTAATTTTGCTCAAAAGACGATATAGATACCTTCTTTCAAAAGGACTGCGCCTTCACCAATCAAAATACCTAATCCATCTATGCATGGTCCAAAAGTACAAATCATCAGGTCCTCTGGTGGGTCAAAAGGAACCTGGCATTCGCCATCCCGGCCTGAATCAATTCACTCTGGAGACGAATACTCGGCGAGCGCTGTTTCAGGTACTACATTAGCTCGGGCACTGATTGGAAACACGTTCGTATTATCAACTGATGAGCGTGATGAGCGTGCTGCGAGGTATCGAAGTTGGGGTTCAGTCCTGACACGTACCGATTCAGCCACCCTTCCTCGCGATGAAAACCCCTTCCTTTCTCCTCCGATGTCGCACGGTACTCCGGACACCAATCATTCGTTAGTCCCACTACCCCCCAATGCTGATTCAGTCTATATACCGCCAAAGAACCCGCGGCGGCTCAGTGATGCTAGACGAAAGCGTCAGAGTATCAGTAACTCAATTCCGCGGAGCGATTCAGAGGGAGAAATATTGGCACGTTCCAATAGCATCGGAGCACCCTTGCCCTCTGATGCTCAACAATCCCATATTTCAGAGACCGACACTGCCGTGGTCAATAACAAGCCGAGCTTATTAAACGATGAGAGCATAGCTCCTTCCGCACCGGATACCGCACAATCTCCATATCTTTCTCCAAATTATGCGCGCCCAGTGTCCCATGCTTCCTCTGATGGTGGATCGTCTAATCGACCAACATCCTCAACATCCTCAGGCAAGGGTTATGATACCATGCTGGATGACTACTATTCGAATGCCGATCTCACGTCACCCGCTAGTCCCGACCCAGTAGTCTCGGGAGGTCACATACCAATGACGCTTGATAACCCCCACTTTCGGCCCCCGTTTTCACCCATCACTGAAGAATCGAGTTCTCAGTTGTCTCCACCCTCTCCTTACAGGCGTGATTCTAAACGTTCTACAGGGAGTACTGGATCTCCGAATGGTTAGTACTACACTATTACGAAGGGTTGGAATTTGTTAGCTCAAATTTTCTTTGCTAGGTCCACGAGCAACAAGAGGAACACAGCGGTTACTGCCCATTGGAGAAAGCTCCCAAGTGCGTTCATTACAACTATTTTCCGAACTCTTTCTGATGTTTTGCTTTTTCTAGCGGAATGAACCTGCATCTCCGGAACCTACTTCTGCTTCTTCGTCGATATTTGCTCCCCCTGTTTTCAGCTTTTTTAATAGACAACGTTCGGGGAGTGCTCCGAATCCTATCAAAATTGTACGCGACTCTCAGGACCTCACATCGTTCAATCTCATCAGTACGCGACCGATATCTACCGCGAGTTCTCCGACAAGTAGCAACGATTACTCCCATCAAGAATATGTGAAACAAACCTTCCCTGAAACTCCCAATGCATTTAGTCCGCTATGGTCAGCCGGCTCGATGGCTTCGCCCGGGATTCCCGGACCAAGTGAACGACGTTCTGAGGATCAAATTCTTATCGCTGTGCCCCCCACACCAATGACGGGCGCCGGCGAGCCGATGCCAGCTCTTGCGCATCATATGCTCGCGCGCGCGGCTTCCTCTGTCAGAGGAGCAAGACACACCAGACAGCTCAGTAATAATCGAGCAAGGACAGTGGCCACACACACTCATGCTAGCAATCCCGCAGATATACAGAGTTCATCACCCTCGATAGCTCTTGATCCAGAGCCAGAAGTGAAGGAGGACGAAGGGTCCAAGCGCAAAGCGGCATACCCATCCTGGATTACTCAAAAAGTTCCAAATTCCGACGACGAACCATCGCCGTCTCTAAAGAGTGATACGGTCAGCCCAACAGGAAGTCATCATTCACAGGCGGCCTCGTCGATCTTGCGGGAGGATTCAGCAGGTGAAGTTACAGTCAGGAAGGACGAACTTGTAAATAATTCCTCCCAGTTGTCGCTTACTGTCAGAGGGCTGCCGCCATTGCCGCCTTCTCCTTCGTTGTACAGTCCTCTTCCGGGACAACCCCCTGGTTTGCATCAGGTAGCATCGACTACTTCTCTCGTAGTTCCTGCCCAATCCGATATCGCATCCCCGCCTGAAGACTCCACTCTTTCGCAGTCGACCGTTTCAGGATCAGCTGCACCCCCTTCTCCTCACCCGTTTCCTTCTTTCCCTGCTTCACAACACACCAACTATACTCCAGGGTCAGCGGGTTCATCGGCAGAGACAGAGACAGATATGGAAAACACAGCGTCTATACCCTCTTTAGGTTCGCCACCGCCATATTATACCCTTGTTTTTGATCAAGGTCCCGGTCATGGAAACTCGACTCCGACCTCTGGAGGGTCCAACCTTGTGACTCCTAATACTCCTCCCAGTAGTCGTGCCGACTCTTCGCGGCAGTCAATGTCTAGCATTGGGGCACGACGTGGACGTAGTCGCCCCCCTTTACCCATCGGTCCTCGTCGACCCAGCCACACAGCAATCAACCCAGTTGGACGACAACGCAATGGATCTATCTCCTCGCTTAACAGTAATGCTTCCAAGCTATTACGTACAACGTCCTCTGCACCTCACTCTCCTCGTTTTCAATCGCCAGCCCCTAAGTGGAGAGGTTACACCATGGATGCTGCGAAGTGGACTTTTACCTCCGCTCAGCTTCAAGCTATCGTTTCTCGAGCAATAAGACAGTCGGCAGAGGCATCTGCCATTCGCTTGTTGCGTCTAGAAACTGTTGATCAAGATATTCCAACCGAGTTACATAGGCTAGAACTGCAACGGACGGACATCAAAACACGGTACAAGAGGTTGACTCGCAGACGCACAGAGATGCTGGCTACCCTGACGTCGTATTGCGATGGAACTTTCCATGAAGATGCGACTTCGTCGTTACGTGTCATCAACGAACTTCGGGATGTTACTAGCACCCTTGACCGTCTAGCAGAAGAACTCTATAATGCAGACGAACAAATATCCCAGCTGACGTCTTTGAGAGACGTTCATGACGCGAGCTCCCTTGCCATGGCAATCAGAAAATTGAATGCAAGCTTCCTCAAGCAGCTCGCTATATCAGATGCCCTTCGTTCACAAGTGGTGGCACTCGAAGCAGAACGAGATGATGCTTGGAAGCAAGCAGAAACACTGGCTCAAGATTTTGATCGGATTAATGAAAAAGGCGACAATGGCGATGGTCCTTCATTCAATCGTTCGGGTCGAGTAACGGCAATGAGGAAATCAAGTATCCGTGTCTCGAAGGCAGGCTTGCGTTCCACTCGGTCATCCATAAGCAGCACACATAGGCTCAGTGCTGCATCTTTTTCCGGTGGTATTAAATCTGCGTTCTCTATTGAGGATATACCACCAGTTCCTCCAATTCCTCGACGCCCTCACCGGCCTGTCGATATCTCTACGGATCTGCCCTCCACCCGATCATTCATAGTGAGTTACCTATAATTCGTTTTGATCCAAGTAATAACCCAAAATGTAGGCGCTTTCGACGGATGGGCCCACACCAAATACAGAAACTAGGGCAATGTATGAAGAACTCTGTGATATGCTTGGTATTCCTTCGAATGAATTTAGGCCGCGTCGATCCCAGTCTGTCGTCGAACGGGCTCGATCATCAGCAAACGAAGATGAGAAGAGGGCTTCTTACAAAGGCACCGAATCTCGTTCCAGTACCAGTGGAAGTCGGCCTCTATCAATGCCAGATCGTTCCGGGCTAACAGAAGTATATCAGAACATGTCGGCCGATGTATGTCTTTTCTTTGTACTTTCTAAAATCTCCTTAACGTTAACCAATCTGGTCAGGGTGACGCGATGCTAGCGACGTTGGGCTTGCTTTCAGATTCCGACTGATTCTTCTGTTCTATTTCGTTTCTTCTGTTCTATCTATTTGTCGATATCTGTTTGGATAATAGTCATTCTTTTCTCTTGCTTGCTGTGTAGTATTAATTGCATTTATCATTATGGACCGCGTGTCTTGAGCAAGCCTCACACTCTATTATCATATAAGGAAATTTAGTAGTACATCAACCTCGGAGTACACTTATGCATATGCCGGTATCCGTTTCACATACAAATGAAAGCAAGGAGAAAGCAATTAGGAACTTGGATAGGGAAGAAATACGGAATAAGTAAATGTAGCAAGCAGGTCCATGACAAGGAAGGAGGGGTATTTGTTGAATTAGGGCATCATTCTCAGTGACGTATACGTTTTTTGCGTTTTGGTACTAGAGTATCGTGTCCAGTTTCTCCAGATAATGAGGATTGAACTGGAAGGAGGTCGGCGACACCAAGGGTATCGAAGACATTCCCATTTGGGATTGGAGATTGCTCTTCGACTTCTTCATCTCGTTCCTGTAATTCTGATTCCTCGATCTGGCCTTCTCGCCTACTGCGTTTGTGAGAAGGTCGGGGAGTAGTTTCGTTGTCTTGGGTTTCTTCATCGGTATCCGCTCTAGGCCTTTTGCCAATGGTAACAGGACTCCCAACATTGGGAGAGTCGGATGCAGCAGCACTGGGATTGTGCACAGCCTTTGGATGTAGGTGGGTAGATGTGGGTTCCGGGTCTGAATCAGAACCGGCAGGTTCAGGGGCCCGCTTTTTAGTGGCACGGCGGGGCCGAGGACGAGGACGAGGTGGTTGTTCAAGGGGGACCTCATTATCCGATAATGGATGTTCTTCATCGACCAGCTTTTCCACTTCAGTTTCCTCTCCATCTGTAGATAGACCCACATCCTTCTTCTTCTTCCCCGAGCGAGCTTTACGTACTGAAGCTACAAGATTCAACAAGTTAGCGCTTTAGTCAGATTCCGTACCCAGTTGGACGCCTACGTTTATCTTTCCCCATAGCTGTACCCAGGCGCTTCTCATAAGCTCGTAAGGGTTCCCAAATCTTGGTAGCCCCAGGTTCTACTTTGGCTTGCACCCAAGCTTGATCTAGATGAGCCTTGCTGTAACGACGATGAGCATCCCGCAATGTCAATGCCAACGAAGAAAACCAACATTCTCAATGCGTCCCGGTTTTGCACTGCGGAAACCAGAGGAACAAGACCTTGGAAAAATGATAGCAAAGATTTTAGGTCTTTGCTGTTGGAGCTAGGGCGAGCTCCAATTTGTTTAATAATCCAACTAAGAAGACTGGTGTGGATTTCCACAAGTAGTTGCACATCGAGCCGACGGAGGATGGTCAGTTGGCCGCCTCGAAGAATGAAGCAGGACGATAGCAGCTTGCCCAAGGCAGCAAATTTGGTATCATCGTTAGTTTTCGAATGTCTGTGGACATTGAAGGCCTTCACAGATTGTTTCTACTCAACCCTCTTCACATTGAGAAGCATGATTAATCACTCACCTCCCTCATAGCTTGCGTAACCACAAGCACAATCAACTGACCATGCTCCCCCAATAGCCCCTCGTCTTTCAAGATTTCTATTACTAATTTTGCGCAAGAATCGAAGGCCGGTCCAAGTCTTCCATAATGTGCGAGAAGAACAGCTCCGTGCCGGACCTGAATGACACCAGTGCGCATCGCACGGAGAAAAGTGGAGATGACGTCGATGAATACATACTCTTGCTCGAGGAGAGGGCGTGAAGCGAAATCGACTGTGGGAAGTCATAAAAAAACACATCGATATGAATAAAAAACTTACCTTCGCTATCGTTTTCTCTAGAGTCAGTCTTCTTAGTCGCTTTCTTGTTCTTCTTTGACTGCCCTTCCGCATCTCCTTCACTCTGGCTGTCATCGGTCTGATCATCCTCAGTGTTACTGTCCTCATTGTGACTATGATTCACAGCGTCTGCGTAACGCTCTACCTCTGCCTGGATATACCCTGCACATCTCCACTGTACCTCATCATTCATAGTCATTGTCAAACTAGGAAGGGTATTCTCTGCATCGTTTGGCGGCGCGGATAAGAACAGTACGTATAGGTCGAGAAGGTTTTTGAACGCCTGTTTGCAAGGAAAGGTCTAAGAGCGGGAAATGACCAATATAATTTACGAACCACTCGTTTGACACCTTCAACGATGCCATTACCTTGCACTTGGGTACCGACCGCGTATTCAATCAACTTATCCACATGAGAATCTCGCTGGTTGATTAGTTGTTCCCGATCTTGCACATCTTCCGTAGAAGTGGAAACGCCGGCAATGGAAAGTAGGCGCCGGCTCTTCCACATGATGTATAAAGTCAATAGTTGAAGACTTTGTTCCAGCATCTGAAAAAAACTCATCATCAAAGGAAATAGGCCAGCGAAAAAGAAAATTACCTCGCCTTCACCACCCACACTGAGTCTAGCTCTTTCAGATACTGCACATAAAATATCCCAAGCACTACTGTGTTTACCACCCTCATTGTCTTCCATCCAAGACGACATATCCCGATGCCCAGCCAGAGTTCTTAAGCGGAAGATCACCGAAGTTAAGGCCGAGACCTCATCTTCAGTAAGATGACAAATTTCTATGTCGCGGGTGATTCGAGATGAGGAAGATTCCCCGTTTCCGGTTGGCGAGGAAGTAGGTGGCACAGGACCTGCAACGGCGTCGCGGAGGGAACTTGCAAGCTCGTCTTCTAAGCCTAGGATTTGCTCACTGTTGACATGGGACAATGTAGTGTTGGCAAGTAAATGAGATATGATAGTCTGTGCGGCGGTAGTGATGACGTAGGAGGAGGTATGGGTGAGGAATTGTTTTGAGATGTCGGTCCATAGAGAAAGATAAGCCTATGCAGGACAGTAAGATGGCGATTTGTGCATGTACCAGCTACTCACGTTTGTCTCCCTCATTTCAAGGTAGACTTCAAGATTCATCAATGTCGGCAATGTCAGAACATCGACTATGCGAATTTCATCGGTCTGATACTTGATGAAGAGACGGGGAAGAGCTTTGATGAGGGCTTGGGTAATGGGTTCCCAAGCAGAATCATCCTAATAATGTTCAGCAACAACAAGTTTGCAGTGATCCATCACTTACGTCCTTCCTCGTCCGCCTCAACGAGGCCACCAAAACTTCAAGCAAAGCGCCCTCCTCTGCTTCACTAAGTCTCCACGATTGATCGACTCTGGTGCTGGTTGATGTGCTATCGTCGTCGTCGTCGTCGTCGTCCCCGCTTCCGTCTTGTTGTTCCGCATTCCCGTTCATTTGTTTACCTCTTTTCTTCATGGACGACATCTTACCTGCCTTGCGAGTACTTCGAATTTTGTCAGATGCATCGTTGGGACCTGAGGCACTATGATCCAGTATAAGCATATCCAAAATACCTGCCCAATCTCTCACAACATCCATGTCATCCCAGAGTGCCTCAACAGCCAAACCTAAGCGTCCACGTGTGGTGACATCGCTCGTCTTCCCGGGATGTGTCACCAGAGCTGGAGCAATTCCTCGCGTGTCGCTAGCACCGAGACCTATGCCAATATCGCCCACGTCTGGGTTTTGCTCCTCACTACTACCATCCTCCTCATCCTCCTCCTGCTCTTCCTGGGAAGCTGACTTCTTTCGATGTTCGTGATCGAGCGCACGTCCCCACCGAACGAGCAAACGGGCTAAACCCTTTATCCCGATTTTATCTCGATCAACGTCGCTCGTGCTCGCGTTTCGACCTTTGTTACCGACAGCTCCACCTCTACCTCTACCTCGTCCCCGTCCATTAGAGGCGTGTGGTCTCGAGGGTTGCGCCTCGACCTCCCCCAATTTTTCTTCCACCCATTCCTCCCATACACCACTGACAAATCGACCGACGCCTTTCCTTACACGATTTTCGTCTGAAAACACCAAAGTCCCCAGCCGGTTGCGATCATCTTCAGGAAGTAAGGCTAAAGGCAGCTTGAGCAGGTAGACTTGTGAACGTCTCAAAGAACACCTACCGAGTTCGTCCACAGATCCTAAAACGTTCATGACCGCTACCCTGACTCCTATATCAACATCAAAGCGGGCGATTTCCAACAGTCTTGGAAGGAAACGTGTTGTGAAGTGCCGTAGGGCAGGAATTACCACCGCTTCACCGCCACCCTTCTTTTTTTTGGACCCACTTCCGGCTCCGGCACCTTCATAAACTACCTGCAGAGCTTTTACTGCAGCCAGACGAACAGATGCTGCAGGGTCTGACAATACCCAACCAACATAACGTAGGTAATCGGAGCCGGTACAGAAGTGAGAAGGTAAAGTTTCGAAAAACGTGGAGAGTGATGAGATACATTCTGTACGGATTAGAGGGTCGAGGTCGCGGTATCGGTGGATAAAAACACTAAAATAGATCACCATCAGCGAAGTGGTAGCTGTAGCAATTGACATGATGTTTACCCATTGATAAATTCCTTGATGAACTCCTCGAGCTTTTTCTGCCTCTCTTGAGTTTCGTGCAATTTCGCGTCAAGCTCCTTGTCTTTCCCCTTAGCGCTACTTGTCGTGTTTCCTTTGTTACGAGCCCGTTTCTTTTCACCTTCTTTCATTCTTCCTGTGAGTTCAACCTCCTTCTCGACTTCTTTCGCGACTTGACAGAGCGCGGCTTCAACCTCCAAAGCAATGACTGTCGAAGTGTGTCGTATCGAACGTATTTGAGATGACGACATGGGCACCAGCCAGACCTGTAATAGGATCTCAGCTATTAGATGCAAGTAGCAATATGGACCGATATACCTGAAGCGTCTCGATGAGCTGGTTGTTGTAAATGGAGCCAAACAGGGCAGAAGAATTCATCAAACGCGAAATAAATTCTGAGAGGCTTGCTCTGAAAGAATATTTGGGTTTTGCGACGTGAAACGGTGAAGCTTTAGATATTAACGGATATGTTCCAGCGGGGGAAGTAATCTATAAAATGTGAATGATTGGAGACGCTCTTCGACGACGTGACCGACCTTCTTCAACTCTTCCGCCATATCATCCAGACGGTCAACCACCCCATCGTAATCTACCGCAGTGTCACCGTCAATAGTGTCGTTGCATGCGCAACATCGTAGGATCATGTTGACTAGTTCAGCTAGAGCTTGATTCTCGTCTTGATGAAGAGACTCGAGATAGTCTTCCACAGTTCCTTGAAGAGCGGCATTTGGATTCAAGATGGCGTTGAACAAAGGATTATCGGAAGAAATGTTGGTAACTTTTGTTATGGAGGCTGGATCAAAGGGGGCATTAGGGGCTACGTTGGCGCGTTTCCTGGAGTTTGTGGCGGCGGAATCTTTTGGTACGCGTGGGGCCTTGGGCTTACGCGTCGAAGAAGCTGCTGTTCGCGGTCTTTTGGCTAGCGCGCCTTTCTTTCTCTTTAATGACTTTCGCGGTCGCTCATCTTCATCCATACTACTGTCAGAGCCTTCCATGTTGACTTCGTTCGCATCACTATCATCATCCTGCCCTGGAGGATGATCGCTAGCTCCAACAAGCTCCTCATTGTCCGTATCCGCATGTTTCCTTTTGCGACTTGTGGTAGAAGGTTCGGTAACTGTTTGCGATTTAGTACTGTCAATAATCTCAAAAGCAAATCCATTTGTCACCGGTTGTGATTGGTTTAGCCGGTTTCTTGTCGCGTTGAGAGCGACGTGGTCCGGCAGGGGAAGAGGTTGAACTCATCGTCAACCTAGAAAAACGCGGGACGCGTGCGCCGTGAAGATTCGAAGGAATGTTTGATAAACGTTCGCACGGCCCTTTGTTGACTCATGATCATATGACTCTATCACCGATCAAAAAGTTGAAATGTTGTTGTAGGTTGTTGTTGTTGCTTGTTGTCAATCATGTACCCCGCCCACGCGAAACCTAGCTGTGATAACCTTCCTCTCGACTCGCTCCCAACAGAACTTCTCCATGAAATTGCTGCTTATCTTTCTGTCAAGGATGTACTTTCCTTTTCCCGTGTCTGCAAAGAATTCAATCTACTCAGTCTCGACATCTTATACAAGAAAATTCATAAAGTCAAGTCTCAATGTCTTAATACTATTGCCTACAACTCTCGAACCGCGCGAGCTGTAAAGACCTTTGTGCTACCCACCCAGATCAACAATCAGCCTGATAGGGTATGTACTTGGCTAGGGTCTGGGGATAGCGTGGACGTTTTGTAAGAATCTGTTCATTGCAGCAATTTTGTGCTAAACCTTATGTAGACTACCCGCAGAATCTGCGGCGGATGTCAAGGCTGCCTCAATCTTACCAACTTTATCCAATTTGCAAGATCTTTCTGTTCCCTCGTTCAGTCCCATTTATGTGGAAGCATTATCCCAATGTCATTTTCCAAATTTCCGGGTCCTTTCATACGCCATGCCAATCACACAACCGATCACGACCTTTCTTTCGCGCAGTACGACTCTCGTCAGTCTGACCTTCGATTGCTATCTTCCATTTCACCGCAACCTCGTCCCCCGATCTATCGCTCTTCCGGAATTGCGCTGCTTGTCAGGAAGTCCACAAGTGATCAAACTCTTCGCTGAACATGCGCCCCTCCAGAATGTCCATATCGATTGGAAATACGAACGAGCGAAAATGGGAATACTTGATGAAGCTTTGAGTTTTCTAGCGATTCACTGTTCGTTGACCTTACAAGAACTCGATGTGTACCGTAACACCTTCAGGCAATCTACATGCAATACCCAAATTCTTGTGAAGATTTCTGAAAAACTCCCCGGTATTACAAAACTGGGTTTGAATGATATCGATATATCAAACAGAGTGGGTTTATTTTTTATATCTAACATTGAGGATTTTGACGCTGTAATTCAGCCTATCGTCGACAATGCCTTTTCTCACTTCAAATATCTCGAGTCTTTAAACATGGATCATCACCCTCCCAATGCCATTCGCTCACCCCGACTGTTCAGCTCTGTAGAACCGGACTATAACCAAGACGAAGCTATGATTCTTTCTTGGGCCTCTGATGAGTGTTGCCCCGCTCTTCGAAAATGCCGGCTACCCAGTATGTCATGAATTTTCCTTGTGCGTAGCCTGGCGTAGTTTGTTCCTGATTGTATATTCCGCTCAGATGGTATACAGTGGTCTCTTCACGGACCTAAACTTTGGTTTCCCTTGCTCTCAAGTGTTCCTCAACGCAAAGCCCTTCTGCTCAACGCTTCTAAGTGGTGTAAACGTCGCGCAGTCTGCTAAATTTGAACGAGATACCGTGAAGGCTGATCCATATGATATAACCTCCCATCATGATTCATATCTACGTATATTGTATTCTATCAATTTTACTATACAAAGTCCACTTACTTTTTACTCTTGAAGAACCTAAGGTCAGGAGAAAGAGTGCCATCATAGCCTTTCTCCCTAATCCAGCTCTCCAATGTATAACCAGTGGGATGAACACGACGGATCCAGTCCATGTCTCTCGTCAAAAGATCATCTCCCCATACCCTGAACATCCCAGCAAACGTTTCCCTTATAGTAGGGCCTTTCTCTCCTTTTATAATGGAATGATTCGTGTGAGGGTACCTACCAAGATATTCCTCAACCGACATTCGTTTGCGAATCGCAGGAATTCCTGTCACCCTCGTAAATGTTTCGACGAGTTGGTCCATGGTCATCATCTCCGTCGCGATTTTGAGTTCTTGACCGGAAGTTTCAGAACGGTGGTCGAAGGTGTAACGTACCCACCAGCCGATGTCTTCTACACTAATGGAGGGGACATGCCCATCTCCGACAGGAAGAGCGAACACTACTGCGCCTTTCTCGCGCTCTGCGAGGGGACCAAGGAGCACCTAGTGGGAATGGAAATGTCAGAACATAAGGACATTTCAATTGAACGGACTGGACATACACCCCCAAGATTTTCAATGTATGGTCCAGTCGTTATAATGGACCAAGTCAAGGATTCTCCGCTGGGGCTCGAATCCTGCGACCTCAAGAAATCACTAACAATACCTTTCCCATCTAGATGTACGGTACAATATTTTGGATCGAATCTGCCAAACTATGGATGGAATCGGGTCGAAATTGATTGGTGTCTGACTTCATATTTCGGCGAGACTAACCTTGCTACCGTAATCCAGACCACTCCAGATGAAGTGCCTCATCTGAGGGACGCGGTGTGCTTGTTCGAACATCTTGATAGCAAGGTAGATCTCCTTCTGTTGGCCCACAGAGAACGTGTCCGTGTTCACAAAGACTCCGTAACACCCTTCCAATGCGGCGGCGACGGTTTCTAAGTCTTCGAAGCTGCCTAGTAGAAATACTCAGACTGAGCGGATATATCCATGAGGGTAGCATGAAAGCACGAACCTTGGAATAACTCTGCGCCCAAAGAGGCAAGACCCTTCGCTTGTTCGCTCGTTGGATCTCGTGTAAGCACTCTCACAGAGTAAGGAGAGGGTGTTCCATCATCTTGTCGTGCTAACATAGCAGACACGCATGGCCTTCCTTGAATACCGGTAGCACCGATAATCAGTACTAGTTTCTTCGTAGACATTTTAAGAGGGGACAATGGGACTTTAGACTGGTATGATTCAAACTCGAGAGATATTTTATACCACATCATCGATGCATCGTCACCCAACACCGATAGCTGCTTTCTAATGCATAACTAAGCAATCATACCGAGGAGTATTCATTACGAATGTAATGACGAAACGATATCAGAGGAAGAAGCCATTTTAATTGAGTTTTGAAGCCGTTCTTGCACGTAGAGTCGTACGCAATACGCAGAGATACGCGGAGGTTTAGTCGAAAGCTCCGGCCTGGCTGCAACAAGTGAGTTTGCGATGGCTTTGCACGAGGGAAAGCACCTGAAAACATAATCTCGCAGGCCAAAATTCACGAGGGAAGAAAAAGATAAACATCGCTACATTTCACAAGTACAAGTCATCATTTGTTATCGATTTCGATTATCATTAATATTAATGCGGGGGTTGATTTCGTCAGCATAGGTCAGCATGCGATGTCTTCTCCGAATTACATTGCGTACTCGTCCCACACAAATATCTTTTCCCTTCCCCTAGAAGTCACCGAGCAAATTCTAGTCGAATGTGCCTTCTATGGCCTACCAGAAGCAATAGCGTCCTTTTCTCAGACATGCCGAATGTATTTTGACCTTGTCTATGGGGACACCGACAGCCACCTTTGGAGAGAGATTTACCTTACGACCTTTGATGACCCTAGGCCAAGGTTAAATATACTTAGACGACCAACTGCCTCGGATCCTGCTGAGGGAAGAAACTATGAGTGGATGAATGAATACCAGCTTCGAATTCGCGCTGGAAAACTGGTTCGAGGTACAACAGTGGATGTGAGTATTCCTTTCGTGAATCCTTTGTATGGTTGAGATATCGAAATCGGTAGCCACGTACACTTGCTTCCAGTCTTAATGCGTTGTCGTCTACTGCAATATCTTTACCCCCACAGCTCCCGGACCTTATAGAAAGTCCTCCCACCCGCGATTCCGCTAGTATTGCTTGGTTGAAGCGAGTGTTATCTCAGGGCATCCCGCCAGCGCTGGTCCGCCGTTTGACTTTTAGAAAATCAGATCATGTTTTATCAATCCCTGAACGAAATATCATGCATCCCGGTTGGGAACATTCTTCTGCAGGTCGGGCATTCTACAAGCTTTTCTTCCTCATTGGCCTTGATGCCGTTTCAACCTCGGGGCATGCGGATGAAGAAGAAAGATATAATCTCCGAAGCCGAACGCGAGAGATTGAAGAGTCAACTGCAACGGAAGCGAAACAACGTGCTTTGGCGCGTACTGTTGCCAGACACCGAGTATACAATTTGCCTTACCTCTCGGCGGACCGATGTTGGGGCCCATTCCTACGAGCTCAATCTCCACCTCCACCACCCGATAATGATGATGATGATCACCTTGTATCAGGCATAAGTAGTTCGTTCAAAAACGTTGATGGGAAAGAACAGGAGGAGCCAGAGAATTCGACTGCGATGCTGCCAGTCGAGGGACCGAACCATCGGCACAGGAGAACGTTCGAGTCCTCTACACAAGACCACAACGATAATCTGGTTCAAGGTGAGATTATACACCTTTCTCTGTACTCTATGGAATCTGACTGATATCGTTCATTTTTTTCAGTCGACATGTCTTCCATCCGGGCAATATTAGCCAATTTTGACGAGCATGACCTCCAATTTTTGGACGAAGATGAAGATGCCGACCCGGACTATGTCCCGGGTGTCAACCAATATCATAGTGAATCAGACACAGAAGAACACAGTGAATCTGAATTTGAACAAGATGCCACGTCAGAAATATCCTTTTTCGACGATGACGGAAACGATGGGAATTTCTTCGCTCCCACCTCCGGATCACCCCAAATATTTCCTTCAAGACCTGATCTCGTGTATCCTGATTGGGCTTTTCTTTCTGCTGCGCGTCTAGTCATCACTGAGAATCTGCGTGAGCGATACGGAAGCAATATTCCAATGTGGCCATGGTTTACTACCACGGCTGCAGTCGAAGCAACGAGGGAAATTCTACTACGAATGGGTGTACCGTTGCCTCCGGAATCGAATAATGACGGCGATGGAGACGAAGAAGATGAAGATGAAAACGATAGTAAGGCTGAGACCGGTGGCTGTAACGCTGAAAATGATTCTAGAAGCGGGTTTGAGGCTCTCAGGATGGGCAGCGCTCCTGCTTTTTGGACATGTCGAGGCGCCAAAGAAGGCTGGACGGGAATCAAAGCCGAAGAGCAGGAGCAGGAGCAGGAAATGTCAACACCTTGGAAAAAAGACAAAGATGTCGAATTTGTTGATGGATGGGATTGGGCTGGTGCTGAGGGAAGATGGATGTACGCCCTTTCTTAGAGACAAGGTCTTCATGACGCAATTATTGATTTTTTTTTCATAGGCGTGCAGTTTGTTGGATGGATTATCGAGACTTGTTGTGTATGCCCTTTTTTTTATTTCTTTTATTATGACTAATGATCAATACGACAGTTCACAATGTATGCTATCCCTTAATGCTCCCCCTTGGAACTACAACTGAACGTCCATAAGCTTCAAACGTCATATCCGCGAGCCGCAAATTACCACCATGAAATCGAAGAGACTTGTCGCGTCTTTCCTATGACGCTCCGAGTAGTTGGGTTTTCTCGTGTTCCTGTACCGTTGGCCTTACCCGCATCATCTGGGTCATATCCACCGTCGAAGATTTCTACGAAATCCAAAGAGAAAGGAAAGGAAAAGGCAAATGACCCTGCTTCTCCGGCAAGCACATACGATCCCCTCGTATACGCCCTTCCAATAATCCATGTTGTAGGCGAGTTCCGAGGCTCCGACGTAAACGAAAGTGTTGCACGCCGTGCGCGAGGCACTGTCAGAATGATTGGGGACCGTGCGATCCGGTGGAATTTAGTGTGTTGTTTTCTACTCTAAGTACAGAACAAAATCTCAACACATCTATGACAGATATCCAGCGAGGTGTCTACTCCGGAAAGAGACGAATGGGTGATGGAAGGTGTACAAGTTGGAGATATAGGATCCGCAATGGGAATAGTAGGGATGTGGACAGGTGCAAATCATGAAAGAGGTGACCCAATTGGTTTGTCCAAAATCTTGTACATTTCATGAGCACCACTGATCTCTGTACAGGCCCCAGCTGGGCTTGGAAGATGGAGTAGGTATTTTGAAGTAGTAGATTAAGCTGGATCTATAACCACTTATCTGTATTTTACTTTGTACATATAGTCTGTCTTGTATAAACACGTGAAAGATCATGCCCAAATTATCATGATGCCTGAATTCTTCTTTCTTCCTTCCTTGAACAAACCATCACCATGTTCTGCTGCGACGATCCTCAAGTAACCTGGGATACAGATCCCTGTCTCAGCGTCTGCACTTCTTGTGGTAACGCGATTGAAGACGCATTAGTCGGGCTTGCAAGTACAGATTTCGCGGGTACCCAGGTGGTGGGCCAAAATAGCAAGCAGACCGCGATTCGATCCAAGCATGGACCAACCCGACACATCCTCGACGGGGAGCTGAGCGAGCATAAGGCGAAACGTTATACGGTACGCTGCCACCACTCAAAAGCTATCCTGACAATGACACATAGACATCCAGACCGAAATGCATAAATTCATTGGCTCGTTATGTGTCCAAATGTCAACCCCGAATCTTGATGCTCGTGTCTGTCTGCTATTTGACCAGGGTATGAAAAATGAGAGTACTAAATTTCGTTGGGGCGGACAAGCTAAGGCAGTCTCTGGTGCCTGTCTCGCGCTCGCCCTACGTGAAAGCAACAAACCTGATCGTCTCAAAGAAATCGCTCTACTGCTAGGTCAGAAATATGTGTATCTTCAGCGAACCCTCGCCACGCTTCTGGCATCTATTGACCTCAAATTCCCGTCAACTACGCCTTCGCATCACATTCCCAACTTACTCTCACACCTGTTTCAAGAACTCAAACGACTACCTGAAGAAACTATACTCAACGTGAAATTGTACTCTCAACTCAAACGTTTATCTCTGCAGGCTGTGGCTGACCTCTCTTATGCATTTCTCGAAACCTTTGCTATGACATCAAAGTCAAATTTCATTCAATCTTCCCCGTCCTCCTGTGCAGTTTCTGCGTTTGTTATCTGTCTTGAAGGCGAACTCGGAAAATCGCTCTTCGAAATCAAGGATCTCTATAAATGTTTCAGTCAAGTGTGCCATCTCTCGGCCGGAACCTTGGCCCGACCATACAGAAGCATGCGCCAGGAGGTGTTGAAATGGATGAAGGACCTGAATTGGGTAGAGCAGTATAAGAAGAATGCCACTGGCCGAGCGGATTCTACGCTACGTAATGTGTGTGCTAGAGGTCTCAAGGACGCTCTACGCGAGATAGATCAAATTTGGAGACTCGAACAACGTGCCATTCCAGGCCAACAGCTACTACGATTGTCTATAGACGACGACGCTGATAGCGGAGAGGAGTCTGCAGTTGAAGATCTTCGACTTGACATCGGCGGAGAAAATCTACCTATCCTCAAACCCAAAAGTAAAAAGGTCGATGCTTGCGTATTGGATGGCGCTACGTTCCTTCTGCACCCTTTCGATCACCTTCCCAAGGGGGTGACTGCTCCTACAAAATGTCCTCGCCCCAATTGGTCTCCTGTTCATCAAATACAGACACCTTCTGCTTCTCCGGACTTCCCGCTTAAATCTAGCTCTTGGGAAAACGCACGCTCATCCTCTTCCAAATCCAAGATAGTTTCCGCCAAGTCAAACGTTAGCTCCAAAGATTTTTATCAAGCCCTCAACTCCACTGTTGATCAATTTCCTACCGACCCCAAACCTTGCGATTACATGAACTATTTGCTATCAAGTAACGAGCCCATTTCCGTCATTCGTGCTACAATTCACGAGAAGGCCACACGGATGTCGCTGCAAATCGCTACTCTTGGTGCTGCAGATGAGGAAGCCATCCCTGATGATGAACTTTTGACGAATGAAGAGTGGGATATGTTACAACGAACAGAAGAAGAGCAGGAACAGTTACAGGAGTATTGGGATAACGTACCGGGACTTATGGATAGGATGGAGAAGAATGCGGAAAGAGCAAAGAAAAGGAAATACGAGCACCTCAGTAAAGAAGAAGGCGACCGGTACACGGCCAACGAAGGCGGTGACGACGTTGAGGTGAAGAAGTTCAAACTACTCAGTAATAATGATCTGGGGGTGTCGGACTGGGGGGCTGATTCTTTCGAAGGAGACTTCTTCGAACAATCTCTCGGATTGGGTCTCAGGCTGGATATGAAGAGCATCACGAAATTTTTTTCCAACGATGTAGATTCTGATGAAGATTGTAAGAGTACGTGATAAAAGTACGTGATAAACTGTAGCTGTAGCGGTCAATGCAAGGATCATTATCATACATATTCTTTAACCCCAAGTATTTTCGTCTACCTCTCTTGGTCCGCTATCTGGACCTGATTGAGATCCAACAACCACTCTGCCACTCTCAGTCCTACCATATAATGCTTCATCCCCTGGAGGGAGGATTACGCCACGACGCTTGTAAAAGCGGGAGTATATATATGCTCCGACCAAAGCAAGGGGATGAAGTACAGTGAATAAAATTGCGACGATCTGGATATGGCGTAAATTCCTGCATGGTATAAAGAGAAGAGAAAGCGCTTTACATAGACTGGGCCGGGTTTTGGTCTCAAGACCCAAATGCTGATGCATATCCAGGTGGCGGAGACACACCAAACGATATCGCGTCTGAGAATAACAACAACAAGACCCAGGAGATTTGTCCCAAGAACCACACCAAATCCGGGCCAGGGATGGTCAGCGTAATCCCTCGGTGGACCGGGGGTGGTAGGAGTGTACGTCAAACCAAGATTTATGCTTTGATATTCACGTCAAGTCAGGCTTTGCGAGAAACTTTTGCGGCGACTCACAAGAGAGAAAGCGGAAACATGAGGCCAAATTGAAGGACGAGAAAGAATCGAAGTGGGGCGTGAATGAGTATAGTGTCGAAAGGGCGAGCAGATGAAGGTTGATGATAGATAAGAAGCACGATGTTGGAGTAGAGGAGCGTAAGAAGTAGAATCCCTTGTAACACAGTAGATACGAGAAACCATTGGAAAACCTTGAAAATTTTAGTCTACTCGCTTCGAGGAGATGAACATAGTGTTTACCCAAGCTATTGCCCAAAGGGCCATAACCCAATTCGCAATGACCAAAGAAAAACCTACGCCTTTCGTGATAGTCCGCTGGGAGAGAATTGAGCAATTCGATGAAAGCTTGTCACTCGGCAGAACGTACTTTGGTCTCTGCTTTCCGTGCCAAAACAATGAGGACGCAGTATCCGAGCTGGCCAGCGTAAATAGCGGCAACATAAGTAGCGATTATGATAGGCTTTGGTGATATCGAAGTGGGAAATTGTTTCGAGATTTCACCTGTGACTAAGTTAGTACAACGGGTCAAACTTGACATTATTTTACTCACTAATTGAAGGTGTAACCACGACCGCACAAACGATAACTGTTGCAATGTTGATCAACAGAGACAGCGGGGTCAAGACTTGAAGCCGTATGAGCGAGAGATAGTCTCGCACGGCAGGATGAGATGTGTCAATAGGTAAAGCGTCCATAATGGAAAGAAGGGTGGGTGCTCAAAACGTTGACGTCATTAATTGTTCTTCCGGGATAATTATTAATTCTCACGAAGTCAAAGCGACTTATATGACCTCATATAACCTGCAGGTCGCCGACTAACCGGTAACCGACCACGAAGTCGAAGGAAAAATACACAGTCTTACGATGTAACTTTTAAACTTCAATGCTTCCATTGGCTTCAAGCTTGATTCTTAATCAATTAGAACTTCTCTCGGCAAGTTTCATCTAGTAGTTTCATCTACAGGTGCATTCGATGGTAAAGAGTAATCTCCTTGCCGGCGACACCAAGACGAAGTCATTGTAGCTTCCGATGGACCTAGGTCAGGTCCGTCCTTGTGCTATCACTTTATTCTTCGGTGGCAGAAAGTTGTTGGATGGTTAATTCATTACTGATCCCGGCCACTATGTTCAGCTGCCGTTTGGGAAATCACCGCCGAAAAGTCTACTATTTGGCAACATTGAACGACATCATTACCTCAACTAACATCCTCAATATAAAATTCAAATTCTCATTCTATGAATGGAGCTCAGAAGATATCTCTGTAGTCATTTTTTCGAGCTGGAATTATCCAACTTCTACGATACTGAAGTATGACGTGTGGCGAACGCCGATACCAATCAGAATACCATGTTGGACCCCTCTTGGTGAGACCGGTCTCAAAGTTTGGCTTGTGTGTACTTTATGCAAGACATAGTATATATACCGTACAGCAAAGGGTTGCTAGATGTCTTGCTTACCCTCACTCAGAGGCGCCAATGGATTCCTCAATAACAACGAACCCGCCTAGTGCAGCATACCAGGATAAATCTGACGGCCCTACCTCTTCTCATCTTGAACACCATCAACTGTACGAATCTGACGCTGTAATTGAAGACAATTTGCGGAGCACAAGGCTTGGGCGATACGGGTATTACAGTCCTAACTTCCCATAAACGAACTAACCTCGCCCGCTTCCGATCTTTAGAAATTTTGTGCAGCCCTATGTTGCTGAATTTTCTGGCACGATGTTATTAGTGATTTTCGGGATTGGGGCGAATTGTCAAGTCTCGCTTTCGAACAATCAAAACGTGTCTGCAGCCTCAAAAGGCGTACGTCGTCTCAACTTCTCAACCACTTCTATTTCAATGACTCCGCATACCACACGCAGGGTTATACCTCGGTCGGATTTGGTTTCGCCGTTGGTGAGAGTGCCCAATCTCATTCATCGCCTTGTTATTGACCATTGTTCAATGATAGGCATTAGTCTCGGTGTGTGGGTTAGTGCAAGCAGGTCGGGGGGTCATATTAATCCAGCGGTACGTTGAGACATTAAATTCACAGTCCAACGGTCACAATCCTTATAAAAGGTCACCATCGCCCTTGCCACATTTCGCAAATTTCCTTGGAGAATGGTACCAGGTATTGTATACCTCCATCGCGGTCAATGGTTGGCTAAATCATCACAGGATATATCTTCTCCCAGCTACTAGGTGGATTCATTGGAGCCGCACTTATATACGCCAATTACTACCACGCGATCAACATATTCGAAGGAGGTTCTGGTGTCCGCACCCTTCTAACTGCTGGAAATTTCGGTACCTATCCTGTAAATTCCTTTCGAATTGTTGCATGTGATTACAGCTGACTGTCATTTCAAGCTCGATTATATGACCAATGCGTCTGCTTTCTTCTCTGAATTCCTGGGGACAGCACTTCTAGTATTCATCGTCTTCGCGGCAACAGATCCAAGAAATGCTATCCCGAGTGCAGCTATACCCTTCATACTTTTTACCGTCTTGCTGGGCATTGCTCTATGCTTGGGAATGGAGACAGGTAATATTTATCATTGCACACTGATTGCAGTATATTTCTGAACGGTCAAGCTAGGTTTCGCAGTAAATCCTGCTCGCGACCTTGGTCCTCGTCTGCTCACGTCGATCGTTGGGTATGGTGGTGCAGTATATTCATTCAGACAGTACGTCAAACGCTTGGGTCAGTCCTGTCACTATGGTCGTGCTCACGACTTAACAGCCAATATTGGTTGTGGGGCGGTATCCTGGCGCCGATCTTAGGAGGTGTCACAGGCGCTTGCTTTTACGATATTCTATTCATCGATAGTGGTCGGTTTAGGAATGTGTGAGTTTGTCTCGTTGTGGACCTGCTAGTTGTGCTCATTATTATCATAGATTGGACCGTAAGGAAGCAGCTGTTCGCAGTGGTAATGGTAAATCTGCCGTGTAATAGTATCTGTTGTAGTACGTCGACGCCGCCACTTTCAATTCCTTACTCTTTGTCATGGTATCGGTTATTCTCGGAAATTGTGTTCATAGTTTTGTAGCTAGTTTAGAATAAGTTTTTCGAGTTGGCCCCTACAAAACCAGCCTGATTCACTGAGCATCATTGAATTTACTATGTGTAATATGACGCAGCCAACACGCGACCACGTGACGAGCTGAAACTTATAAAGGAAATTTAGCTTTCACGTGTATGTAAATCATAACTTGTCGAGTCCATACAGGCTACAAAGATGTCTTCATCACGCTCTTCAAGTATTTATTACTATGGTGCTCACCTCCCTGCTTCAAAATCTCCTGCGCAGTACCTTCCTTTTGATGTCCTCAACGAGATTTTCAAGTATCTACCCGACCTACAGCTTGTCAATGAACTTGAAGCCGAAGTCATCTCGCCGAAGACAGGTCCATACATCCTGCGTCCTGAAAAGTATCCATGGTCACTTTCCAGAGTCTGCAGCGCGTGGCGTGCTGCTGCCATTTACGAACCACGTTTATGGAGTCGTGTACATCTTGAAGTAGGTCCACGGCAGCCGTCTCCGGGAAAGGTTCAGCTTCTGCAGTTATACCTTGCCAGAAGTCGAAACTCTAACCTCTCGGTCTCTCTACATTGCACCTGGATTGGGCGAGCGAAAGATAACGCGTTGTTGTCTATACTCTTCACTACCATTGGTCGATGGCAATCCTTATCTCTTCACGCCCTCGTCATATCATTACCGCTGTTCAATGATTTGGGGCCGTTTTCTATGCTAGAGTCTCTCCATCTCTATGTCGCTCATCAAGCCAAGACCCCTCCTTTGGCCAATGTTCATCACATCTTCCGACATGCACCGCGCCTGCATACTATTCGACACCGTCATTCCGACGACCGCTCTATCTTCATGATGCCTCTAGATCAACTCAAAGTATACCAAGGTCCCACTTCCTCAATCCCACCCGAATCAGGCTGTCAATGGATTTCCAATTTGCACTGGTGCGCACTCGCTGCGAATGGGCAACAACCAGGCTGGGATTCTAAGGAAGTACACGCCCCCCATATGCGCGAGTTTTCCATTCAAGAGAGAATTCAGGCACTCAACACCACCGCGATCCTGAATATCTTGACCTTGCCTGTCCTTGAAGTTCTTCGCGTGAAGGCAGCGGGTAGGGACCGTCTTCGTGATTCGATAATTGGCTTACTTGATCGTTCAATGTGCATCCTTACCGAGCTCTGTCTGGATATCCCCGACCTCACTGCGCCAATCATGAACACCATCCTCATCCACACCCCACAACTCGTCAAGCTTCGCATTACGAGTAAAAAGCTTCTCCCGAATTTCGTGGAAGATTGGATATATGATCCAAAGACGCACGCGGACAATCCATGTATCCTTCAACACCTGGAACAACTCGACCTTGGGCGAAGTACCTTCACTCCTGGCGCGGAAATCGCTCTTCTACAAATGGTACAGTCTCGCTGGGAAATTCCAGAGAAGATGACAGTGGAGAAGTACTTTGGTGGACCGGCTGTACACAGCATCGTTCGGCTTCGCTCGATCCAGGTTCCATATAAGTTCCAGAGAACGAAGCGATCGCAAAAGAAAATTTTGAGAGTGTGGAAAGAAGAAGGGCTGGAAATCCAATTTGGTCCTGGGAGCCAGAATCGACTATAACGAACTTTTGTGTCTGCTCACGGTGGATCTCTTCCCTCTTTTCGAGACATATAACCCTTGTATATCCTAGATCTCGCATGTAACTCGAATGTCTCCTCTTGTCTCTCGTATTTATACTGCATATTCGTATCTGTCGTCTTCCTGCGCAATGTTTATTCTGTAATGTCTCCTTACATATACACCATACGACAATATATATATACATGGTACGGTAAATCCAAATGCATCGAAAACTACGTGTAGTAGAAACATGTACTCAATCAGTACTCAGTGAACAAAATGAAGGCGACTGCCAGACCGATCTGATGGGCCCATCCAGGAAAATACGAGCTCCCGACCCGTCGCGTTGTCTGTTCCACCTGCCGAGTAGGCTGTCAGAACGCGGTCGGTGGCTAATTCGTCCAACAGATTCAGGTTTTTGGGTAGCGGCGTCTCCGATGCCGAAGAACAGGACCTCTCGGAAAGTACACGACAACACTGCGAAACAGATTGTTAGACGATCTATAATGGATGATATGACACACACGCACTAGTTTCACCCCGTACCAAGCCCTGATGCTCACACCGGTAGGTATGGACTCATCGGAAGTGTGCCTATCCACAGTATCTATCGCAAGCATGAACATTTTTACAGCAAGGGGAATGTCATCCGCGCTGTAAGCAGTTTCTGCGAATTGTAGGACGTAGAATGGATTTTGAGGTGCTAAGAGCAAAGCATGAGAGAGCGCTTGGGTTGCAAACGTGTATCTAGGAGAAATATCAGAAACAGAGAAGTCAAGAGATTTAGGGAGCGCACTGGTTGCATGAACTATACAATTCTGCCAGCTCTACCCAGCCCTCTACATCGGAGTAAAAGGTATCGAGGTATTCCGAGAGTTTCAGAACAGCTTGCTCAACCTTTCCTGTCCTTATTAGAACTGATATTTGCCGTTTATATATGGCCTGAGGAGACAAACGGGTTAGTGAGCGAGCAGACTGGCAGTCATAACATGAATCACAGCGTTAGATGAGTCTGCTTCAAGGAGCTCCTCGTAAAACTTGAGTACAGTTTCTGGAGGCTGGGTAGCTTCCATGCGAATACCAGTCAATACATCAACTCGTGGCGACTCAGGGAATTTAGCTGCTAATTGCCGTATACATTCCTACGCAGTATCGAATCTTGTCAACGTGAGGAAAGTCAAGAAATGGGTAGTAAGCCAACGTACATCTGCAACGTCGTACTTGGCTACATCTATTGCGGCCAAGGCCAGCTGCTCCAGGAAAGCCCACGCTACCGGCAGCCCAGTCAACTCCTTGAACGCATTATTGCGAAAGCAGGAAACGCGGTACCATCATCACCCAACTTTGACGCTGCGTTGGAGTTTAGTAGTAGCTTGCCTTTCTCAAGGACTTCCTGTGAGGCTCTAGTGTTGTGTGCGCGATAATTCGCGAGGGAATGCAAGGCAGATCCGAATGAAGCTGACATGACGAGGGGGTTAAGGAAAGAGTATGATTAGATAAGCTGGACGACACTAAGAATGCGCATCATCTACTGGGGCCGATATCTTCTACTTTTTCCTGTCTTGACCGTCCTCTACTGGTAATCGGTATCAGCTGCTTTATGATGAACGTTTTGAACAGTATGTGTAGGCTCTTCGCCTTTGTGAGGATACCAAAAACGTTTGAACCTCAACGCCATACCATAGGCTTAGCATCAGGTCCATCAACTTTGGCCGACTTTCTGTCCTCTTCAAAAGAACAGTATCTTCAAGATGCCCGGAACGGGAGCGGTAAGGCCAAAGAATGGACTGTGGTCATGGGAAATGAAGCAGGAGGTATTTCAGCTAATAGTCGTTTGAGGGATGATGCCTGAGTGTTCACGCTATTCGACAGATCTTGATACCATAGCTAGCTCCATTGCCTTTTCCTGGCTAAGAACAAAGGCTTTGAATCAACCGTCGGTATCTCTCTTACGAATGGATTGTGATGATTTGAACTTAAGAGCGGAAAATCTGCACGCGCTTGCCCTCGCGGGCGTATCGCGTCCCAAAGATCAATTGCTCTTCGTCACGGATGTCATCAACTTTCATCCCTTCCCTTCCCATAAATTCGCCCTAGTGGATCATAATCGTCTTTCCTCTGCTTTTACACCTGAAGGGCAACCACTCGTCGTTGCAATTGTTGATCATCACGCCGACGAAAACTTATATGTTGATAGTGCCGAGCCTCGAATCATCACTTCATCTGGAAGTTGTGCCTCACATATTGTGACCTTGCTAAGCAGCCTCACTGTTGAAATTCCTCCGGAATTGGCAACACTCCTGCTTTCTGCCATACTTATCGACACAGATGGTCTTAAACCAGGTGGTAAAGCCGTCGATGTCGACAGGAAAGCAGCAGATTTTTTGCTTCCAAGATCCACTTTTGCGTCTTCCGTGAATATGCTCGAGACTACTGGTGCAGCTCCCTCTGGCCCTGTCTTTAAGCCAGAGTTCATACAAACCTTGTCGGATGAGCTTTCTACAAAGAAAAACGACGTTTCTCATCTCGGACCGCGGGACCTTCTTCGGAGAGACTACAAGGAGTACGAGTTTGTTCTTCCATGGCACGCTGCTGAGCCTCAGATTCGAGCTGGGCTATCCACCGTACCCGTCAAACTAGAAGACTGGGCGGTGGATGGGAAATTAGAGACCGAAGGCGAAGCATGGATGAAGGAAAGAGGGTTGCACATACTCGGGGTGCTGACTGCGTATCGAGGTGCAACCAAAGGGAAACGCAAACGTGAAATGGCATGGATCATTCGTACTGATACCCCACCTACCGATGACTTCGATTTTGAAGCGTTGACGGAACGATTATGGAGCGGATTAGAGGCGGATTCAGTATTGGAGTTGAAGGAGCACAAGAAGTTTGCGCATGGAACACAGGGGTCCATATCTGTTCCCGAACTACGGGTCCGGTGCTATATGCAAAATCCTCATGCAACTAGGAAAGTTACTGCTCCTGTTTTGAAGGCGATCATGGAAGCGGAAACGTAACAATATTTTTGTCGAGTCATTCCAGCAATGTATCCATAACCTACCTCTGACGAAATTGTATTCATTTATTCACTCGAAGAACTCGAAAAAAAAGACACAAGGTCTATTGATAAATTATGAGGATTATGCCGGTCACTATTCCCGCTGTATCAATGCCAACAACCCCAAGATACCCAGTAGTGCGTATTTGAGTTGAGGAAAGTCGTTCTACATTAGGTAAAAATTGAGATAAAAATATAAGGTTGGCAGTAGGCTTACCATTGCAATAGTGACATATCCGACGTAAGGGAGGAACCTATGGAGAGCATTGAACGAAGAAACAGGATGTTGATTCGCTCCAACACTCACCCTCGAACCTTCCCAACAATATGTTTTCGTTCCAGCCAATCTAACCCTTGGTAAAGTTCTATGTCGTCGATATGGTTGTTGTCTCCCTTCGTGAGTATCAGTTGTTCACCAGGCACTTTCAAATCCAACCTACGAAAGCCATCAGGAGGGACTTGCATTACGACGTGGAAGTAGGCCTTACCCGGATATCTTGACTGGGGAGGAAACGTCATGTGTCTCCATGACACGGTGTACAATTGGAATGTCGGCTCCAGGGATTTTGTACACAGTGATGTCTCCTGTGTGATACCGTTCATGCGGAGGGTTTGTCAAGAAGAGCAGGTCGCCTCGATAAAACGCTGGCTCCATAGATCCACTGGAATCACATTCAGTAGGAAAGTAATTTTATTGTGAATACGAACCTCAATACAACAACAATCGGTGACTCTGTGTTAGTTATGAGGCCCAACCCTTTCCAGATCATCAGTCCAGACGCGATAACCGAAGCAAAGTTCAAGACTTGTAAGAGGACCTAGTGATAGCATTATCAGTGCGGTCATGTAACGAATTCCAACAGCAGCGTACATGGCGAAATCCAAGCCTCCGAAATGCCTTTAATTCTTCGGTAAACATGATACGTGGAAGTTATATCTTTGTTTTATGTCAAGGTGATCAGGCGGTTCGTGGGATTAATAAGGACAAGAAAAAAAGCTGCCTCAAGCTTTGAGTCACAGCCTGCACAAGCAAAACGAGGTCGAGGAGTTTGGGATGGAAGAACTTCAAGAAAGTAAAAGTAACGAAGCAAGAAGATGGGGCGGCGCGTCGGGCCGATTTCTTGCCACGACCGCAATAATTATTTTTTATCATCTCTCCCAGCCATGCGAGACTCTGATTTAATTCGGGTCAACGACCTACTTGTAACAGTACTACTTCATTCTGGCTCTCGCTGGCCCTCGAAAGGATCCAAACCTACAGCTCAACCTGTCCACATATCTCTTGCGATCCCTCATGATATCTCAAGCGCTGCGAGATCTGATGATCTCTCCCAGTCGATAAACTACTCTACCTTGGCCTCCGCTCTTCGCACTTGCCTCAGTCCAACCGTCGCTTCACATGAAGAGCCTGCTTTCGAATCCCTGGAGCAGATCCTCTTCCGCTGCTTCGACGTGCTGCTCCTTCATGAAACCACGTCCGCGCCGCGTCTTCCTGGAGCGCAAATCAAAATCGTTCAGCTGAAGCCTCCTTTGCATTGCAAAACGCTAGCTATCGAGGGCGAGACAACCTTTGGATCGAGTGCCTCTTGGAGATTGACTAAGATCAATCACATCATAGAAGACCTAGGGTGTAATCCTATCATTGGCGTCAATCCAGCTGAACGTCTTGAAAGGCAACTCGTCCGTATCAACATCACTGTGGAGAGTTTGAATGCAACATGGGC
Organism: Lentinula edodes; assembly: GCF_021015755.1. NCBI lineage: Eukaryota > Fungi > Basidiomycota > Agaricomycetes > Agaricales > Omphalotaceae > Lentinula > Lentinula edodes. The sequence continues at coordinate 302,740 of NW_025764343.1, forward strand.
GCTCAAACATTGGTTAGACTTTCGGGCTCTAACCAGACGACTTTACCAAGTCCGTTTCTGTGCTTGCTAATGCCTTCCTGTCGGTGTTGACATATGGTATAGAAAGTGGAAGAAACTTCGTATTTGACGTTAGAAGCCCTTGCTTCATTTGTTGCAGTTGAAACCCTTCAACACTTGCGGTCACATCTGGATAATATCGCGGACTACAATCCGAAAATCAGGGTTAAAGCTGCTAAGCCTTGTGCTCTAGTCTTTGCTGACTCTTCTGAGGTTGAAATTACTCGGTACTTCAAAGATTATCCAATGGAATTGACTTTAGCGTCAGAGGTACATCTTCCAACACCTGTCATTCCCATTGGAACTCACATCGACGAACATAGGCTTCTAATCTATTCGACTCTTCTTCAAGTGCCATTCATTGCGCCGCAATCGCTTTAGGTTCTAACGTCGGTGATAGTATTCAGAATATCGAAGTCGCCTTGCGGCTTTTGGAAAATCCTTTGTTAGTTGTGGGGGACCGGTCTACTATCTCGCAAAATGCATTTGTTTATATTGTCAACACGAGCTTTCTCTATGAAAGTGCCCCGATGTACGTTACAGACCAACCATCTTTCATTAATTGCGCCTGCATGGTATATCTTTCCCGAATCTCTCCTGCTTAAATGGTTCCTCATTTGGACCAGATAGAAACCAACATACCGCCTGTTAATCTGCTGCAGCTCGTCAAGAAAATCGAGGAGATTGTGGGTAGAAAGCCGTCATTCCGGAATGGACCTCGCGTCATCGACTTAGACATCGTGCTATATGACGAGCTCAACTTTGACACGAGAGCTCTAGAGGAACAACACACACTCGACAACTTGAACGGTCATTTAGTCATTCCTCATCCGAGAATGTCAGAAAGGGTGTTCGTATTGAGGCCACTATATGAGTCAGTAAACGATGCGTTTTTTCAACATCCTTCCGCTTAACGGTTTCTAGCATGATACCAGAATACGTTCACCCATCTCTCCACAAGACCATTTCTACTCTATTGAACGAACTTACTCTCATTTCTGATGACCCTCCCATGGACAAGGTCATTGCGTTCCCTCAGTATCCCCTTCCTCCAAATAATACTTCTCCACTCCCGGGTGTAGATCCAGTTCCTTCGATCCTTACGTACTGGAAATATAGAGCCTCAAGGTCGATAAGGACAGTGCCAGCAACAACCCAGGGCAGAACTCGATTGATGGCGACGTTGAATGTTACTCCCGATTCCTTTTCCGATGGGTCAACCCATAATACCCTTCCGACAGCGCTAGCGTATGTTCACGAAGCAGTTCGGGTGTCAGTGGACATACTGGATATTGGAGGATACTCTACCAGGCCTGGTGCCGCTTTTGTCAGTGTCAAGGAGGAAATCGATCGTGTTGTACCTTTCATTCAAGCAATACGGTCTGCAGACCCTGCCACGACCGAAGACGATGGTGAAGAAAACTGCATGGTCAGGGATATGCCTATCAGCATCGATACCTTCCGATGGGAGGTTGCTGAGAATGCGATCCTGGCCGGAGCAAATTGCATTAACGATGTGTACGCTTTCACAGGTCCGCAAAATTATCCATACCCTGCGTCTGGCGCGGCTAAAGAACAAACGACTGAATACATGCGGCAAATGAAAGACGTTGCTCGAAAGTTCGCTGTTCCTGTCGTCCTGATGCATTCGAGGGGGGACGCTGGGATGAACAAGGATTATTCTGTGTATGATTACAGCGATGATGGGCGTGTACTAGAGGGCGTGCGTGTAGAGCTTGGGGTGAAGGTCGACGAAATAGTCAAAGGTAGAGGGTGTATCAGAAGGTGGAATGTCATTATCGATCCTGGAATTGGTTTCAGCAAGACAGTCGAGGGTAACTTGGAGCTTTTACGCCAAGGCGCTGCCGTGACTGCCGATATACTTATTGGATCAGGTGAGATATATCAGCTTCATACGCTTTCCAAGACTATACTCTATGTCTTGCAGGGTCCAATGAGAAGAAAAGGAATCCACTCGCGGGTTTTCCCCAACTTGTCGGAACTTCAAAGAAGTCTTTTCTTGGGATGATTCTGTCTGACAAGCGAGGAAAATCGACGGAGGCGAAGGACAGAATTTGGGCCACTGCCGGCGCGGTTGCCTGCGCTGTGCAGCAGGGAGCGTTGGTAGTCAGAGTGCATGATACCCATGAAATGTCAGATGTAGTCGCCATTGCAGATGCCCTTTGGCGGTAATATTGAGGAATGAATAGCTACCTCTCAATACTTAGTAGCAGGAGTCTAATTCCCGCATACCTGCTTGAAGGATCTTATCGAGCGAACTATTGAATTTTGTCTGCTTCCGCTCTTCTAGTCATTATATCTTAGTCACCCTGATTCTTAATAGCCTCGAGTTCTTTCACCATTGTCCAGCATTGTCCTCAAATCTGTGTTTGTTTGACTTTCTCTAGGGTCTTATACTGGGTGACTTCCTGTAAGAGCTGCTTCAACAATTTGCTCGCATAACATTCTGAGCAGATTTGATTAACGGGCGGACATCTGGTCCGCGACTCGGCTGAGCAGAAGAAAATCTACAAGAAGGACCTAGAAGGTGAACTTCAAGGTACGAGCGGGAAGGTCGTATAATTTTGCTTACGTCCGTTCGGCTTTGTTCCGGCTTTATTCCGGCACATTCTCTATCATCAACGACATGGCCCATTCCGAAGAAGACGCTCAAGATGAAGGCGTTAGACCCACAAAGCGACGAGCTACCCAGGCGTGCCAAGAATGTCGTAGACGCAAAGTCAAATGTAAGAAGTTCCTCATCCTCTTTTGCAGATTTATCTCAATCTGCTCAGGCGATAATGATGCTACGGGTGGTGCCTGCTCCAATTGCTTGAATATGAAGATAGAGTGCAAGCAAACGATGCAGAAGCAGGTGTGTGATGAGCTTGTGCTATATTATATCTTCTTGAACCTTTATGCTCAGAAACGCGGTCCCAAAGTAGGGTGGGTGTAAAGTTAGGCATTAATGAAATATAGCTCATCTTCCGTAGATCCAGGAGACGGCCCGCCTCCGACGTCAAATACCTTGTATACAAGATTCTTGCAGCTCCGCTGAGCTTCGCGATTCCTGAAGAATTCCAAACTATCCGTGAAATGTTCGTAGATCTTGCAACTTACGCGCGGAAGCTCGAACACGAGCTGGATCGACTACAACCGCCACCATCTGCGTCGTCTGCCTCGGTTCAGGCCGGATCTTCCCCTGTTACTCATTCTAGTACTTCGCCATCAAACCATGATTCTCAATCTGAGGACGAATTCGATGTAGTACAGTCATTATCAGCTCGAATAAACAGGATTGGTTTTGGTAAATTCCGACAGCGACATGTTTCTCCTGCAAGCCAACTGCTTCTACGCGCCGCACTTGATATTAGGGACGAGGTAAACGGGGCTGAAAGTCGTGTAATGTCTAGTCGACAACGAAGACCTGAATTTTGGCATCCTTCTCCTGTAAGTTGTTTGCAAACACTGTCCAGTCTCAGGCGTTGATCTGCTCTAATCACAGTGGCATCAGTGTTATGAACCAGAAGAGCCCAATTATGTTTTTCCTGAAGATGATCTTATGCGAAATCTTGTTTCCCTATATTTCTCAAACGTGCATTACCTATTCCCTCTTCTTCACCAGCCGACATTCGAGAACCACGTTTTTGTCGAGAAATTACATCTCTCCGATTCATGCTTTGCTGCAACCCTTCTCGCGGTGTGCTCAATAGGTTCACGTCATTCTAACGATCCTCGTGTTCTTACCGATGTGAGCCAACTTCGCTCCGCAGGATGGAAATACTTCAAGCAGATTCGTCTGTCTCGCGCCTCTTTTATCCAACCTGTATCTTTATTCGAAGTTCAGCTCTATGCAGTACGTGCCTTCTCAACATTACACATTTCAGACTCATACCTTCAACACTAGCTATCCACCATTTTCATGCAACCAAGCCCCGTTGGGGAGGCTACTTCGTCCCTAGTTGGTATGGGTATCCGGTTTGCTCAGGAGGTCGGTGCACACAAAAGGCATCCGCCTGGTAAAACCCCTCAAGAAAAGGCTGAACGCGAACTCTGGAAGCGTGCATATTGGGTGTTAGTTTCTCTAGACTTTTTCTCGAGCTCTTCCACAGGTCGCCCTAGAGCAACGACGGAGAAAGAGTGCGTATTTTATAAATATTTTGCACATCCTGTGTATGCAGTCTCAATCACATTTGCAGCATTGAACTTGAATTTCTAATAGAATGCGATGACGAATACTGGATGAACGAGTCCGACCCGGAATCATCTTTCATGCAGCCGCCCGAAACGCCGTCATACGTCGAATATTGGAACCATTTCCTCAGGCTTATTTTCCTCTTCGGGGATCTCGTATGTGTTCTCCACTATCTACGATGACATCTATATAGTAAATGTTTTCTGAAAGCACCATATACGTTCGTCAGAGTTCCCCCCACAAGAAACCTTGATGGAGTTGGCCGCTGGGCTCGATCAGTGGATGGACTCTATGCCTAGTCACCGTAAGCCGAAGGCGATGGATTTCACAGAGCAGTTCCCTGAAAATTTCTTCCAGTGCGCTGGGATCCACACAATCCCAACGGAATATTTTTCCAGCAATCTATGATGCTGCAAGGTTCATATTATTGGCTTCAGTGTGCCATCCACCATCCCTTTGTTCGCCCAGGACCAGTATCACCCTTGAATTTTTCATCATTGGCTATATGTACGAATGCCGCACGGTCCTATGTCCACCTCCTCGATAAATATTTACAGCGTCCCGACGCTCTCATGCTTCCGCATATGATAGTAAGTTAGCTTTGTACTGCATCCACTTGATAGGGCTAAAAATTTCTTTTCCGATAGCCGCCAGCCTTCATAAGCTCGGTATTACTCTTGGTCAATATTTGGAAGAGCACATGGATGAATTCCGCAATGGATCCTGAGAAGGATATTGCCCAAGTTTATAGATGTTTGGAAATCATGAGCATGTACGAGGAGAGATACGAGATGCCAGGTCGCTTCCGGTGCGCACCTCACATTGGGTGGTTTTCTAATCCTGAACTGTCCGATGCAACACAGAGATGTGCTGCAGGCAATTATTTCGGCGAGTAGAATACCATCGCTATCCCGTCAACAATACTCCTTGAAACGGACCAGAGGGGGTGATCTGCAAGGAATTATGCTCGATGCGGGTCATATCATACATGTGCCATCCGTTGTACATCCGGAGTTCCCACCTGAGCCTCTTTCCGCTTTCAATGCGGTTCCAAACGCTCCCTTTGAGCCTGCAGATCGAGCAAACCATGAATCAATCATGCCGCTGTCGAATTACGAGTACGTCGTTTTTTCTTGTCTACCGACGCGTTTCTCAAAGGTGTCGCATCAGTCAAGACGATTGGAATAATTTCATGATGATGGTTGATGACCTGCTTCAGACTGCGAACCCTGTCTTTTAAATTTCTCATGAGCACGTTCTGAGTATTAGTTTGAGTCTTTTCTAACTATAATGATATACTTATAATAATCTCGAATCTATTATTGTATTTGCCCTCAACCATTCAGGGGGTACAACATGCTTACTCCTCATGCGTATAAGAATATTGAACAACCCAGGAAGAACCCGCGTCACCAGCGGCGTGGCACCGCTCGACGTGAGGTGGCTGAGTCAGATTATAGGCGCTAATAGAGCCGGTCAATGCCGGTAGCGCGTGAGAATAGTTGGTAAGAACTGTACAGATGCGTTGTATGTGTCAGTTTTCGTCACTGGCTATTTCTCTTCATCGTCAAGAATATGGGCAAAGGTTAGCGATCTGGCTCTTTGCTTGTACATCTCATTGACCTAGCTGTTCCATCTAGTCCACGGATCCCTTGCGCGTGCAGGGAAAGTTAAATCTCAAACCCCGAAAGTCGAAGCACAGGAGAAGAAAAAGACCCCCAAAGGCCGTGCCAAAAAGAGGATAATTTATAACAGACGGTGTGTGATAAACCCTTCCAGTAACTGCTTTCAATCTCATGCAGCTTCTCCCTAGTTTCGTCAACGTGACCACTCTTCCAGGAGGCAAGCGTCGGATGTGAGTGCTTTGTACATATTTTATCTGTTTTCCCCGGCTCTCTCCATTCTCCCATTCCTCTCCATTCTCCCATTCCTCCCCATTCTTCCCCATTCTTCCCCATCCATCCCCATTCATCCCCACCCAGTTTTTCTATGATGATACACGACTCAAGCATAGTTCACACTGAAACGATCATGTTGACAAAAATGCATCTAACGTCTTTCGCTCCTATCTGACCCTTTGTTTTTGGATTTCGTCCGTACGGATTGTTTGTTTAAATACTGACTTTTTATCTTTAGGAATGCCAACCCAGAAGCCAAGTAGAGATCTCTGTATTCCTGTTCCGTACACTATGCATATATCATGACATGCTCCTTCCATAACCTGCATGCTCTCATCTTCCATGTTTCCGATCCCAGATCATCCAAACGCCTGGTCGTTCTAAGGCTTTCAAGATCAACTATAATAGCTAATTTCACTGAGCTGCATTGGCCACTGCTATGCATTGGTTTCATTCTTTCAGGATCTATGTTTATTCCTGGGTTAACTTCATGCATTAATATTGTTGGGTCGAAGTACTATTGTAACTACAAGACTTTCAACTTGGAATCACCTTGCTTCAGTTGATCCTTTGTCACCCATATTTACGCTGCGAAGATTGTGGTTGCGTCAAAGTTGCGTGTTGATTCCGCCAATTCCCCGGGCCTTTGTTCACCAACGCTTCTAATCTCCACCTTATCCCAGTACAAGATATGAGCTACGCTCCTCTATACCTAGGATCTTTACAGTTGATGCTCTCCCATTATGTAGATATGAAAAACTACATCTTATTGATGCACAGTTGATGCATCTGCGCGATGGTCAAACCAGGTACACATTCATTACGCACTTGCAGCAGTCGAATGATCATAGTTTCGTTCCCAATCAAGTATACAGCCAACACAAACATTGAAACCAGTGGTCCCGTTACATTTATTGCTGAATCACGGCCTCATATCAAGTACTCAACTCATCTGTCATTGCGCTTTCCGAGACTGTTTCGTAGGTTAATTCAAGCAGAAGGCGACCCGCGTCTAAATCACATGGACCGACAGTCAAACGGGACCTCGAATTCGTGGTGAAGATTTCAAAATCCTAAATGACTTTCTTCGACTCCTGTGTAGTTCTTCTTCTCTCATATGCGCGGCTCAAACAGTATCCATGGCTTTGCGTATCTGTACGTGAAAGCTCAGGAGGTCGAAGAAAGGAAGTGTATTGCAACTCCTGTCCACGAACGCCGGGTTGATGCAATTCTCGAAAGAGTTCGGACGAGCTTGCTCTGACAGTCCGTGTGTCAAGGTCATTTCAGGTCCTAAGTAGTGGTGGCAATGCTACCCATATATATCTTCCTTTGAGTAATCCCAGCCATCCCGTTTATCTATAAAAGCATCTCCGTCCATGCACAGTCAGTCATTAGAACTCGCCGGACGAGTACTCTGCCTGTCAAGAACGGTTTGGCAATCATGCGTGTAGCTCTCCTATTGGCCTCTCTATTCGCAAATTCCTTCGCAGCGCCCATCCCCCGTGCCGAGAGGCCCTTGCTTCGTCGCACTGTGAACGCGAAGCGCGGTATTGCATTTTCGGATACGACGACTTCCGACCTCAGCAATGCGGCCAATACAGCGATTTCCTGGGAATATAATTGGGCCGTCACTCCTCCAACAAATTTACCGTCAGGAATAGAGCACGTTCCTATGCAGTGGGGACAGGCTAACATTGAAGCTTTCGAGAACACCGTCAAGGAAGCTGGTGCCAAATATGTGTTGGCAAGTTGCACAAATAATTCTTGTGGGTTCTATTTAACACCCTCTTTTCGGACAGGGATTCAATGAGCCTGAGCAACCGAGTCAATCTAATATCAACGCAACGGCTGCTGCATCGCTCTGGCAGAAATACATGAATCCACTCAGTGCTTCTGGCATCAAAATCGGTGCTCCTGCTGTATCATCTGCTCCCGAAGGAAAAACCTGGCTCGATGATTTTTTTTCTGCGTGCGACAAGAAGTGCAAAATCGATTTTCTTCCCCTTCATTGGTAACCGTCGTCTCTTCATTATTTATTACTGCTCGTTTCATGCCCGTTTTCCGAACCACATTTGCAGGTATGGCCAGGGCTCGCAGTATTTCTTGGGATATTTGTCGGACATGCATACAGCTTTTCCTGAATACAATCTGTGGGTGACGGAGTTTGCAGATACTACAATGAATAACGAAGCCAGTAGGCATACAATCTTTCATTGAACTTCATGAGAAATGACTGATTGTGCTTCACATAATCAGCTGTAAAAACCTTCCTCACGGATTCAATACAGAAAATGGATGCGTTGACATACGTTGAGCGCTACTCCTGGTTCGATTATTCGGTAAATTTCTGTCGTCGTAGTTGCAAGCAACGCAGTTCTAATTTTGCTCTCAGCGGTCGACGACCAATATGCAAAGCAGTCAGTCTTTTTTTGACTTGCCGTTGCTTCCTACTCACTATCAATAGATCTACTCGACGACAACGGGGCATTGAATGATCTAGGGAAAGCGTATATTCAATGAGGATTTAGAAGAGGAAAACACATACTTACGCATATGGCAAGTCTAAGAATGATCTAAAGGTGTTTTTTTAATTCTATTAAACGTGTAACACGATACGAAAGGAATCTTCCACTCCAGACGCAATGCAGCAAATGCCATAGGATAAAGAGCGTTAGATGTGGTACACACAAAGTCAAACAATAAGCAGAACACGTTGCGCATGCGCAATGCGAGAAAAGTTGCGATTTACGGTTCTTCAGGATAGCAATCACGAATAGTAAGGATCATCCCATGCCCCTATCAGGATGCAACTTTGTAAGTACGACAACAGAAAACTGGCGTAAGAAACATGGGCCCACCTTCCGTGATGGACTTCCAACCGAGGAAAAGGATGACAACAGTAATCGTTTCAAATATTGTGGCAAGGAATGAACCATCTAATTTGCTCCCTGAACCGTTGCATATCACCTTTCCAAGTAGGAACCAAGCCAACTGACTAAAAACAAAAACGATCCCAGCTAGGATATAATATAGAGCTGGACGAACTTCTTTGAGCATACTAAGGATGATGTAGAGCATGACACCAAGGTATATTATTGCAGCACTGGTATAGAGCATGATTAAGTGTAAGAAATGAGAGAAATGAGGGAAAATGCACTTACAGAGCGGGCCAGAGACTCGTCATTACAAAAAGTGGAACGCTCCTTAACTCAGTGGGATTCGATGATGGTCCTAAGGTTTGAGTTATCCCGAGCGCAACGTCCAACGCTATATACAGAGTACCGCCGAATATCAGAAAACAAAGGATGAAAAAGGGCTGATGGAGCAGATGAGATATTGAATTAGAGCAGTGAATAGAGCACACACCGCTAAAGACGCCATTGTTCCATCTTCGACAATTTGGGTTGACACGAGTGCATTGGCTAGCAATGCCCAAAAAAGAGTTGCGACAAGAGCGGCATGAATCGCAGTGAGGACCACTAGCACAGTAGAACCTTGTTGAAGTAGAGAGCCATTGGTAATAAGTTGGAAAGGAAGTGTGATGAAGTACACAATAAGCATATTCCTTAATTCAACGCGACCTATTCGACGATGAGCGGGGATTGATAACATTGCAATTACTGCGTACCGACGGCAGCTTTTCTCTTCTCAGTAAGGAAAATTAATCCAATCACTACGATCATGCTCAGAGCACAGACGACGATGTTGCCGATATTCCCAAGACTCCCGCCATTGCCTACCCTAGGTATTCCACATGAAGGGTTCACTCCTACCGGTGCGCTGCTCGAGTTGGAGGAAACTCCTGTTAAGAGACTCGAAAGATTGGAACTTTCTAAAAGTTGCCGATAAAATAGATTACACCTACATACAAAGTGTGGGGTTATTGGGTCAATGTCGAAGTTGTGACAGTGGTGCAATCAATACTCTACATACCAGGTGTACGAAGGAGTGTTGGTACAGATGTCACCGAAGTCGCCAAAGTAAGACATTTTGGTGCACGAAAGTTGCTGCTGCAGCCTGCTGCCCAGTCTGATCAGAGCCGAGATCTGTGAGCTCGTCGTCAAGGTTAAAGTAATTATGTATAAGAAAATAATTAAGTTCATTTCCGTTAACGGCTCACCAACACGTGCAAGTCATGCGACCCGCTAGTCCCAGAGTCGCGCTGATGTCGCGTTTTCTTGACAAGTCGTTCCTCTCATGTACACAGGATGATGTTGGGCCGATTTCTTGTGTCCATTATGTCTACGAAGCGTTCATGCTTTTCAAACTAAGGTTGACATATACTATTGTGGCTAAATACCTTTAATATGAGGAAGTGTCACAGCTCTCATCTACCAAGAGTCGAGTTCAAACAAGTAAATTCACAAAGCAAATTTTGTCCTGCTCCAATCGGCGTGTCTTCAACTTGAGCATCAATGATAACCGGAATCGATACCAGTAATCAACAGTTCATCACTGAATATTTGCAGGCCCGTCTTCGACCATTTCTTGGTTTCGCCATCGTCATACCCTCAGCAGCTGCAATGACAATGCTGTCATCGGCCCCTCCCTGTCTATAGAACGCAACTGGCGACGCTTCTTCACTGCAAACCTATGGACGTGCCGAGACGGTCACCCAGATTGCCCTTTTCTCGAATCAAATTACAGTCATTCCACCGGGTGGTAGCTTCAGCTCTTCTACCTACCTTCATCGCCCGACTGCCAAGTCGTTGACACAGAGATGGTAGCCCAAATGTCACTCGAAGGTCCACGTGGGCCGTCGTCCGACGCGAACCTCCGAGTCGAATCCTACAAGTTCATTTATCCTCCCTATTTTTGCTCTCTATTTCTCTTTGCTTCCTTTATTACAATATTTGATCTGTGGAGGCCGAAGGTCTTCCCCTTCCCCATCCCGCTTGATCCTCTAAACTACCCGTACCAGCTATCATCCTCAGCAATCAAATGTCTGTCCAATATGTATCGACTTGTCGAGCTACAATATAAAGCATAATCCCATTCTGTTCTCTGGATACAATCCACGTCAATTCTTCCAAGATACCTCCTTGTTCTGAAACCTGGTGAATATTCGTTGCTCACTTCAGGCCCACACGTTGATTTTCGAGCCACGACGATACGGTCGCTACTACGTCCGTCTCCGAACGCCTGAAGGCACTGACTGTAGACCTCCAAGAAGAATCTATGCGATTTTGATGCACATATAAAAAGGCTCAGGAAGGATTTGATAAGGCTCAGGGAAGCTTTGGAATCGTACTTGAACTTCGAAGTTGAAGTTCAATGAGTTAGGAGCAGCTCGGAAGGTAGATGATTGACCCGGAACACAAGATACAATAGTTTGCGGGAAGCAAAACGAATGGAATATCTGATGATTGGAGGTAATTCAATTTTAGACGATGTAACCACAGGTTTCGCGGGAAGCCGGGGAAGGTATGCCCTGGTATGCCGTGGCTGAAGTCTGCCTATGTAAGTACATACATAGGAAGACTACGGGGAAGACTACAGGGAAAAATACAGGGAAGGCCAGTCCAGACTTTAAAGCCATTTTGAGTCAAAAACGCGGGTCGTCTAGACTAGGTATGAATTACTCGATAAATTTGTGTATACATATGTACATAATGAGCTATAATGTGCTTCAAAACTATGTAGCAGTATGTAGCACATTAATATTTCATGTATGTCCCGACATTACATAGGAAAGCAGAAAAAGATGAGTGGTGTATGTGCTGGTGCCTAGTCATTACTCGAGCGCTGCGTTCTGACTTCGGTCCCTACTCCCGCATGTACATAGCCTTTGACTTCCCTAAGCGCACTTCTTGAGCTTCCGCTGTAATTGTGCTAACGTCGAAATTTGAATCTTGAAGTCCTCGGATTCACTACTTTTGTTCCTCACTTTTTTAAATAGGAGCGCTCATAAATCTATATGAGTCTATGTAAGGTCAACCGAGCGCTGTCGCTTATTGACCTCTAAGTATGCACGAGTGCACGACGTTAGCAAATTCTTGACTGCATATGTTTACATAGTATGTAGCCAGTGCTGGTTAGTTTTCATGGACCGATCGCCAAAGCTATTCACACACCTCGGAAAAAGACTTCTCTCACTGACAATTTCCGGAATGCTGCAAAATTAAATGTCAAAGACACGAGAGATCGAAGTTTGGCCTCAAATGGATTCTGAAGGTTGACGGGTAAGTTCATGTAAGATTTGTAACCATACCGTTCGTTGTACATAGGCCTTATCTGAGTGGATCCTGAGGGATTTTGAGGACATCACGCTGCCGGGAGGATCAGGAAATCAATCACCCATAAAACCCTTCAAATATCATTCTTATTTCCTCGTCGCAATACTAATTCCATGGAGGTTTAAATTTGATTGAGTAGATTGATAGAACGCAATTGATATTTCATAAATTTTCGATACGCACCGTGACTTACCATGACAGACCATGACTAACTTACTAATGCACTATTGAGTATGAAATAACATCAGGAATTGGTTTTGAGTGCATGATGAGGGCCTACAAGGCTACAACAGAACAGATGGAGCAATCAAGCTTCAGAAACGGGGCTGACGGTATCAGGTCGATCCACAGATCAGCTTTGGCAAGAACAATAAGAAGCACAATTTAATGGAATCCCAAATGGTTTCTTACTCAATCTGTAGATTTGACACAAATTATCGCAGCATCGCGAAAAAAGAGCCGGATAAATAATGGCAAATCATTTTGGCTGGAACCGGGAGGCTCTGGCTCTGGAACAGCAACGGGAAGGTGTTGAAAGAGTGAGAGTGAGATTATTGATGGATACCGAATTGTCGGCAGGCAAACTTCAACTGATCGAAATTTGGACACGGCCACTACTTACCAGCATCTGATCAGTCTCTTCAGGTCTCTTCCTGCTTTTTTTCTTTGATCAATTCCATTGCTCTGTACATCAGACCTTTAATTACACAAGAACATTGGCAATCTCGCCGAGTGTCGTGACCGAGTCACATAGTCAGGAACAGTCAGTACGAAAAGAGGACTAGCATTCAATTGGTCTACGAATTACCCGAACACTAGCTTCTTCCATTACCACCATCTATCATGGATTCAGATATCCAGCAAGGCCCCTCAACGACACCTGCAACGGCAGCAGTGGCCCCGTAAGTCGACTCTCCTTTGAAGTTTATCGTCTAACCACCTTGCAGCCAAATCCGTTCCCGTATTACTGTTGTTTGCGCTGAGGCATGTAGATTGCCAAAGCTAACGCTACCTACTCTGATAAATACTCATAGTGCAAACGCTTAAAACTTAAATGTGACCGAAGGAATCCCTGTGGAAGCTGCCAGAAACGCGATACGGTTTCGCGGTGTATATATTCACCTGCAGCGGCAGAAAAAGTGTACGTTTCGCTACTCGCTCGAGCCTAGTTCTCCGCTAACATCATTTGTAGAGACTTACACTCGCTCAACAACCGACTTATCCAAGTTGAAGCCACTTTGGCCCAGCTTACTTCCGGCCAATTCACGCCATCATATCCCTTCTCGGCTCCATCCTCCTCAAATGGCCCTCCCCCGCCTTCATCATCTCTCAATACTATTCTCAGTCCACCTACAATACAACACTCCTCGCTTGCAATCCCACTCGAAGAAATAGGTGGTACTTGGCTCAATGAAATCGACCTAGGTTTCAACCTACCCGCTGGATTTACTGCTCCGCCCAAGGAAGGCACTTTTTCAAACGTTAAAGTTGAGCCCCATTCCTTAGACATCCATAATTCGCTTTCTGGCGAGTTTGGTGACTTTGACATGACAGACAGACCAAGCACGTCATCTTCATCCTCCTCATCTGTCAATCAAACTACAATAGCATCTCCCAACCTTGCATCACTTTCAATTTCCTCTTCTAATGGCCATGTTCAGCTTCCACCCACCAGTGAATACTATCCCTCCTCGCCATCTTTCCCATCCACATCGAACAAACCACAACTAACTCCTGCACTGATTGCCTTACTCCCATCCTTGAACACATATACTTCCAACCGGCAGTCCTCTCAACAAACTACGCTACTTTCTTACCTTGACCTTGCGGAGGAGTCCTCAGCATACACTTACCCTTTCTTGAATTGGAAGACGCTCCGGGAACGCGCATTGGAATTGTTAATGAATGCTAGGCCTAATGCGTCTTCTCCTGCCGCCAATGCAAGGGATAAAGAAATGGCTCGGGAGAAGGAAAGGGAAAAGGAACGAGATAAGAAGGAAAGAGAGGCTAAACAAGCAAGGCAATTGTTCATGGGATCTGCCGCCTCCAGAACGCGGCCAATTTTCGGCACCAGTGCCTCTAGTATCGGAGATGTCACCATGGAAGACATGCATCTGCAATCATCTCGGTCTCCTTACCTTGGAGCATCAGAGGACCAGAGTGACCGACCTTCAACATCAAGGATAGTCGAGGGTGTACCTTTCTTTGCTGTCCTCTGTGTAGCGATTGCGCTGGGGGCACATGAAGCAGAGAGACGAACCCCTAAGGCACCTGGAGGAGACGATAACAAAAAAGGAGGTGGTAGGCCCCGAAGTAAATCAAACTCGTCACCGGAATCTGTGTATTGGTACTCTCTTAGTGTTCAAGCTATTGGTATATGGGAAGCGGCTGTTGCTGTCACACCGGTTTCCAACGAAAATTCTTCCACCCAAGTGGAATCCCAAGACGGTGATCAGAAGAGGCAAACAACGGAGGATCAACAGCACGAGATGGACTATATAAGCGCATGCTTACTGCAATTGGCTTTCCTCTCAAAAGAAGGTTTGAATGTTAGTGGGACAGTGGTTGATAATAGTAAAACTTCAGAAAAAACTAAGGACAATCTGAGAAAGAGAAGTCCTGGTCTTGCCAAGGATTCATCGAAAATGCAAAGCTCAAAAGGAGTTGCTGCTTTCATGTTTCCACTTGTGAGTCGTATGATCGTGAAATCGAACCTTCATTAGGCTAACGAGGTCACTGTTAGGTCGGCAAAATTGTCAATTACGCCAGACAGATGTCCCTCAATAGGGATCCTGAAGATATGGGAATTCCTGCGCAGGCTTTTGAATCTGGATTATCCACATCACCTAGCACCGCTAGCTCTAGCGCCAACGGTTCTAACGGCCTTCCCTCAGTAGCGAAGAAAGCTAGGAGTAACAGCAAGCTCAGCGACCCATCTGTATTGGCCAACCTATCGGCTTCAAGGGCCGCAAGGGAATCACGATTTTCACTATATGAAGTAGAAATCAGACGTCGGGTTTGGTGGACGATAATGTACTACGATCTGTAGGTCAATGCCATACCCTCGAATTTGCCGATACTAAGCCTCCTCATTAGGTTCGTATCAGACATAATGAACCAACCACCTCTTATTGCCGACAATTCCTTCAACACTAAGCGCCCTGTGGCAAATGTGGACGAAAAAGCTTTTGGGCCTACGTCAATTCGAATCCCTCCACCAGCTGACGGCGGTGAAGATGGAACTGGGTACAGTAAGGATAGTATGAGATATTTTGAAATTCGATCTCGGTGAGTTCTAGGTTAACTCAACTTATTTCAATCTCAATCCGGTGTTTATGTTAAAGGCTTACACTGTTAGTGCGAAATATCAAACGACGAATGAATACACCGGAGTTTGGCCATGCTCAGCAAGTCCGGACGTCCTACTATGGGACTTCCCCGCACAGTCATTGCTATTCTATAGACCAAGCGGCTTCTATGGAGGCTGAAGTTCGCGCCTGGTTGAATGATCTTCCATGGTACTACCAAGTCGAAGGAGATACCCTTCAGGACCGCGGTGACAATGCTTCGGAACCGACACTGATTGCTCAACGCTGCGAGGTGGCAATGACTGCGCATCGATTGGTGCTGAGAGTGTATTTACCGTTCCTAAAGAAACATGCAGCAGGCGTACCACACCAGGCCAGTTTGGGCAGTATCAATGCTGCACATGGTATTTTGAAAGCCGCGAAAGTACTATCGGAACTATGGAAATTGCAAGGTCGATTGGTTCCATCATCCCTTTCTCCTGCCCTCCTCGACTTTTATCCCTTTTCGAGATGCGTTTTCGACGCTGCAGTCGTGTGTGCTCATGCTGTAATCAAACAACCTTCCACGATGTGGGCGGCAGCGGCTATGGAAGATGTTGATGTCGCGCTGGATATTATGAAGGGAACATCTGTGTCCAAATTTGGCTCTGCTGTCGGTGCTACATACGTTGTCAACTTCTCCGATTCTATCCGAATCGTGGAGGCGCTCAAACTTATTGCTGAAGGTGGGGAAGGTTTACGTATAGGCGACAGTCCGAACGTACCTTCTAAACGTAAGTATCACGAAGTTGATGAAGTTCATAATTCTCCTCCTCCTCCCGTTCCTGCCTATGTTTATCCTACCGTCCCGGCGGCCATCATATCACCCTCTGCTCAAGAGTTCGCACCCACTTCGATGGTTTCCCATTCTGCACCACCACCACCACCCTCATCTATCGGGAAACCGCTCAAGCGCCAATTGCCTTTTCCTGTAGTCACCGGGGGCGATAGGGCCCGAAACGAATCGAGTGTGACCACATCACCAAAAGGGAACGACAAAGACAAAAAAGCGAAGAAACCCTACCCAGTTGTCGGCGTGCGGAAAAGACCGCTCAAAGATGGCTCATCTTTTGCTCAGAGTAGCGTGGCGCAGTCTCCCACCACAATCTCAAACACTTCTACGCCAGCTCCAGGAAGTAGGCGGCAGTCGGTCAGTACGCCTATCATAGAGAAGCCAGCAACTTCATCCACTCGGACGATGTACCAGAACACACACCAGCAATCCCCTGTTACTTCTCATCCTCCGCCGTTCCAATCGCCTAACATACCACAGCTTCAAGCGGCTGCAGCGCAGGAGCAGTTTGCCTATCGTTCTCGATCTTCTTCGCTTTCACAGGATCCTCGCCTGCATGTGCAGAGGCCGAGACGAGACTCAACCCTGTCCACATCCACTGATTACCCTATGGGGGCTCATAACGCGCCTGAGGACCAACGCGTGGATATGTCGGTCTCTTCCGCTTCTCCACAAGACGCAACTACCCCAGAAATGCATATAGGTTCATCTATGTCATCTCGCCAACACGCCCTGCCGCAGCCTTATGTTGAGTCTCCGACATCTTATGACCCGCCTACGGCTCAATTTGAATTTCCTTTCAATCACCAATCAGCTGCTGTTGAGGCGTTCAATACTACTGGGAATAATTCGTTCGATACTCGCCCGGATACTTATCCATCCTCAGCGTCTAGTCCATATGGTACCGCAGGCGCCACTAACGGAGCGATGTCTGTCTCTGATTCCTCATATACAAATACCAATGGTATACCAGTGTTTAGTCCACAAGGGCATCAGCCTAGCACTTCCTTTTCCCAGAAAGGCAGCGTTCCCAATCCCCGACAATCCCAGGGGTATTACACCGCTACAGGCATGTACGAAGGTTACAGTAATCCTACAAGCGAGAATCAGGCTGGAATACTACACGAGGACATGATTCAATCAGTCATTCCCGGAGCTATGGATACAATGATGTTCGATCAGGTCTCGTATGACGTTAAGCCTTCGATGGAAGAGTTGAACGAGCAGCACCGGCAGCACACGTACCAAGCATACAATTCGGATACCCGCCCTCAATCACAGCTGCACCATGCCGTTCCTTCGTCCCAGGTCTGGCCTCAACAAGGACATGCACCAGACAGCGCGGCCCCATATTGGGGAGATCCCAACATTCCGACCGACAATCAAGTCTTCTATTCATGATTTAGATTGAGCTTCATTCTCTACTTCCTTTTTCTTTCTTTCGCCTTGTCGCTGTATCTCTTCTCTGTGTTTTCCCCTTAGATCCGGCTCATCTCTACTATTTTTCTTTATCTTCTCGGATGCGATTGCCCAACGTATAAAGTATCATCTTTTGAAACTGTATCTCTACCAATGCGACACTTCGGATTAGGAATTTGTGCACTTTTCTTCATGCCTTTATGACGTTTCAGACCTTCTGTTGTCCTGACTCCTTGCCCGTATGGAACACCTCTTTACATCACGCTTTACAATACCCGCAATACCCTATGTATGCACTAAGCACTTCGTCACAGTTTGTCAATCGAAAGGAAGTTGGCGCCTGCAACATTTGAGTTTCGGCGCTTAGGTGTGCCTCTAGTGTCAGTGAAGGTCAGTGATCATGAGAAGCTTGAAGACTTTTTCTTCGGTCTGATATGTTCCAGACCCTGCTAGCTCAATGTGCTGACGTGGACCCGACGAAGCAACAATCACCCACTCAACACCACATCGGTGCTTCTCAATATTCGATACATAGCAGTCACTTGGTAAAATTTGAACAGCATTCACTAAATCTTCTTACTTTTTGCAGCTTTTTCAAGAACGCTCATCATGAGGAGACAGTGAGCGGAGGTATGGCGCTGTCGCTGGTACGACACCAAACGCTCTGTAGAAAAAATCTCCCCATTTATGGAATTATGCAAAGGGAAGTAGTGTCTAGCAGCGACCCGTACATCGAATCCGTGCAGCAAAAAAGAGCTCAGCAAGCGCCGGAAAGTTTAGCCAATCAAATTCGTCAAACCAGGTCAAACCAAACTCAGCCGCCTTTTTATTGACGTGAACTTCGTACATGTACAAGACGGCTAGCCAGTGGCCACCGGCCATGAATGCGAGTGTCACGCTGCCACATGGCAGTGTACACCCAGGTGGGGCATCATCAAGACCATCGATTTCTCAAGTTTCCCATCGCGTAGAGCCCAAACTCCTGTATGGCTCCCCATTTTCATGATTGGCTCGTGGTGCGCCGCGCACCACTGTCCTTGCATTCCAATCGTCAATTTGAATGCGACTGCTTCAGGGTTTTAATCCATCCACAAATTTCTAATCGGCAATCTGGATGCGACTGCTTCAGGCCACAAGTTTTAATCTCCTGCCTAATATGAACTATGTAATTAAACGATGCAGCAACCACAATGATTCATGTGTCTTGTGTGAGGGGCTCTGATGTTTTCTCGAGGATAATAAAGACCGGTTTTCCTTCCTCGCTTTTTGGTAGCCTCCCAATTTCTGCGCCAATTCGTTAAAGCATATCTCGCCGAAAAAATAAACGACGTCTCGCATCCACGGTCCGCCTCAATGGCCTCTACAATAAAACCAAAATCTCGTTTACGTCGAGTGGTCTGCAGCGTCGCACAGAAATTCTATCCTCATCATCATGGTAATGAGAGGTTAGGTCGGAGTGAAAGCGTGGCTGGCTCAGCTAACTCGACTGAACTTCGAGGTGAGTTACATACAATACATTTTTCCATAACCAGATCTCTCTTCATATTGTTTCTCAAACCAGGTAAAGTGGCACTTATAACAGGTTCATCCAAATCTATTGGGGCCTCCATATCCAGGGCACTCGCTGCACAAGGTGCCTCTGTAGTTATCAATTATGCCAAAGACAGCAGAAGTGCAGAGGAAGTTGCACAGCAAATTAACTTATCTCTCAACTCCACTTCCGTCTCGTTACCTTTGACCTCTATTGATCATCAAGGCGACGGTGGAAACGATGTCGAAGTACCTCGACAGCAGCAGCAGGCCATCGCAGTCAAGGCTGATTCCTCTACTATTTCTGGTGGCCACTACTTGCTACAAGAAACACTCCGTATATTCGGGCGTTTGGATATCCTAGTTTTAAACGCTGGACTCATGGGGAGCCGAACTTTGAGTGAAATCGACGAGTCTTTTTTTAATGCACACTTCGATTTTAACGTGAAAGCACCGTTATTTTTGGTGAAGGAAGCAGCGGAAGTCATGGTGCGACGTGAGCTGTTTCATTCGTCCTCTTGTATGTTTATCTGAAATTGTTCGTGCGTAGCTGGTGGGCGGATAATATTCCTTTCTACAAGTTTGACTACGGCGAGCAGTAGGTCAAGTTCAAAGTCATTGATTGATTAGTACTGGTCGGGGCTGATGTTCCATCAGCGTTGCTTCCCAATGCCCTATGCTACGTAGCTAGTAAAGGTGACTTGGATTATGTCCTGTCGCACTTTTTTTGACTCCTCGTATGAAGGTGCTGTGGAGCAAGTCGCCCGCGTGCTATCCAAAGATCTCGGAACTCAAGGCTTCACAGTGAATACCGTCGCTCTAGGACCAGTGGACACAGCGCTTTTCAGGGCGGGCACATCGCAGCATGTCATTTCAAACATAGCTGCACAAGTTCCTAGTCATCGTATCGCAGAGCCAGACGATATTGCACCTATTGTCGCTTTTTTGGCGAGTCCGGCCGCGCAGTGGGTCAATGGTCAAACTATCGGAGTGAATGGGGTGAGCCATAATCAACATATACCGTAGAGTTAGATCGCTGAAACAACATGACCCAGGGTTATGTGGTGTAATTTATCAGATTATCAAGTTCTGCATCGAATTACTGTTCGTAGTTTCAAAATCCATATTATAATTGCACAATGAGTGGAATTTCTACCAATTCTCGTGAAGGAAGTTCAAAAGTAAAGCTCATATATGGGGTATTCAAAGTTCTCGTAAGTTCACGCCCTCTCGCACGTTCTAATATACTTATAGCCTGAGCTTCGGCAGAACGCCATATATTCAATGCTCAAAGATAACCTATGTAACCGTACTCTCTCCCTTTTCTCCGTGATAAATGTTGACCTTCAGATGGTCATGATCATGACTCGCAATACATGTGAATAGATGTCCCCCTAAATGAAGGGATGTGGCCTATCAAGTTGACTAGACGAATTCTGATGGCCTCAACTTGTGCTACAGGACATGTCACATGGGAATGCCAACTATGGAAGCATACTGCACCAGGAACGTTTGACAGTAGCGAAGTTCGAATGGTTGGCTAAATGCTAACCTCAGAGGACGAGAACATTCCTCGTTGTGGAATAGCATGTGTTTCACGGTTGTGATGTATATAGATGAGACCCCAGTATTCGCTTGTCATTTGGTCTCTTCTGCACTCGCACACCATGGTATTCCTCCCCCTGTTCGCTTTCGTCGCGGTACTTCCATGCGCTTTGTCGCTCGTGACTTCTCGACCTCGACAAGGGGTCGATTTCTTCAATCCTACTGGAAACGGCGGGTCAATGTTGGATGACGGTGAGGAGATATTTCACATTAGACGCCAGATATTTTGTTCATCGTGTTAGCCGGTAATGGTCTCGGTGAACCCTTGAATGTGAGTTTAAACGTTCATTCTTCACCTCTTTCTATTGGACACCGAACTGATTTCACCTCTTAAGGTCATTATCTCCGGTCTTTCTTCCCCTGGTGTTCTCACTGAATCTGGGTTCGAGAACTATGCCAAGGCTATTGGATTGTGAGTTCCTTACAGTAGCTGCATTGCCTATGTAATCTCAATGTAAGCCTCAGCTCGACAGAATGTCTCGGTATCCATATCGGTGGCCCACAATCTGCTAACCTTGGTGACGGCAACGGCTTCGTGAATCAAACGGTAGGTTTCAACGCGTATTTAAAAAAATGCTTACATGCCATATCATCTTATATCATCTAGGTCGAATTGCGTCAGGACTATGGGGATTCTGTTCTCGGTACATGTCTAGAATCTTTGATTGGGGGTAATCACCTAAGGCTAGTAGCCTGAACCTGATTATATGAGAATCATACGCTGAAATTCACAATACAGACTTTACATCCAAAATGGTCCTGAAGCAGATAGTGGTGCACTTTTCCTTGCGTGAGATTACATTTCCATTTTCGAGAAACGTCATTGCTCGTGCTCACACACTGGGCTTCCTTGACGAAGCGTTTCCAAAGAAGAAGACGCATCTGACAACCACGATATCGTTCCGGATGGTTACGACATTGGGAGAGACGAGCTTTCCGCTGCAGCCATCGGTACTACATCGTTTGATGGAGTGACTTATTCGACCACAGGAACCAACTTGACTGGCTTGCTGGCACCGGGAAGCGCTGGGTAGGTTGAGGCATCATCTCTAAAAGACGATCTTGCTAAGTTATTGCTTTTCTACAGCGTGAATCATGGTTCGACGTCTAATTACTTCTTAAGTCATGGCTGATTCTAATTTTTTTGGTGTTTCAGATATTGCAACTGACGGAATAACCACATTGCTGACAGTTATCATTGTTTGAGTAAACAGCTCTCTACGTATCTTACGATAATCGGTGCAACACAATGAAATTCATTTACAATTTATGAGTTTGAGGGTAAGGTAATTACGAGCCTTGTAATGGTACTGACATGCAGTCTTTAATCGTGCCCTTTATCGAACTCCCGTGCCCCGAAACATAGTACCGCATAGTACAGACATTGCCGGAAAAGCGGGCTTTCTCGATATGTCTAGTCCAGAACAGTCCGAAGACGTCGACGTGTGACCACAAGTTCAGTACATTCTACCTTCTCCATCATCTCGCTGCCTTTCAGACAATGTCCCCGGACCCTTCCATATGTGATCTCTCAACGGCGCAAATTGAGGCATAGGTAGTAAACCTTCTAGCAGTATCATATAGGTAAATTGTTTGTTGGAAGTAATCATTGAATGTGTGTTAAGATCTATCCTTGTGAAAGAGCTGGCCTTAGTAAATTCGTCTATCGTCGTGTATGTTGGTGTTCGTGTCTTAACGAAGGCCGAAGAACTTCAGCAAACAGTTTTGAAATATTCTGAAAATGTGGAAAAAGTCGGATACGCATCGGGTGATGTTGAGTCAAATGGAAAAATCCCCCAAATTGGTTCAAATCAGACACGGATATGTCGAGTAGCATATTGTCTGCTACTTAATCTCTCTTCAAACTACTCATTTATTTGAGCCCGACCAACTTCACTGGCTCGTATTCTTCTAAGCGATGCTTACACTCCTGAAAGCCAGCAAGAACCCCAAATTCGTACTTATCACTTTAGTCGCTGGAAGTCTCACAGCTTCCCTCTCATCACCGTTGAAGGTTGCCCTAAATACGGCTAGAAGAATTCGTTATGAGAATGAACAGATGACAAGGGGGAACTCTTTTACCTCATTGCTCGTGAAGATCATTGAAGAATTTACACAGGAGAAACATGGCGGGGGAGCTTGATTGATGGCACAAAACTTCTGTGGTGAACATACTGTAGTACCAGGTTGATACTTGACCCTACCTTGCTGAATCTCTTTGAAATTCGTTTTTGGGACTGCTCAATAAGCTCAGCACCTCAAATCTTCTGCTACAAACCAGGAAGACTCTTGGCAACCTCCCACTGTTTCAATTACCGATAAACAGCTTTACACAATGTCAACTGCGATCGAATATTCAGAGCCTGGGTGTATTAGTATCCACTTGAGGATTTAGCAGGAATTAGAGGAGAGGCCGTTTCTGTGTCTCAACCATGACATGGATGAATGGATGATATTTGGACACACGCTAATGAATGTGACTCCAAATGAACAGATAAGAGTGGATCGCCATAGTATGCTTATTCCCTTCGACTCCTAAGGATCCCAAATTTGCTTCGTAGTAGGTCCCACGTTCGATTTCCTGGCCGCTTATATCCTTCGACCCTCCTTCGACCTCACTCTATGCACGTAGATTGGATTTTAGCTTGTAATGATCGCCTTCTGGAATCTGCAGCCTTCTGTTGAAGCTTGCTCCGATTATTCCCGTGTTGCAATCACGACTTGAATCAACCAGGAGGTTGAAATGAACGATCTTGGATTTACAATTATGAAAGAGTGAGTAGGGCTGAGTATCCTCACCGAATACAACCGTATCCACTGCAAGTATCCCCGATGTAACCCGGTGGGCAAAGCTCGGGTTGAACGTGGGTCATCCGAAAACCAGTTCGAGTCGGGCCATCTTCCGACGAATGAAGTGGTCGTGTGCCCATCAGGCAAACGTTCGCCGGACCAAACACGGGAGATCAATTCAGTTCTTCAACGGCACACGAGCGAGAACTGTCCCTGGATTGTGATTGGCTGTGACCAGCTACAGTCCAAGATTTGGAATTCAAAAAAGTTTGAGGTCGCATCACCGGTACCCTTACAACAACCATCCAACCAGTATCTTCCAGCTTGGACGTAGCATATTGGTGTAATTGGTGAGCGATTTAATTCTCAATATCAATCGTCAAAAGTTGTTCAAGAAATACGGTAATAAATACAGACCATGTCCAACGCATCCACGACAGCAGTCGTATATAACGCCTCTGTAAACCCCTCACGACGGGCTAAAGTTACTCGAATGACCGAGCGTACCATCCTTCCTCGACAGATGTCTGTCCCTCAGAGCGCATCCAATAACGCTGAAAGTGAAAGCACCATGATTGTGACTGTTGCGCCAGAGCCCAATCAGGGTCACGTTCCCTCGAGATCTCCCACCACAGCAAAACGAGGGCGCAAGCCTGCCTCAAATGCTTCGGGTCTTTCTCGTTCTGCACGGGAAGCCCAACGGAAACTCAACCATTCTATCATCGAAAAGGCTCGCAGGACGAAGATCAACGAGGCCCTGGCTGAACTGGCCAGGTTAGGCGCAACCGTTGAGGTACTCCATTCTGGTGGGAGTTTGAAAGATGCAGAAGCGTCTGTCTCGAGGTTGGCCGAAAGGCCTACTCCGGACCTTGTCGAAGACCACGATGTCGATGCCGACGTTGACGACGATGACGATAAGGATGGTGATTATGGTGTCCCTTCCTCTAGTCGAACTAGGAACGGCGGGAGCACGTCGAAAATTAAATCGTCCAATTCCTCCCAAGATCACATTTCAGCATCAAAAGGGAAAGAAAAATTCAAACTTGATATCCTTGTCAAGACTGTAGAGAATATGCAGCACCTATTAGAAAGGGTAAGAAGCCTGGAAGCACAGGTTGAGAATGTCAGGATCTCTCCCTTCGGAGTTTCGGAGGATTTCGAGTGTCGGAAATGTGCTGAGCGCACGTTGGCAGATTTACCTCCACTAACTTCCACCACGAATAAGCGGAAGAGACATACTTCCGCAGAATCTGATGCTGCTAGTAATGAAAAGCACCTTGAGGATTTCTCAAGAGACCCAGATGATCGAATACAGCCTCGGGATCAGAGGAAACGTAAAGTCATGCACACCAATCCCAGCATCGAGCATACTGACGAGCATACATCGAACACAAACCCTATCCTTCCCACTCTGCCGTCCATTTCCTCATGGCTCTCAGACTATAATTTATCTGCCTACTCAATCCATTCTTCCCGAGATTCTTTCACTTCTCTCGTGGCTCCTGCTTCGAGTTCGTCACCGAGCCTAGCCGGTCCCAGTCCTCTGCCAAGGCTTTCGCCTTTTAATGTCCCGCAACACCGGGGGCGGTTCCATTCCAATACATCTTCTCCTTCGCTCGCAACATATCTACCTTCTCCGCCTTCTTCGACGCAATTTACTGCTTCCGCTCCTGTTTCATATGGTGGAGTGCCAATCCTAGAATTGGGTCCATCGAGTGCGTCAACGCCCTGCGCTGTCTCTTCGACTGCATCACCTGCTTTCTCTATACGGGGAAGGCCCGGTTCCAGTTTGTCGATTTCTACCAATGCTCCAAGCTCAGCCGCCGTCATCTCTCCTGGACCTGTCTGTACAAGCACGAACAGTGCCACCGCCACCATCGCCAGTACTGCAGCTACTGGTAGGATAGATACAATCCATACTGTTCGGACACCGGAAGATGAATCCGCTGCATCTTTGCTATTGCATATGAAATCATCGCCGCCTGTGTTCATGACTCCGAGGGCGCGGAGAGATTCGATACTGGTGATTGATCCTTTGCCATTAACGATGTCCTCTTCACCTGAAATGCCGAAGTCTGCGGTGAATGTATCAGATATCAGGGAAGACGTGTTCGCATTGGTGTCTCATACTGATTCCAACGGTCAATCAGTGATGATTGCCCAGACACCTAGTTCGATCTTGGGATTAGGTCCTAGATCGGATTAGAGGCCAGGTGAAAGACTCGGTAAGAGTTACCGCCACTTCTACAGTCAACGACTTCTGCTCCACTAGTACGTATGTTCATGCCTCCTTTATTCTAGTTATCTTCGCCTATCCCGGTCCAGTAATTCGTTGTCTATCCAATTCGTTAGTGGAATTTACATTTATTAGACTTTATTAGACTTTATGCATTATGTGTAACGACTACCTCGCCATCACACCCAACGCAAACCGTCACATTCTGGGAAGAGGCAATACTTCACCCGGGGCGTAGCGTATCCCAAGGCTTTTACATTTCAGTATACTACTCTACTCTTCCGTTTCCTCTCAAAGCCTTTCTTTCCATATGATTCGTTGCCGCCAGGAATAGATATACAACGCATTTTACATCGTACTGCGCTGGCTTTCAAAATGGTGATCTGCAGAAACACCTCCACCGCCGTTCGAGCTCGGTATTCGGCCTTTACGGGGCACGATGAGAAACGGCACGGCGCAGCTTCGGGCACGGTCACCGCAGGGTCACCATAACATCGCGTGCACAGGAAAATTCGACGAGATTTGATTGAGAAACCGGAGGCTTTTTTGCCATGATTCGAAAGGCATTACGCCCCCAATGCTATTGGCGACTTCTTGAGCAAGGTCAAATTCAATGTTGTTCAGAAGCTATGTGTAGGTTTTATACACCACAGGCTCAGTTCAAAGGAGGAGAACGTAAATGCCAAAAACCGTCATTCCGTACGAGCGTGCTCACTTGGACTTGAGAAGAAGTTCGATATAATGTTCTTCAGATTTGAGATAACGAACGCTGTTATAATTAATTGTGTCACGGTCGGGAAAGGTCGGGACCATAGGCTATACACCATGGTCCGACGTTGTAAGGCCTGACGAAGGCGGAACTCAACTATCGCACTCTAGCTCCGCAATAGCATTGCTGGTCATGGTGGTGAAGGCTTGTTGCGGACTGACCTAGCGTAGTCATAGAGAGTAAACAATTCTCAGACACAACTGAGCTGTCATAGGCTGTTGCTCTTGTGTGATTGTTCAAACAAACTATTTTGGCCAAAACTTACATATGTGTGTAGTAGAAAAAAATATTATTTCAACCGTTGCGGAACACCGTTTCGGATCCAACAGCCCCAGTCACCTACTATGAAAGCCTATTAAATACATACTAAAAGTATATTGTTGAATGTCAGTAAAGTAGTCTATTTGCCCTTCACTCGTCTACACCCTCTTCCCATCCTTTCGATCGCTCTACAGCACGCTGCCACCCTTCCCACTTTCTCCTTCTAATTTTGTCTTCTATATGCGGCCTAAATTCAGTTGTGCCTTTGGTATTTACCTCCCTCAACGTTTCTGGATCTGCAATATTCCACCCGAATAACTTTATTGCTGCGCCTGCTAGGAGGGCTGAGCCAAGAGCCGTAGACCTTGAAAGAAATGAGAGAATGTCAGAACGAGCGATGGAAATTTTAAGGCTCAATAAGAGTAGACACACTCGCGCATTTCAGGCCGAACAACAGTGAACCCGCCTATATCAGCCAGTATAGACATTGCCAAATCACCGTTCGTCATTCCTCCGTCTACCTTGAGAAGCTGTAAATCGTTGCCTGAATCGAGCTTCATGCTTTCAATAATGGCTCGAGTTTGAAAGGCGTTCGCTTCCAGTGTTGCACGGGCAATATGTGCCGGATTCGTATATTGAGAAACACCGATTAGAAGGCCACCTGCGCCGGGGTCCCAATATGGCGCCAATAGGCCGGAAAATGCAGTGACAAAGTATACCCCGCCTGTGTCAGTCTCTTTAGCGGCAAGTGTGTTGACTCCTGCGGCATCCTCAATGAACCCCATGGTGTCGCGAAGCCACTTAATTGCACTTCCAGCAACAGAAACTGAACGTAAATGCAAATGAAAATAAGATTAAAAAAGCGATTAGAGAATCCGACGTACTACTTCCTTCCAAAGCATACACGGGTTTCGCATGCGGACCTGCTTGATACGCGATCTGAAAAGAAATTCACCGGCTGGAGGGTCGACATAATAGAGCTGCACACTCACTGTGCTTAGCAAGCCATGCTCGCTTTTGACAATCTCGTCTCCAGTGCAAAACAGTAAAAAAGCCCCAGTGCCATACGTACACTTTGCCTCGCCCTCCTTCAAACACTTGTTACCTACCAATGCCGCCTGTTGATCGCCGACAAGCCCACCTATTGGTACACCTGCAAGATATCCTCCCGCAACATCGGGTGAAACATGCCCATAGACTTCGGAAGATGATACAATTCTGGGTAAAATCGAGGAACGGAAACCGAAGAATGATAGGAGGCATGGTTCGAATTGAAGAGTTGTGGTATTCAAAAGCAGTGTGCGAGATGCGTTGGTGACTTCGCAAACGTGGAGACTAGAGGAAGTGCCCCCAACAAGATTCTGTGTATTGTATTTGAGTCAGCAAGACAATATCTTGAGTCTGAGCATTCATCTATATTCAACAACTAACATATAGGACCCATGATTCCACTGTCCCGAAAAGCAAATCATCTGATTCATGCGCAGCAGCGACGTCGGGGATATGATCTAGCATCCATCGCAACTTGATCGCGGAAAAATACGTGGATAACGGCAAGCCCGTACTGTAAAAAGCTTGTTCATTTACGATGAAAAAGCGACGTTGCACCCACATTTCTCTTAACGCTGCTACGCCGTCCTTTCCCTTTCTCCACACCCCTGGCTTCACTTCAACCCCTATTTCCTCCAACTTTTTCTCGTAATGTATAACCGTATTCTTCGTGCGGGAGTCCGTCCAGACAATAGCTTTACATAACGGTTTGCCTGTATTTCTGCTCCAAGCAATAGTCGTTTCGCGTTGATTAGTTATACCTTGGATGGGTAGAGATAAGAAATGTAAAAGAGATGAGGAAAAAGCATACCGATAACTTTGACACTCTCCTTCGCCCACCCAGCCGTCTCCAGCTCTTTCATGGCGTTCTGGATACACAACTCAGCATATTGTTGAATTTCTTCGGGGTCGTGTTCATGCCACCTAAACGGGTCAAATCTTTACTCTCGTCTGATCGCAGAGATTCCAAATGACTTACCCTGGATTAGGATAATACTGGGGAAACTCAAGCTGATTTTGTGCCACAATGTTGGCATATTGGTCAAATATAATGAAACGGACGGAACTGTAACAAAACTGAGTATCCCTTGTGTATGCAGAGAGCACGTATGCGTACGTAGTACCACAATCAAGAGATCCGACGAATTTACCTTTCCTCTGGCCCTGGTTCAAGTTCAGGGTCGTTTCCGAATGTTTGGGAGAGGAAAGTGTGGACGCAGTAGAAAACGGAGAACCAAAGAAACGGGATATTCTATGAAAAGTTGACATCGTTTCGAAGCCTGATTTCTGACCTATTTGACGCGCAACCAGAGGGGTGAAGAAGAATAAAGTGAAGAGAGGGAGTCAGGAAGACAATTATGAGGAAATGAAGCAAATGGAGACGCGGGGTGGACAGGGCCGTCTCGGTACGTGGAGAAGCCTCAGATTGACATCAGCGATCGAGATGGTAGTCTGGGGATGTGAAGGAAGGGGAAAGAGGCGCTGAAAGGACCCGTGACAATTAAATGAGATTAGCATACTGGAATTGATGCTAAGCTGTAAAAGAACTCAGAAAACCGATTGTAGGCCATCCGAAAAGTGATGATAGATGGCCAAACTGTCACTGAGGACGTGAGAGTGAAGAGTCATAAGACTCGAGAGTATTCAGGCACCAAAATGAAGTCCGCGCGGGACCAGAGCGGGACTGCAATTTGGTAGAATTCGACTTACCTGGAATGGGATGGGACGTATTGAAAAACGGGTAGCTTGAGAGGGGTCCACTAGACGCAAGATTAGGTGTAACGTAGGACTTCCTAGAAGTATGGTCAATTAACCAACGATGCATGAAAGGATTCTGAGTGATACTTACATTCGAAAGCGACTGGTTCCGATAATGCGAAATTTCGGTCCGCCGGGGTAAGTCAACCGCCTCGAAACCACCCCGCTCCCAACTCTGTGCAACGACATGGCAAAAAGACCCGCTCGCTAGTAAATTATGCAGCGATTCATCCGGAGAGTTGTTGTCAGGTTGTTGTAGACTAACACCGTGCAATTACGGAAGTGGTGACACTGATCGTACATTCTCACGGCGTGATTTACGCGTGTCACTTAGTTGCCAGTTCCAGCCAGAACTTTTTCCGAGTCGGGGAAGTCCCAGTAAATGTCCTAAAGCTTGTACAGTTGTCCTGTCGAGAAATGCTGTTGTAGCGCAGACACCCGAAAGAGTGAGCTTTTTTTCCTCCTTAGGTACTGTGAATTCTTAGCACTTCATCCAAACGAGCAACATTCGTATCGATCAGCCTTCATTAGGCGGCTGATAATGTCCTCAACCAGTCGTTGTTCGCGATGAGGTGTATTAATTTTAGACATGTGTCAACAGGTACTGCTCTAGGTGTCTGGGTTTGTCCCCTTGAGCTTACTCCAGGTTTACTGTTGTTGAAATCTCTTGATTCAGTGATGCAAAAGCTAGAAGTAAGATGCAGAGCTGTTAGGAATGCAGCAGAACTTGTGTGATTTGATGTAGAATCATCGATTTCTGGTCTTGTGAAGAAGAACATACCTCTGGATCTCTTGGGATCTCAAGAAGTATCGGGTCGAACCGAGCGTGGTACTTGACGATGCATTGAATAATTTAGGTGGAGAAACGGTAAAAACATAGGTTTCGCCAAGGTATCACGGAAGAAAGTGGATAAAGATAGCGGAACAACAATCCAAGCATCGAATAAAATGATGAGTGGTAACGCGATGGACAGATGCCAGATGCAATTTACAAAAACAAAACGAGAGTAAAGGAAAGGACACCAAAGAATGTCAGAGATGCAGTTCGCAGAGGTACCGCACCATTTGAAGACGTTGCACCGGATGCCGTTGAGCTAGACGCGGAAGCCCCACTAGAGGCAGAAACTGAACCGCTAGACGTTGCAGACGATGATCGTGAAGTAGAAAATTTAGAGGAAGACGCTATCGTTGCGGTTGCCGATGAACTACCTGCAGTAGACGACGACGTCGTGATTGTTCCAACAGTGACTGTAGATAGAACACCAGTTTCACTATACGCACTCGATCCGGTAAGTGAAGACGGGATAGGGATAGAAGATGTCGCAGAGGCAACAGACGAAGAGAAGGAGCCGGTCATATTGTTGAGGCTAATAACGGTAATTAGTCGCTGGGAAGTGTTATTGACGATGTACATCATGATACGTGCCTGAAAAAGGACGAATAGCTGGTGTATTTCGTGCCATTTATTTCAAGGTTTGTAGAGGTGAACGCGATGTAACTGACGAAAGGAGTTTATAGTTTAGCAAATCAAGTATGGAGCTACAGGTGCCAATAGACTCACTAATCGCTAGAATCAGGTCCTGCATCGGATATGGGCTAAATATAGTCCGATTAGGAGAGAAAAGAAAAGTCGATAAGCTGCTGGTCTTACGGTGAACACTAACGACTGAGTGCTTGACACATCTACTGGGTCGATGGTTTGCACGAGTTGCTAGATGAATTGCAATGTGAGCGCGGGTTTCTTGGAATTACAATGCATTGCGACTTACCATGTCTCCTGTATAAAGACCACAAGTTGTGACACCGATGTTCGAGTTGAGAGGAGTTGTACCGTCGTCCAGCCATTGCACGGTACAGGGAGATCCACCACTGCAAGTGGAACCTGCTGAAGGTTGAATAACCTGGGGAATGTTCGTTAGGCATTTCCAGAATAAAAATAAATTGATATAGACATACATATAGAGTAGCTTGGACAGCTGTAAAAGCATCCAGCGCTACAAATGCCAAAGCCAGGGCCATGAAGAGAAATCGGTACATCGGGGGCGATTGTGGATAAACGAGTGAGGGTTGAACGTGTGGTTGATTTTTGTGGGGTTTTCAAGTAAAAGTTGTATAGCTATGGCATATATTGAGCCAAAGAAAAGCGCGTAAGAGGTTTATAAGAGTCTAGACAGTCGTCGTAAAACTTCGTTGTGATGGTCGTGAGCCAATATTTTGCATCATGACGTAAGTTGAGCGGGCTACGAACTCCTTCGTTCGGCAACGAGGCCGCCTACAAACGGACGTTCTTCACTGGACTTACTTCAGCAACTGAGATCAAGGTTCTCTTTAGCGTACTGTGTAGAGTTAGATCATTGTGAGCATTATTAAGATCACCGCTCGAACAACAAATAACCTTCAATTTGGGACCTCCAACCATTTCTGTATAAGCATCTTGACTATAGACCATGGACGTTTGGAAAGTATGTCATATTGGGCTAGTTCAATGCGCTCTCGATACCCATACAACCTTGCAAGAGCATACAAGTGATTTTGGTTGCAAGAACAAAATTAGCGCCCTCAATCTCTTTCTCCTTCCTCAAAAGTCTTCAACCTCAAAGCCTCAATAACAAGAGTCTCGTCCTACCTCGTCCCCTGTAAGGATGAGGATATTTCAATCAAACCTAATTTATTGGGGTGGGAGTAGTCACGTTCTTCTCTCATGATTGCCTTCTTGTAAGTTACTCTTCCCCAGGTTTTGTCTCACCTCTGTAACTCCATCGAAGATTTCAATGGCGACCTTTGTTGCCTACTTGACCACTCCCACTTGAAGGAAAGTGATATAAACAACTACCCTCTGAAAAGGAAACTTGGACCACAGCTCGCTTTTGCGGTATTGGTGTACGCGACAGATAGAGCTGCAACTTAAGGACACCAGAAGCATCTTAACCAGCTGGAAGAAAGTCGGAAGATTCAAGGGCCCTGATGTCGTTCCGGATTAGTACTCGTTCGTTCTCTACCTCCACATCTACACTATCTGGTTCACGATCTCAAAATGCGAACCTGCTAGCTCTAGGCCTCCATCGGAACCGCCGTTCTCTCGTAAAACTTGGTTCACGCAGTCATTTCATCGCTATCATGCCGAGCTCTTCTCCCACACAGACTTTGGACATCTCTAGTCAATCTGAACCCAAAAGTTTGCATCATACTTCAGGCACAGAACGAAACAGAGCCACTCCATCAATGTCCTCTTCGAAATACTCGACAATGCCAAATAGAGATGTGGTAGATGCGGCGGCTGCGGCTGATGTGAGTAGCGTCGGTTCTGGGAACGCTGTAGGTCCTGGTGAAAGTGCGGGTCAAACTAGAAGCGGAAGGAGTGGAGATGGAATGAAACGATTCGACCTCTCCTCTATATCAGCAAAGAACCCACTTGGTCAGGAAGGACGGTGTATACGTACCGCTGCTGCTCTAGTAATTGGGCAAGTCTGATCTCTTTGCTGGTCAACCCTGTACAACAAACACTTACCGGTCTACAATAGAGACGAAATTTTGAATGGCAAAACAATGGACAAAAACTCTAACTACTTTGCAAAGTACTGTTTTGAGCGAGGGATTGATCTGTAAGCAATCAACGATTCTGGCACACGACATATCTACATGCTGTGTTTTCAATCAGGAAACGGATCGAAGTCATACCGGACGACGAGAACGAAATGTAAGTGTTCTGTCCGGTTGCCGGCTATGATGATTTCACGTTGACATTCATTTGCCCACCCACGATCCTTCCTTTTTCTAAATGCGTAGCATCGAAACTAGCAGACGTTTAACTTCCAAGTATGATTTTGTCATTACAACCGGTGGAATTGGACCTACTCATGATGGTACGCATCGTTTTTCCCTGCGTATCTTCATTTCTAATTGGTTCTTTCTGCAGACATCACTTATGCATCTCTTGCACGCGCTTTTAATCAGTCTCTTGCACATCACCCAGAAACGCTTCGCCGGTTAGACGAGATGAACCGACATCGTGCTTGGGTCTCCACCCAGACTCCTCAGCAGAGAGAAGCGACAAAGCGGATGGCACTGTTCCCGGAAAGGGCCGAAGTCCTCTTCGTTTGCGGGGATATCTGGGTGGTGAGTAACTTAAGTTTCTACTCTCCCTGGGCTAACCAAGTATTTGCCATATAGCCCGTCGTCCGTCTTGAAGGCAAACTATGTATATTTCCTGGCATACCGACATTATTCACGAAGATGCTTGATGGCTTAGCGCCGTATTTACCGCTTCCTCCTGCAAGTGAGAGACCACTGAGGGTGCAGATTTTCACTGAGTGCGTATCGATTATGACTCAGACTGACTTGCTGATTCTCACTGCTTCTCATAGGCGACCCGAATCAATGATCGCGCCATACCTCACAGCACTTCACGCTCGAATGAAAAAGCAAAAAGCGGATATCCAAGTCGGGTCATATCCTGTCCTCGGAAAGGGCGTGTTTGTGAGTTTGATTGGGAGGGATCGAAATATGGGTCTACCTGGACAGGGGGTCCTATTAAATTCAGAGCAGAGACCGCAACCGGGAGCTCAGCCTTCTGAAGTTCAAGAACCTCCAGCGCGGGTGTGGCTCGCACAAATTGCTTGTGAGGTAGAAAAAGAGATCAACGGGAGGATTGTTAGTGATGAGGAGGTGAAAATTTTGAAAGAGGGTGGTGTAGGCGAGGTTAGGAGACGAATGGAAGATGGCGATATTGTTCCCGACACGAAAGTCAATAGCTCGTCCACTTCTACTTCATTTGCTTCACCTCGCGTTTCGTCTCCGGCTTCTATCGCATGCGATTCGGCTTCTGTTGTTGAGCCAGATGTGGATGTGGATGTGACGGTGGAAGTC
Source organism: Lentinula edodes (assembly GCF_021015755.1). Classification (NCBI taxonomy): domain Eukaryota; kingdom Fungi; phylum Basidiomycota; class Agaricomycetes; order Agaricales; family Omphalotaceae; genus Lentinula; species Lentinula edodes. The sequence goes on from NW_025764343.1 coordinate 337,550, forward strand.
AAGAAACCAAAGTTAGGTGAGGTTGGGTGGAGTTGAACCAAAAAACAAATTCGTGGAATCGTTCTCTTAGATTTAAGCTCACTTGTGATTTTCTTGTCTGGTATTCTTATGTACCCTCGTAGGCTCGCCATGTATATCTATTATCTGTATCAACCCTCGTGTACAAATATACACATAGAATCTTCTTGAATTTTGGTTCCAAGATGTCACTGACTTGTTGCCAACTATCACCTAGCTTCGATATGAGAATTATATTGGGTAGTATGTTCCAAATCCAAAAAGCTTTCATAGTGTACTATTCGTAATGAGTGTAAGAAGAATAGCCTAAGCTAGAACTGCTTCCTCTGTTCTACAGTCCCAGTTCATATCGCTAACATAGGGTCGTCAGGTCATGAAAATCACGGGTACTGCTGTAGGTAGTGTAGGAGGTATGGGATTAGTGAAAAGTCCAGGCAACAGCTAGGTCGGGTGAAACAGAGACACGGGAGAGCACAGGTAACCAATAGGGTGAATCCGAAATGAGAAACAAAATATCATATGAATTAAATTGTAAAACAAGTTTCCTAGTTGCAACGCAACATATGCCTACCGCCATACACTTTACAGCATCAACGCCAGAACAACAGCACCGAAGAATGCACTGATCCAGACATTGGCAACGACGGAACCAATGGCACCATTGCTGGAGGCAGCAGCAGATGCGGTGGTGCTTTTCGAAGAAGACGTGGTGGATGCAGCGGCGACCTTGGCAGATGAAGATGCAGCAGACGTAGTAGCAGCAATTGAGCCAGTGGTAGAACCACCAATGGGTGCCGTTGACTGTCCAGCGATTTCTGCAGACACGGAGGAGTTGAAGGTTCCTGTCATCGACGCCATGCTGAATAGCGCAGAGAATGCCATCTCAGGGTACGCATTAGTGGTGTTGTCTGTGAGCGTGAGAGATTGGATACGAATGAAGCTGCGGAAAAGGGTCGGAAAGCGTCAAGATAAAAGAACAACATGACAGTGAAAATCTTACTATTCCTGGCCGCTAGGGCCGATGCTTGCATTAGGAGTGAACTGTATAGAAGAGGTGGTCGAAACATTGACAGAAGCTGTGACTAATTGTAAAAGAGTCTAGAGCAAAGAGTTATAGGTCAATACTAGCACAAGATTATTCATAAGTGACATACCTGTTGATTTGCGTTTCCAGCCCAGATACCCACGGAAGCATTTCCCCAGGCGGGGAGCAAAGGAGCAACGTTGTTATCCTCCCATGTAATGGTAGCGGTTTGTCCACCGGTATAAGTGGAGGCGGCCGTTGGGGTGGTAATCTACGTGTGCAAAACGCGTATATCGTTAATTGAATCTATTCTCAGTACGACAAACAAAGCAAAAAAAAACTCACGAAAACGGTTGCGACAGCAGAGGAAACAAGGGCGGAAAGAAGGGCGACCTTGGCGAACATCTTGTGAATATGTTGAAAAAACGAAGTAGAAGGTTGTGATGGTTTTTTTGAGAAAGGGCGAGCCTTAAGTTGAACGAGTGGGTGGGTTCAAGAGAATGTGGGGTCTGCTGAATAAACAGAGGAGTTTCGAAGACGAAGGTCTTTGTACGGTGACCGCAAAAAGATGATGGTCGTTGAGGGCGAAAGATGGAATATTACGAATGTTTATCGCGTATTTAAACCATGACATGGTCCACGTGGCCCAGGCACAATCTGCAAGCGCCTCAGCACCGTACCATACAGTCAAGACTGCTGTACAGTGCCGAGCTCATCGCTTCGTCCGCAACCAGTACTGAAGTCTAATTGATTCTTGAAGCCTGGAATCGGACGCCTTGACTGACGAATGAACGCTGTTTCCGTCTCTTACCGTGATAATTACATTTACAAGACTCGTAAATAATCTGCGCACTCATTTTTGAATACTTACAACAATGAACAAATCGCCAACGATCGCGACCAACTAATACTATACATTACCATGATCGCAGTAAATGCGCAACTTCATGCAAAGTGTACTGACTTTCTGTAACCTGAGCGAGGAGTTCAAGTTATAGGGCGTCGTGGTCAATGTTAATGTTGATCCAGCGATTGAATGATAACTATTCAGACAAGTAGTCGCGAAGAAGGCTGACGTTGAGGCTTGAGCTTGAGGCCAAATCGATAAATAAGAATCACCGTCGAGCACCGTCGTTGAAAAGCGTTGAAACCAAAGAGGCGCTCGGTAGCCCGGCTCGCGATTACTAGCCCATCGGCCCGAGCGCTTATTTTGTGCACGATTTGACCAATTCCAGCCAACTCGTTAACGACGCCCTACAGGCAATAATGGGCTCGCACGGCCATGGGGCGACACCGACTCCTACACCGAGGGAATTGGTCCTTGTCTGTATATTCCTTGCTCTGTTGTTTTTCATGTCCCAGCACTCTGCCGGCTCAGACAATTCGTTTCTCGCAGATTATTCACCCCCTTTACCTCCTCTGAAACTAGAATCTCCTCCTTTGAACCCATTTCCTTCACCATACAAGACAGAGTCTTTTATTCAAAATGACGGACTGGTTCGAGAAACAACAATCATCAAGCACGTACCGGGGTGGACCATCATCGATTCGTTGTACATGCACAACGGGACTTATTATGTTGTCACCTCCAACCCGCCAATAGATCCCCCTCAGACGAAATACGACCCCGCTCAATCTCCATTCCTCAAGCTTCCACCACCAAAAGCAATTCTCAGTAAAGGACACGACATATATGGTGCTCGCGGTGGAATGGGCAACGACCCGCTGCGAGCACCAGACGAACAATATCTCCAGTATGTTAGCACGGCAGAGTTTCAGAATCTCTTCGGTATCGATCTGTCTGTGAACGAAGTAGATGAAGGCCATGTGCACACTGTCCCTGGCTTAACATTCATCCTTAACGACTCGCCTCAGTTCATCACACATTACTACCATTTCTGTGCAGAGTTGTGGTTTGGTGTATGGCGGACATATGCTTCCCTTGGTGGTGGACACAAACTTCCCCCTCCCACACGAGTCCTTTTTCCGAATCTTGACAGTGCTCACTGGAGAGACTACGCTAACATGAATCAACTATTCATGCGGAGCTTATTGCCTAGCACTCAGATGCTCTTTTCGCACGATTGGTACGATTGGGTCTCCCTTTCTGTCATTCACAAGCCCACCTCGGAGTCAAAAACGAATGGAGGTACCATGAAAGGCAAACCCATACTCTTCCCTCGGGTCCTCATCGCCGATCGTTCCGCCGCTATGCCTGCGTTTAACTATCAGCGATTTCAACGTACGGCTGCCGTTCCCTTTGGCTTGCTTATCCCACAAGGGGAAGAAGGCGGTGATTGGTGGTCACCGGTTAGAGATTCTGTCAGAGTATTCGCTGGATTGGACGACGACTCTGCGAATGGATCACCGACGAACCATGAAAGCCGATTGCAGCTCGAGTCCCAGCGCACTGATGTACAATCTGCACTCATTCATCAATTACCGAACCCACCCCACGATCGACTGACAGTTCAGGATTTGATCAAACCCACAGTCGAGGAAAGGTTCTCAAAATGGACGGCTCCGCTACCTTCTCCTCCTTTTGTCGGATCTGAGGATTATGAGACTCTCAAGGAGAATTTCCTTGTTCCATTGAAGCATCATGCCAACCCCGAAGGAAAGACAGATGCATTATCGTTACTCGCAACTTCTTTGACGAGGCAACGAACCACACGGCCTGTCGTGACATACCTGTCCAGGCAAGATTGGAATCGGCGCAAACTGAAAACTGAGGACCACGAAAGGTTTGTTCGTTCATCTCCAATTTTTACTAGTAACTTGAAACTAAAATATCTACAGGTTAGTTGCCGAATTGAGAAAGCTTGAAGTAGAGCTTGGCATTGAAGTAATAGTCGTTTCTGCCGAAAACCTCTCCCGATGGGAACAAATACGTTTGGTTGGCCGTAGCACTATCCTCATTGGTGTACACGGTAACGGGTTAACCGCCGAGTTATGGATGAACCTCGGCTTCCGGTCGACAGTGATCGAGATATTCTATCCTGGCGGATGGGCACACGACTATGAGTATACAGCGCGCGCGATGGGCGCAGGCGGAGGTCTCAAGCACTATGGGATATGGAACGATCAAGTTCTGACTTCGCCGGGTTTCCCCCCACCGTCGTATCCGCCTGGGTTTCAAGGAAATGAGATTCCAGTAGATGGGAAGACTGTGGCGAATTTGGTGAGAGATAGGATAACGGCTGCTGGTCAACTTGATGATGGTTAAATTTAAAAGTCGCTACTAACCAACTTCGACTACGAAGATAGACGAACATGGAAGACGGAACTTTCTTGACTTACATTGAACGTGACGAAGGCGAAACGATTTTTTCGTCTTTAGTTTTTGCCTTACTTGTTAAAAAGTGATCCTGCGATGGCAGGCATGGACATCCGGATTAGAAGCTTTATCGAATATCTTCCAGTAATTTTCCACTTACCAAATAATCGGATCACAGAAACACCTCTTTCAAGTTTCCTACTATTCTCCCTTGTATCATGGAATATACTAGGTTGTAATACACATATATCTATTTATTGATACTGTACTTAGTTTGGAACCGATGTGGTACGGATTATGTGGTTCAAACATTCTTAAGTGCTGCCTGAACGCAGATGTGATGCAAATCGTCGAGACATTCATACAACCCCTCAACCATATCAGGAAGTAATTACAAATAAAAATATAAGTAGATGGCAAGTTATCGCTGAGGCCAAGTCGGTACGGGTACATACATACAAGGCAAGAGCAAGCAGGACAACAGTATTGTAAAAGCAAAGCAAAGACGACCAAACAGACGGATAATCGCAGATAATGGTACAACGAACATAGAAACGAGAGCAAGGGAGCAAGGGACAACAAATTGGAAAATGAAGAGAAAATGCGAAAACGGAAGTGGAGCATGATAGACGATATCACAAAGCAAGAAGAGAGCTGTCAGTAAGAGAAATACGAGGTAATATGGTCTAGATGAGTCGAATATAAAGTAGCGATATGTTCAATGTCAGTCTTCCAGCATTAGTCTTGGAGAACCAACCTGGTGAATCTTCCGCGTCAAGGAAATTTCAATATGGACAGAGATAAAGACTTACTTTGTACATATACGACCGCCACGTCTCTTGCAACCGTGGATCTTCAGCCGCCATTCCCTGCATCGCTGCTTCGGGTGTGTATTGTTGATGTGTATGGTTATACTGCTGTGGTTGCTGCGGGCCACGACGCGGGGCATGATGATGATTGTACGCCACCCCTTCCGCCACGGTTTGATGTTGGCCATTCGGCCAGTAATTACCTCCTGCAGCTATGCCATCATGAGGATGAGATCGTTGATTGTGAGCTTCAAATACAGCTTCAGGTGAAGGATAATGTCGCGGCGGTGCGGAGGATGTAGGGGAAATCGAGACATCAGATGATATTGGCGAAGAATGAACGGGCATATACTCTGTAGGTATGGCGTACATTTCATGCTGAGGTGGATGAGAAGGATCAGGTTGAGTAGAAGGGTGTTGGTGGTGTGAGTGGAGATGCGAACGATTGGGAGGGGGTCGATGTTGGTTTTGTTGATGAGTGACTATATGAGTATGCTGCTGCTCTGATGATGTCTGGGAGGCATAGTGGTAGTGGTTCGGTAGAGGCACCTGTGAGGCTTGGTTGTATTCGCTATGTCCATTGTATCCAGCGACTCGATGAAGATTTGGATGTGATTGAGAGTGTGAAAGGGTTCGCCGTTGATCTTGCATTAGTTGATCCTGCACATGAGCTGTAATTGGTAAACCATTTGCGATAGAAATAGAGGATTCCGATGTAGGAGAGTGATGGTAAGAATAATGCAATTGCTGCTGCTGTCGTTGGGTCTGTGCGTATGCTTGGGCTTCTTCCTCAGCGACTCGCAGTTGTTCTTCTTCCCGTTGATGTATTAGGCGTTGCTCCATATACTGCCGCTCCGATCGTTCCTGTTCTTCCGATTTCTGCTGTTCGAGTTCACGTCTTTGCTGCTCGTATTGTTGTCGTGCCAAATGTTCCGCTTCATATTGATGCTGTCCCGATATCTCCTGACTAGCATAAGGTCCCATGAGTAACTCGTTGAAATTCGGATTATTATATGCGTTTTGGAGTTGCGCAGAAATATGCCCCTCAAACCCATTAAGCTCTTGCACCAGGGTAGGGTGCACCTCGGCAAATGACGGATTCGTTGTCAAATGACTTTGAGAGGGTGAGCCATTTGGTGATTGAGAACTTCGTGCACTTCCATTAGAACCTGGGGAACGGGCACTAGGCGTGCGTGGGGCCTTCGTGGCCACAGTATGCGTTTTGCCGCTGAAAACACTGATCTCATCGGAGCCAGTATTGGACGGACGAAATATGTCGTTGGAGATGGCTGGAGGGATGCCATTGCACGTGTCATAATATACTTTTTGTGCCTTGCCCAGTAGTCGTTGCACGATGGGCTTTAGTTGTAAGATTAGAGAAATTGATATGGGTACTACTGCGATACTTACAAGGAACTTCACCGCTCTACCACCATGACGAGCAGCCTGCTCAAACAGCTCGCAAGCAGACTTCAGCTCAAATAAAGCTGCAGGCGCGACCTTGGATCTAGATCCGTGCGTTACAACAGATGATATCATAACCTGCGATGACCGTTATAAGCGCCTGAGCTGAGAGGAAAAGGAACTTACAGTTGAAGAAAATGCATGTGTCCAAAGGACCCAAAAACGAGCGATTTGAGCCGGAAACATGGTGAACTGCTTCCGAACAGCATTGAGAAGGTCGCAGGCACTGCGATATCCAGCGAGGAATGAGGGTGCATACTGGCTCTTAATTGGATCAGTAGGATTGCTTTGGATTGCATGCGTGAAGAAACAACGGTGAATATAGAGTAGCGCTGGTAATACTGTAAACGGATGGTATAGGGAACACAACGTAAGATGGACTCACTCAACTCTCGATAGTTCGTCGGCATGCAGTAACTCATCGTCTCTTTTAAACCAGCACCTTCTGGTATAGGACCCTGCGCATATTTGGGCAATTCCATATCTCGAATTTTGCGATCCAGGTCCAAAATTATTGAATATTTTGGTGCACGCGAGGTGAGAGTTCCTTGAACAACTGCAGATACACATTCGGCCCCGAAACGCGCCTTCCAGAAAGGGACTGTTGCCCACACATTGATTCATCAGCATAAGATATGTGTAGAAACAACATAGTGATGTGCGATATGAATAAAGTCAATGAAAGATAGCTCCAAGAGGTTATATGATTAAACGACTTACAGCTGGGTTGAACTGTTCCGTCATCCGAAATCGTTCCATCGGGATCGTAGGGTAATTCACAATCCACAAAGGGAAGTGAAAATGTGGCTAATCGGCCGGTAGCGAGACTCTAGAAGATCGAATCTGGGTTTAAAAAATCAACGCTCAGTTCATGAGATAACAGACCTGCCAGCAATCTGTAATGAACAGTTCCCAAAATAGAGCTCGACGTTTCTGGACTTCTGCTGGCGGTAACTTCCATCTTGCACAGTCGCGATCTAGGACCTCAAGACCTTAGTCCTACATTCAATCCTTATAGCTGAAGATATGCTCACGTAAACCAATCTAAAATTTCGAACAAAAAGTGAAGTGATGGTAATCAACATGATGGTCAGCAGAGCAGTAGGATTGACCTCACACTTTGTGCCAGCTTGGTAGCCATACCCATCAACGCCCATGTACTTTCAATACTATTTTCCCCGCTCCTCATTCCCTCATAAATGCCCATGAGAGACAAAGCCTGTACAGTAGCCACCGATGGCGGTCGATCCAATAAGCCCTCTAGATTTAATCCGACTTTTGTCAGATCGTAGTAACGTTCAGACTGCATGTTATCCGGGGCGGCAGGAAGGTTAACGTCTGTCAATGCACCGAAACAAAACACCATGAAGAGCAGTGCAAGGTCATGAGCGCCTCCGGTCCTTGCGTTATGTACAGCAGATGTGGAAGAGCTTTGATGAAAATCCGCAGGAGGATTCGGGTTGGTTCCAAGGGGAGAACTACTACTCATTGTTCCAACACCGAGTCCAGACCTTGCAAGAGGAGGGGTATCTACACCACGATCTCCTACAGATACACCTTCTTGGTTCAAAGAAGGAGCAACAGCAGGCCGCGGAGCTTCAGTATACCACATAGGCAATATCTCCTCCACAAGTTGTCGCTGCGTGACAGCACCAAAAAACCAAGGAGCTTGCTCAAGATAGAGTTCGCATAAGCGCGACGCTTCTTGCCATGGTGGAAGGAAGGTGTCGACGAGATAGTCTAAATCCGGAATAGGCTGCGAAGCAGGGAGCGGGAAAGAGTGTGACAAGTTACTTAGAACGGTGGGCAGGCCGCGAGCTTGAGCTGCTTGTTGCTGCCATTCTCGGATGGTTTGCACACCGTTCAGAGACTGACCATTGACCTGGGTGGTAGAATGGGGATCTCGCCCGTCTAAAGGAGTGGAAACGGTCTCTCCCTGAAGAAATACAAGGAACCAACGATTGAGTGATAGGAAATGGTAAGTTCGTAAATTCTGCCCCGCTATGAAAAACGGCACGTACGATGAGAAGACTCTAAGCAGACGCCACATAATTAGGAAGGAGAAGACGGTATAGCTCGTTAGAATTGACTACGGTGCATCATCGTCCGACTTACTTCGGAGCCCGCAGAGCGGCCATAAAACGTTGACGCACCATCCTCTCTGATCGCCAACGTACCGAACGCATCAAGGTACTGGGAATCCTCCATCTCTTCTTCTTTCACTTTACTGTCTGACTGAATCGCAGCATGCAGTTCCAAGCTCGATTTGATCTTCAGTAAGTCACGGTCAAGCAAAGGGTGGGGTTCTTGAACACCAGTAGTAGAGTGAAGTATAATGAGAGCATCTTCAAGAGAACGTATTCGGTCGCTCATTTGTTCAATCTTCGCGTGTAGTTTTTCTGTATCTGCTAATACAAACCTGGTGAGGATATCAAGTAGTCGTCAGTGTCAAATCCTTTGCTGAAGTGAATAAACTCACCGGGTGCCCTGACCAGTGATAAGGACTCCGTTTGGACAGATACTAGAGCAACCTCTGCGCTTACAACTACACGTATTTGTTGGAAATTGTTGGAAACTTTCTGGAAGAAGAGCTAACCTTGAACATGGGACGGTCTTGTCGCATTTCAACTTGAGCCTAAAATGTAGTGTGAGGCCACCGATGTATTGCTCTTCGACCTCAAGACATCCTACCTCCTGCATTCAGCACAAGAAAGGGCGCCTGATTATAGTGGGGCAGGCAAAGTGATTAAATAAAGTGAATAATTAGCTCGGCTAATAATGGATATCGCACCTCTGGCACGCTTTGACTCTTTATCTTGTGCGCGCTGCATTGTGGGATCCTTTCGCGTGGCCTGGGGCATGGCAGCTCAGTGCGTCGGATGATGCACAAGCACCAGTTTGGGAGGTAGATGGTGGTGAGAGGTAAAAACACGAAATTGACCATGTCCAGTGTACGTACAAAGTCGTGTCAGCTGTTTCCGGTAACACCGTTGGAGGCACGACAGAAGAATTAATCACAAATCTATTTCCGAAAGTGGATGACTTTCTTTTCAGATCATTTTCAACATCGTGCAAGACCACTTTCTCCCGAAAAGATCCCAGATCGTCGTGCAAAGTTTTGCTTCACAAGCCCAAATTCTGGGTGTTGGAGCAACTTCACATTACTGTAAAACAAAATCTAGCACTACATAATAAGCTGATACTTCATATATATTACATATAAGTATTCGAATCGCTTCTGACGTGATTTGACCGTGACCGACTCGGAGCCCCTACAAACTCGAAGGTTCACAATCTTCCCGCACCATCCAGAAGTAGTACACTCTCGTCAACGATCTCACACATCCAAAGAATTTCTTCACCATAGCGACTTGATATCTGGCTTAAAGCTTTGTGAGCGCACACTACAGGAGCCTAGAGCTTGCTTCAGGCCGGCTTGATTGAAAGGAACTGAAAAGGATCAAATCATGGATCGTCAAAAAAAAACATTTACGCTTTACCGCCGCCACCTTGACGACTCAACTCGTCCGCCTGAAGATTTGCCCTCCCTTCTTAGTTGCCTCTGGTTGCCTTTCCCAGAAGGTGAGATATCTTCCATGATGTATGCCATAACAGTATGCGGCTCCATGGTCCAGATCATCAACGAGTTCAGGAACGAATCGAGAAACAACGGACAATGTGAGGAGCCATTGAGGACATACGAGGACGAGAGATTCCAAAAGATTCCCCGATATTCCCTGCATATTCCTGACTCTTGACAGATATAATATGTTCTCAACTCTGGGCCAAACCTTCGGAATCGGGATACGTGGTACCTTTCCAACTGATGGTCATCGTATAGGGACCATACGGTAAAAACCCACATTCAATGGATTCTCCCGTCCTCATTAATTTATCCTATCTAAGTAAAAACCTGTAACATTACAACGAGATGGATTCAATGATCACCGCATAATAGCTTTGTAGGCGACTTCGCACTCACGATACGAGTTGCAGGGCGTCAAAAGACGATGGGAATACTGTAACATGTGCTGTAGATAAGGACAAAAATGACAAGAGTGGGACTTGAACCCACGCGGACATTCGCCCATGAGAAAGGAAGCACTACTGCTTGAGTCACACGCCTTAACCGCTCGGCCATCTTGCCATACCATTGTGAGGTGAGTCGTTATTATATAATGCATCACTACTCATATTCTGATGTTTGGAAGCCTTGAAGTTCAGTTAACTCCTTTCCAGCAAAGAATTAGAGGCAAGATGGCCGAGCGGTTAAGGCGTGTGACTCAAGCAGTAGTGCTTCCTTTCTCATGGGCGAATGTCCGCGTGGGTTCAAGTCCCACTCTTGTCATTTTGATTCTTTAATGTTTTGGTGATGTTTTGTTCTCAGTTTTTTTTTCGTATGCCATCTATGTATCTATGTACTTGTTCCAAGGTGTTGTACACGTGTTAACAGAGCAATCGATTAATGCCAACACAGCAGGCTACTTATATAATATACGGCTGAAGTGGATACAGCTAAGTAGAGTGGAATGCAAATACTAAACGCCGTTGGCTGTTTAATTTACAGTTCTTTACAGAGCATCTTTCCTCTCCTGGTTTGAGCTTTACACAATGCGAGCTCCGTTGGAACGGCGAGCAGAGATGCAAAAAGAATTCCAGATGAATCAGCGAACCCAATAGACCCGATTTTGAATTCCTTCTCTTGCTTGGCGCGTTCCATATTGTGAGCACTGCTAGGGTCCGGGTGCTCCTGGTTGATGCGATAAAAAGCATTGACACTGAATAGAAAAGAGTTTTGGTACCATCAGCGAACGCGGAACGACGGAGGGGATGAAGGGAAAAGGAAGAATGGAAGGACCGGTCTCCGAATCGTCGGATTCAAGTCGAACCAAGAACGAAGCGGCATTCACTACTCATACAGTGAATTTTCCAAGGACCTTTCCATGGCTTCTCAATTTACAAGGAACTCACTATGCTAGACCTCCGCAGATGCCTTCTAAGCTGATTAAAGCGAACACTGTTATGATGCTTAGGCCTTCGGCATCGTCTGCGTAGAATCCAATCGATGACTCAAACGCTAACAGGAGTAAGATGAAGCCTTGCAGCACAGACGGCAGTGGAAGAAGATTTGGTGGCAACGGAGGAATGCCTATGGATATAGAGGACCGGGATAGAAAAACAGTTGTTTGATATATGAGCTATTAGAACAGATAAGAATCGACACAAGAAATTGACGTTGTTCAGAGCCAAATGAATGAAACAAACGTAGTAAAGAGCGAAGAAAGAGTTTTGAATTAGTGCCAGAGAAGTAACAGTAGAGTAGGATGCTTACCTGCCACAGGGGATAGTAATCACGGATTGTATGGATGATTTTGCTCAAAAGCCAATATCTGTCAGGCGAAGGGACAGGATAGAGTAATGTCGGTGCTACTCCCTAGGGCGAGAAAATATGTTAACGAGACTCAAAGCTGAGTAGGAACTTGCAAGAAGTCGTAGCGTCAAGACTCACCTGATTGATTGTATATTCAAACTGAAGGGAAGTAATTATAAGTAAGACCGGCGACATTGGCGCTTGGGAAACAGCTACTCACAAGATAAACGAAGACTCATGTAATAGTAGAGATTAGTGTAAACTGCATGAGACATTTGTGAGGTACTTACACAATGGTAGCATATATCGCGTTAACAGCGGACGTACTAGCCTAACTTTATCATTGAATGTTAACGAGACGTTCTTCCTCGGTCCGGCACGGAAGCTACCCTCCTCTTCTCCTAATTCTTCTTCAGTCGCTGCAAGGGGAGTGTAAGGGAGGGTAGATCCCTGTACATTTGGGCTTTCATATCCTGAAGGAGGTATTGAGGTGTATAAAAATGTTGAACTACTTGGCAGGAGGAAGAAATACGTTGCGGGTATGATGAAAGGTAAGACCTAATATTTTTATCAAGATTGATTCAATGTCGATTGGTATCTGAAAGGATATACTGACAGATGAGAGTCCCACCCCAACGCGAACACCAAGCCCGCGAACCTCCCACCACAGGAATGCTCCAGCAAGTCCAGCGGCGCCAGTACCAGAGGCGAAGTATCTGCAAAAGCATAGCAATTCGTATAATGACATATATAGACGAAAGAAGAAGAGCTCCGTACCCTAAACCGTGTCCTGCCACACTTGGAGGTGCATATGTTGTGGAAAGTTGAAGAAAGGTAAGTTCTCCTAAACCTAATGACGATTGAGCAATGGTTCCATTATTGATGATAAGTTGGAAGGTTGCCTGAAGAAAAAGAAGCTAATCCTATGCCTATCAATCTCGCAAAGAGACTATCAAAGAGTGCGACTACCTGTGCAAATCATAAGCATTGACGCAGGAAGAGCTAAGATTTTACTGCCGCACCAGCATCCCCAATGAACTGAGAATACAACATCCGAATATCCGTTTCACATATCGGATCCGTCCTTTTAGAACATACGGCCAGCCAACTTTGGCAACGAGTGCTGGTGCGATATTGCAAAATGCGATAATACCTTTCGGTGTCGAAGAGGGAACGAGATCTAGAGCGGCTGAGAGAATTATGACATATAGAACTGTAAGATTCGAAGAAGCTTCAACATCACTTTCGCTAGACAATCTTTCCACGTACACACCGTTGTTGATTAACCCAAACAGAAAGAAGGAAGCTCCCAGTTTCCTCATTAGTTTCCGGTCATCTGAAGATGATTGAACGTGATAACGATTGAGTTCAGGTGAATCGAAGAACCGACCTTCAGGTCTGGAATCCAAATCGTCAATGAGATTGCTCTCTTCAGAAAGGACATGTGAAGACAATGTAGGGTACATTTCGAAAAGTTCAGTAGATTCTAAGTTTGAGGTTGCTGGCAACATGCAATAAGCATGTCTTGGGCCGTGTAACAGTGTATAGGATTGAATCGAGGCGCAGTTCGACAAGCACTAACTGCCGGAAAGAGACTCCGATACTCCGGTAGGGACCGGGAGTAACCGGAGGAGCCCGTAAAGAAACGTTTGTGATTGGTAGGCTTTCTCCGCTACCTCCCTCTCTGCTCCAGACGATGAGCTCGTCTCTCATTCTTCGCTCTACGCTACCAAAGGCGCTTGTTAAGCGCTCGCTCATACGCTCTTCTACTCAAAGTAAGCTTCATCACCTTCTAGTATTGGCCAAATAAATATTCATACGGACATTTCACAGTTAGACAGGCAACCAGCGATCGCTTTGCCTACGTCCCTGGTGGCCGTGCGTAATTGCCTGCAACTCTTTGGATACGTGCTCAAAGCAAGCCTGTTCTCTAGCAATATACAAAGGCACCGTGAATGATCCTACAACTTTCCCTCCTCCATCCAAGACCCATGGTTCGTATCACTGGGCATTTGAACGCCTTGTATCCGCCGCCCTCGTTCCTATGACTGTTGCCGCATTTGCTACGAGTGGGACAAACTACCCTATCTTCGATGGTATACTTGGTCTCAGCCTTATAATCCACAGTCATATCGGAGTGCGTCTCGTTGAACCTTTTTGTTCACAGCTTGTGAAAGCTCACTTTTTTTGTTAACTTAGTTCGATTCTTCTGCTGTCGACTACTTACACCCTCGTAAATTCTCTGTTCTTGGCCCGATTGTAAAATGGACTCTACGAGCGGCGACTGTTGGGACTATGGTTGGGGTGTATCAATTCAACACGAATGATATTGGTGCGCTTCGTATGTCATTTTGTTCTCCATGCCAAAACTTATGTTGTTACAGGTCTTACCGAACTCATTGCTAAAGTGTGGGCTGCATGAGTTGAAAGACCCAGGTACGTAGTACTCGGGCTGGTCACGTCGAACGGAAAGCTTTAAGGCTCTTTATTTGTATATTTTCCCTTCCGTGTTCAACGAATCATCGGTACTATGATCTTGTATGGTTGTCGTCCCCAAGTGCGGCCCAGCATCAGGCAGGAGAGGGAAAGAGCATGTGCTATTGTGTAAAGCAACGTTTCAGATACCGGGTTAGAAAAATGTAATTTTCAAAGTATAGTTGACCCCGGCAAACGTATGCTCCCGTAATCGTTATATGTATCTAAGATGAGGTAGTGATAGGCTTTTGCTTCAAACAAAAAGGCTCGGTCAGAGACAGTGTCGAATATTGGCAAGTGTAGTACATACATATGCAACAGCATCGAAGTTGTACGATATGCCGAGTTTCTCCAGCTTGCTCTTTTTATCGTTCTGTCGTCTGAGCAAACGTTTGGTTGCTTTGGCCTGTTCTTCCAGAGTTCGCAGCTAGGAAAAAACACCTGAGTATAGTGTTCCGTTTAATTGAGAAGGTCAACCGACTTTGTTATGCTTGACTCGCGCGACACGCTGCATAGGTACAACTCTCCATTTCCTATTCGCGCCTACCCATAACTCTGGATGAATCTCGTCCTTCGGTATGACTTTGCAGTGGAGGATATGTCCCATGAGTAGGTAATTATTCATCGTCTCCGCAACAATTTCAGCGACTGAGGATGAATCAAATTCCAAAAAACCGTAATGTTTGGATCTTCCGGTCTAAGGTAAAGACACATCAGACGTTTTTGGTCTCCAGATAATCGGCAACGGGTTGACCTTTTTATTTCTAGAGATTCGCAGCCGAGTTACATTCCCAAACTGAGAAAAATATCCCTTGAGCTGATCCTCGTAGAATCCGTGGGGTAGATGTCCTAGATACAAGACTCCCCGGTCTACGGCCTGTAGAGACATTCACATATTAGGGAACACCATGGGACGCATCGTTGATGAAGTACCGGTTGTTTTTTGGCTCTCTCTAGTCTCTTTTGTACTGTTTCGTCGTCCTTCGCTATGGTAGGTAGTTTTGTGATATCAACCGGGGGTCCGTCTATTTCTTCGTCTGAGGAATCGTCCTCGTCAGTCGAAAAGCCGTGTAGCATGCCCTCTTCTTCTTCTTCTTCCTCTCCAGATTGCTCATCCTCGTCATCTTTTTCCTCCGCATCACCTTCTGAATTTGAGTACTGAATTTGAGGATCAGATGATAGCTGCGGGTTAACCCTCAACTTTTTGGTTGCTTTTGCGGGCTTAGAGGCGGAAGACTCAGCGAGCTTGCGCTTCGTTACCGTTCCAAGCCTGGATGATTTTGAGGGCTTTAGTGGAGCCATTGGAGATGCGTTGAATACTAGTCGATGGCAAGAGGAAAGAAAGGTGAAAACTTACACTGCCACTGAGCGCTAGTTACTGATTTCCGCTCATTCTTACCGTAAGTTACATACCAGCAATACCACCTGCATACCATCAAGGTCCTCGCTCGCCGTTGTCCCCATCATATCTGATTTGTGTCTATTCATGTTCAGATTTTACCCTTATCTTCAACCTTCAGATACGCATTAGAAATGATGTCATGCGTATATAAGAAATGAGAATGGCTCTACGAATTCTTTTTCATCTTCTACATCGGCCAAGTACCATTTCTCATTCAGCAATATTCACGAGAGGCTCAAAGCTTTCCTTCAATATGAATGTCAGTACTAATCCTCACAAAGATATACTCATAATCGGAGGTGGAATCATTGGATGCTCAACAGCTTATCAATTAACTCGCCACCCCTCGTTTTCTTCTGTTACTACAACCATCAAAGTCATAGAGGCCTCAAAGCATGGTCCAGCACAGGGAGCCTCAGGAAAGGCAGGTGGCTTGGTAGCGAAATGGGCGTATCCGAAAGAACTTGTGGCTGTTTCCTTCGCAGAGCATGTCAAGCTCGCCCAAGAACATAATGGACAGGACCGTTGGGGATGGCGATTTGTCAGATGCGGAAGTTGGGAAGGTAAAGGTGCCGTGCTCGATGAGGACGCGGAATTCGGCGATGGTGTAGGAGCTGGCGGTCAAAGAAAAAGCTTGGAGAAAACACTAGGACTTGGTGAAGGAACAGTCCACAAAAACGATCCTGCGAGTAGAAAAAGGAAAGGTCTTCCCGACGACTTGCTCTGGGTTGACGAAAGTCTAACTCATACTTACTCCCCGATGGCGGGTGACGGAGACACAGCACAGGTCCACCCCCTTCTTTTCACGAACAGCATGATGGAACTCGCCGCGGAAAAAGGTGCTCAGCTGATTTCAGGTCGTGCGATCGAGCTAAATATCAGTGATGGAGTAGTCACTGGCGTCGACATCATTCATAACGACTCGGGCAAAAGCGAAACACTTCGCGCCACACATGTAATACTCGCAGCGGGTGCTTGGTCTCCATCTCTCCTGGAGTCTCTCCCTATCTCCTCTACCAGAGCTCACAGCATAACAATTCATCCACAACCTTCCGTCGACATTGCTCCTTATGTTCTCTTCACCGAGATTTCCTTACCTGGACGACGAGGACTCACTGTTTCTCCAGAGATTTACGCTAGACCTGGAAATGAAGTTTATGCTTGTGGACCTGGTGATGACTCTTTTCTTCCAAAGAACGTGGACGACGTGACCATAGATGAAGCCGCTTGTGAAAGCATCTGGAAACACGTCTGCGGTATCTCTCCAGAACTTCGAGCCGGGACCGTCAACAAGCGACAAGCGTGTTTCCTTCCCATTGTCGAGACGGGTGGAGGCCCGATCGTTGGTGCTGCTTCCAATATTGCTCAAGGATTAATTATTGCAACCGGACACACATGTTGGGTAAGATTGTTTACTACGTGTGTATGTCTAATTTCACTAATAAATACTGCGTTTGAAGGGAATTTGCAATGCTCCGGGGACTGCTAAAGCTTTGAGTGAGCTCGTTATGGACGGGAAAATTCAGTGCGCCAATCTACAAAGGCTGCACCCATCGAATTACCTGTAGATTAATTTGTTTGAAAGGGCGGGAAGGAGGGAAATTTCATTACCTGTTCATTACCGTTCATTACTTCATGAAAAGGTCTCTGATAAGGGGAATGAATGAGAATAAATAGCCAATGCTTATTCGTTGGTTCCTTGATATTATGCGTCCTTCGTATTGGCCTTTACACCTCTTTACACACTGTACACAACCAGACCTTCGGATAAGCGTGGGCTGATTGATGTCAAACAACCCGGGGATGAAATTTCATTTCGTCCCCAGGCTCACATATTATAACCCAGGTTTGAATTTATGTAATTGGTACTAGGCTGTATGTTTTTTACAAACCTCGCTTCATACAATATCTGTTAGCCCTTGGGATGAATGGCAGTCAAAAATCAATGACACATTGTGAGGACATATCTGACCTGTGTATGACCCAAAGGCTTTGAGGATAATTTTGAGGATAAGCAGGGCAAGGTATTTATCTTTAATACGGCACCATTTTGACCAGATGAGCTTCAAATTTATAGTGCTTCACATTCCAAGTCAAGCCATGCAATTGGCAGGAGGCTAGTTTGCTGAAGATAGACTATGAATATTTAGTAGAGATGATTCATTACAGTAGCAGCAAGATAGTATGATAAATGATTACTTCGACTGATTGCGCACGAAAAAATCCACCACAAGAATCCGCCCGCTCCAAATCATTTCATGTTCCATGAGTCATTCTTAGGTCACGCGAGAAATGTTGATTATTGTTTGGTCTTTTTTTTGCCACGTCGTCAACTTTGTTCAAACGTTCAACATTCAACACTCAACACTCAATGCTCAACGCTGGCCCTTTTCAATCAACATTTAACACTACGAGGATCATTTAAATTAGGACGCAACCTGCAACTAACTCAATGTTCAACTTGTCTATTGAAGATACAAAATATTCAAGGCTCGGACTGCATCATCCCCCCTCAACCTCAACCTTTAAGTTACGAGATTCACTCCAACCTCAAGAATGACATCAAGCTGAACAAGCCCTCTATGCCGCCATCAACTCTGCAAAACTGCCTCAACTGCCTACTTCAACACCACATGCTTCGGGTACATCAAAACATCCCCTTCCCAAGATTCACCAAGCGATTTTTTGTTTTTTTTCACCCGTCCAATTAATTGGTTCCCAGGTCAGTGTGTCTTAAATTTTAAGTTTCATTCTCAGATACATGCTTTATTGTGTTGCACCTTTGTATGTAGATACTAAGTAATGATTCAGTCCAATAAAAGATTTGAAAAATTTGGAAAAGAGCAGGAAAATGAACGTTCCGAGTACTGCAGTGGGCCTTGATTATGTAAATGAGTTGATGCCCAGCCTCAATATTTTGAACCCAGGTTTCAAGTGATGCCGGGGTTAAGATTACGGAAACTGTACTGAGCACTAATTTAATCAGGCTCAGCATCAATTATCGCTGGGTTAAACCTGGTTGAATAGAACTGCACGCCTGTGTAACAAGAGTCGGAGATCTAGGCAAACTCTGGACTCACTTACAATACTCGCCTGCATATACCCAGCAAGTTTTGAGCCTTGAGGCCTAAGGCCTAAACTACATACCTGATTGAATTGTTCTCGGAGCTTCGGTAAGATTATCTGTTCCGAGGTCGGACGCTGACAGCGGAACGCTAGGATAGTATACGTAACCACTTTTTTCAAACCCCCCCTAGTCCTTCCCGGGTCCTTTCTCTCACTCCCTCCCCTGCTCTCCTTCCCTTTCCTTTGTTACACCTTAACGACGCGTCTATCAACCAGAAGTGAATTTTGCTTGTCTCTGACTCGTAATTCGCAGGTGATAGAGCTCATTTGCGAACTCCAGGCACTGTTCAGTCGCATCCCGAGCTCAGCTTGTTTCCGCTTCATTTATTGATTCCCCTTTACGACCTCTCTACGCCTACGAATCCATCATCTAATCAGTACACACATCGACCAACTCACAGGCTACGAAAAAGATGCCACGTCCTTCACTACTTGGAAGCATGGAGCCTCTAGAGTGAGTGATAACATACTTTTTATATTTTTGAAGTATCGCGTTTTAATCGAATACCTCCTTGTCCTTGACAGTGCTTTGTGTCACCACTTCAATGTGGTGAAGCCTTGCTATACATCTGGAGATCCTCTGCCTAAATATATTGACATGCCTATAACGAGAGATGCACACATGCCAAGCCATGCCCTCGCACTGTACCAGTCAACGACCACCTCATCTATTCAACCACTCATAGTTCCAATCGATGCGGATATGTATAACAATGGCTTCCGGGTAGATGATCTCATCCCCCCCGTTGCTCCAGGATCTACTTCACCTGTACCCTTTGTCCATCCCAATTCAGGATTACTCACGGTCTCCCTGCCTCTGGTTCCGATTTCTCTGCCACACATCGCATCTATCCCACTGCTTTTGCTTTTCGGTCTAGGTCTCGAGACCCAAACCAATTTCCTCGCGCTTCATCTTTTACCCCCCAAGTAATATCTGAATTTCCGAACTCGGCTGAGATGGCTCGCCAAATGTCGTTGCTTGCCGAGGAGGAATTTCAGCGACGGGTTAAGTATAATCAGGGAATGTGGAAAAATGTTCTCGCTTTAGGTGTTAAAGACACGAGAATTGTGGAACTTGTCCAGACTGCCTGGAATGTTACTGCAGAGGCCCGACGATTCCGGCAATTCCGGTAAGGTATTTCAATCCTGGTCTAGTAGTCCTGATTTTTTATAACGACACAAAACATGAATTTGTTCTCTCTCCTTTGAACTCTTCCGCTCTTTCTATACCTTCGTTTTACTCTAACATTCTTTGCACTCTGGTACATCCACTTGTAGCCTATCGTTCCGTTATAATCCCTACACATTAATCAGTAATCATTTACCTTCGAAGTTTTCTGGTACATGTTCGTTATTATGTAAATTTGCTCAATAATATACTTCTGTTTCACGAAAATTGGTGGCCATGGATAGATAGATCGTTGATATGCTCCTCGAGACTCGAGAGGGTGAGGTGTCGAAAATTCAGATCGGGGACACTTCCCTTTTTGAATAGATCTGGGGTCAAGTCAATACATAAGTGGAGGAAACTTTCAACCTGCCACGAGTTCTCAAGCCTAGCTTGTTCTATATAATTTACCAAGAGCTACAGAATAGGACGAGATACAAAAGACAGATCTACATACACAAATTCTACATATTTCGATCATTCCACACTGCGAAGCAGTTGAAGAAATGAAGACGAAGGAAAATGATAACGATAATGTATAAGATAACGTGTATATATATAGATACCCTCGCAGATGGCAGAAAAATATAAAAAGATCACGCAGTGAGACCAATCATCTCAGCCTTCATATCGATTTCGTGTCTTAACATGGAAACTCGGATGTCGAGTTGACTGGAAAGATCGATCGAATGCGGGGACAAATTCATCGCTGCGTCGAGCTTGATACGAGCAGACTCGAGGGCCGTTTTCCATCTCTGTCCCGAATCAGCCAATGGACCTTTCCCATTATTTTCCTCGACTTCGACCTCCTTCAGGTCCAAAACCGCTAGTTCGAACATAGCTAGTCCACCGATCCAAGTACTGACTTTGATTGAAGATTGTAGAGCGTGTGCAGCGGAAAGCAGTTCGCGGGATGCACGAAGGCACGCGGAAGCATTGTCAGTATACGGAGTCAATTCGTCAAAGAGGGTAGAAGAGGCCGATTCTACGATGGACTCTGGTTCCGATCCCGGACTATCGATACAGGACGAAGATGAAGATGCAGGTCCTGTTGAGGGTGGGCTGTTACCCTTGATTCTTATTCCAACGCAACCAATAGAGCGATGTGCGATTCCCAACAGTAAAAAACGGAGGGCCAGTTCGTCTGGAGTGTCTAGATCAGGCGTCGTTGAAGAAATCGGATCGGCCATATAAGGGCTGTCGATGCCCAAGGGAGGCGAAAGATCTGACCACTCTTTGATATGTGCCTTTGCGAGCGAGGGTGAAATTAGATTATGAGTATTCCAAACTAGTCGTAAGGTCAGTTTGGAAAAGATGCATAGGGATTTTCAGGCTCACAAATACCCATTTCTTCTGCTGGGCTGATCCGTATGCATTCAACGAACTTGGCCTCGTCTCCTCCCAGTCGTTTTTGTTTCTTCTTGTAGAATGCCACTGTCGTGCTAATTAACGATTTCGAACAGACACAGAACCTTCGAACATACATTTCTTCTTGATCAAAACCTCCGTTGGCAATTCCTTTCCCCCAATTTTCCGCTTATCCAACAAACTGGGTATAGCATCCAAAAGTCCCTGAGCCTTATTCAAATGATTCTCCTTCTCATAAGGTAAAACGTTGTCCGAAAGAGCCAACGATATATGGCAACCAGCGGCGATGAAGTAGTACGTTCCATGAGACCAACCAGTCAGCTCCGTCAATTTGAGGAACGCCGCTGCGCTCTCCATATAGTGTCTCTGGGAGAGGCGGATCCATGCGAGCTCGAATAATAGCTGTACCAAACCAATTTTCTCCGTAAACACCCAAATAATCAACCACAGCAACAAAGGACTTACCAACGAATCGCCCTGTTTACATCCCTTGCTGTGTTCACCCTCCGCATCGCTCTGTCTCTCTTCTAGGCCGCTTGTGATGACGCGAATAGCACTTTCTGGATCGCATGTCATACGATAAATTTTCGCCTGCTCAAATAGTTTGGTAACACGAGAGGAAGATAGAATGCGATACGTACTCTGTTCAGTATCCATAGCGCGCCCGTTGGATAACGCGTCTCGATGCTCCTTACCACGCCTTCGTATTCGCGGATAATGCGAGCCTCGTCCGCCTGGTAGCCAGATAAAAGCAAGACGGTTCCGTGGTACGTCATCAGTACTAACCTGAAGGATCCTTAACGTCTTGACGATCGAAGAAAACGAAAGAAACATACCCTGCAAGGACACCATGCACTTCACCCTCGGCTGCATACTCTGCACTCACAGCGAGAGCTTGTAGTGCAAGGCGACGATCGTGGGCAAAACCAAAGAGTCCAGCTACAGATCTATTCCATAAAATTCAGAATAGAAAGGCTATATTTAGGAAACGATCTCACTGAATTTTCTTTGGCAGGAGCGAGAAGATAAGATTGAATAAGCCGAATCCTTTGGTATTATCAGCAGGCGAAATTCTCAGCGCCAACAGCAGTACTGACCAAAAGCGGTGCCGGCTATGATAAGGCTTTTCAGATTTTGAATCTCTTCCGGATTCTCTGCTTCGACGGACAAAGAGAGGGAGGAAGCTGAGGAGGAAGCTGATCCCGAGCCCCACCTACCCGCTAAGCTGAAGAACGATGAGCCCTGCCTCACAGGGGGGCGGGTGGGTTTATTGGGCTTTGTGGTAATGAAAGCACTGGAAGTTATAGCAGATGAGCCCGCTGACGAAGTTGCGGAAAATGGGAACAAAGGTGTAAGTGGGATAGAGTGGCTATCAAGACCGTTAGGGAACACTGTCTTGTACAGCTTGCTGAACTTTCCGTACGCCGAGTTCATGGAATAGATGCATTGTAGATAGCCCATGTATGACTCGCTGAGTGCGTGTGTAACGCCTAAAAGTACCACAGTGTCTGCGTTTGCGATCTCATATTCAAGGCCTGGGGGAAATGCAGTCGACGCGAATCTCGATTTCGATTTAGCTGCAGCCTTAAGTGCAGTCCTGGACCCAGCCTCTGCCAAAGAAAGAAGGCGGGCAGCTTCGCCCATCTTGCTCGAATCTAAACCCAGAGAGGCCTCCAAAAAACAGAGATAACCACTGCCAACGAGGTGGAATGGATCATTTTCTGAGGCGAAGACTTTCTCAGCGGAAGGAATGTCATCGGCAAAGAGATGATCGAATCCGCGCGAGGCCGACAAAAGGTGATTAGCAACTGCGTTCGGAGAGTAGGCCATCTTGAAGGCTATAAGTTCTACAACTTCACAGACTAAGATTGATCCGAACTAAAGGTAAGTAGCGAATAGAGACTCACCCGCAGAATCGATGTACTTTGTATTCCTGTTGCTTGTAGAACAAGAAAGAGGGGAGAAATCGACGTCGAAAACTTGGAGTCAGTTGCAGTTGACTATTAGTATATATGTCGGGCATCGAGACAACGATACGGCGGATAAGTCATACTCAATAAGGAAGACAGAGTGCGTAGAGTTTGTATGATAAGAGAAGAAAAGATAGGAGAGAGGTACATAGGAACAAAGAGCTACAAAGAGGCGGCGGTCGAAGTGTCGCCGACGCACCACTGCAGTAAATATGAGCCCAGAGGCTGCGGAGATTCGCGTACCGACGGATTTTACTGATTTTTACTGATTTTTCGTTGCAAAATGACAGTCGAGATCATTGAAATCGAGGTAAACGAGCGTAAGCGCTCTATCTCCGGTCTTTTTCCTATCCGTTTCTTTTCCTTTCCGTTCCTTACCACATGTTGGGCGATTTATATCCTTTTATATCTTTGGCACACTTACCGTCATATTAATATCTGCTAGGTACAGTGACCACCGTTGTTTTGCACTCGCTTGAACCGTACAGTCCTTCATAATACCGCAGATGATTCGAAATGACTTGCTAGAAAAATAGTACAATACTGTAAAGACTAGGTAATTGGAAGTTTGGTTTAAGAGGGATGACATTCGAATCGTACTCCATACGAATAAAATAGGCAACTGTTCATATTCACGAAAGAAAAAAAAGAAGACATAAAAAGCTCAGCGCTCACACTGGCCATTTCATGCATCGACCTTCATAGGTTCTGCACCACTAGTGGCAGCCCTACTTTTCCTACGAGCATACTCGCTCTGCCTTGCCCTCTTCTTGGCACTCAACAATACGCTTGCTTCACTACTTCTGGCTCCAGACACGCCGATATGACTTCTTCGTGCTGCGCCCATGCTCTTCCTTGGGGCCTTGTGCACCCCCACACCAAGGCTTGACCGCTTCGCGGCCAGACCAACTGCGGATGGACCTGTATAATCTGTACTAACCGATGGCCCCGATCCCCCCGAAGGGTTGCGTTGGGACGCTAGTTTGGCAATTACCTTCGAGCGAGATATACGTGGTTTACGACCTGATAAAGAACGTTGTTTGACAGTTATCTCTCGAGTAACAGTCTGTGATCTTCCACTTCGAACTGGAGAAGGCAATCCCGAGCCCTTAGGCACCACAAGCGGCTTGCTAAATATTTTTGAAGAAGACGGCGAAGAAGCAAACGGGGTTTCAGTCGGAACATTGAGGGTATCAGACTTGAGTTTATTTAAGCTAGCGGCTTTAGCCAAAGAGCTAGCGGTGGGGGCAAGGAGACGCGAACTTGTCGTCGAGCTAACACGGTTAGGATCGAGGGTTCCGCGTACACCGAGACTGGAAACCCTTGATGAAGTTGTTGAAGTTGTTGAAGTTCGAGAGACCCTCGAAGAGTTCGCGATAGAGCTATTGCGCGTGAACGTAGTACCCGTGGCCGATGATCGAACACTACTACTCTTGGTCGGAGCCGCAAATGAGGGTAGAGGAGACCGGGATCGGGAAGAATGTATCGTTGTAGCCACAGAGCCCAGAGAGTTCATTGTTCCCGCGTTAGAGACATCCCTGTTGCGAGGTGAAGTACCTGAATCTGTTGCAGAGAATTTCCTTTGAGTACCGGAAGGCGCAACTTTGGCTTTTGCCTCCGTAACTCCAGTAGAGGGCACTGACTTCGCTATAGATGTTGAACTGGAAGGGGCTTTGGATACTGGTTTAGGCGGAACTACAGCAGGGGTTTTTTTCCCTCCACCCCAGACACCCTTTACGATAGACTTTGCTGCATTGGATAGGAATCCGAACCTAGACTTGGACACCGCCTGCTTTGGCGGCAGCTTGCCTATCAAGGTTGTTCATAGTAAGCGACGCAGGCAATCAATCCGTTCAAAAATGAGCAACTTACTGTTACGACCCACACTGACTCTTCCGCGTCCCATACTAGCTCTCCCGTTCGCAGCACTGCTCCTCCTCCGAGCTCGGTTCATCTCTAACTTTCGGCGAATAGCGTCTCGCTCCTTTTCTGATTTCTCTAAAGCTGATTGATCAACCTCCTTTGCTCCGGTATCATCCTTACCGGAGAACTCGACTCTAGGTTTCTTTCCAACAGGCGCTTCCTCATCCTCATCCTCCTCCCCAAAGCCTCCAGGAACAGTTCTTCTGGTGTTGCTTATCACTCGAGTGCTTGGACGCTTCGCTGGTGCATGGCGACCATCATCTACAGCGCTGGACTTCCTCTTCTTTCCCATCTGTACCGATTCAATACTTGAACTAGTGCCTACAGGTGCTTTTCCGACCAACGATGAATTATTCTTGCGGTCCAGATATCCGGCGATACTCTCCATTCCATCGAATTGGTCCTGATGGGCTTTTTCGAACTTTTGTTGTATTTCCTTTTGCACAGCATGGGCGCCGAAGCTCTTGCGCAAAGGTTTGATCTCTCTGTCTGTGTATACTTTCTGGGTACCGGGAGTAAGATGACTTCCAGCGCCAGGACGCAGGTTTGAAACGAGGGAAGTACCAACTGCTTCGACACCATCAGCAAGCAAGCGGCGATTCATCTCCTCTAGAACCGACGCAGCGGCTGTTTGAAACTGTGCATTGGACACTCTATGCTGAGGCAACGGAGAGCCGAATACAAATGCCTGAGATTTTACGCCAGAAGGATGGGGAAAACCATCTGATAAAGATTGAGAGGGCTCAACGGTCGTAGAACTGACAAGCACATCTTCCATGGGCAAGTCAGGGTATATCTTGACATTTTCGCCTTGACCAGGCCCCGAGGGACTTCCTAGTACAAGATCAAACGCTGTGTTCCACGGCTTTAGATGTGGCGTGCTCGAGTTTTCAATGTCAAGTGTGGAAGTCGAAGGTCCAGGGGAATTTGTGATACCGATCATGGATGACGACGATACTAATCGAATGGTCGTGGTAGCACCCGATGCACTTTTTCTGGGAGTTGCTAACCCATAGCCCAAGCTGAAGCGAGCATCTCCCAAACTTAACCTAGCATTATTTGGTGCAGGCGCTCCGGGTCTGAGCACATGGCCTGGGAGTGGAGCAGTATCCTCCCGGTTAAAATCAAACTTTGAGAGCGTGGCAGGAGTAGGGGGGTTTGCACCAAAGTGCGAGAAGTCGGAAAAGTGATCTGTCTGTGGGATCTGATTCGGTGAAGGAACAGGTAAACGGGTATATGGAATCGCGTGTTTAGAGAGCTCGTCATCAGTGGCAGGCGGAAATCGGTCTCCTCGAGTTCCTGACGCATGTGCATTCTGGAGTTTTTCGCTACTTATAGGCGGTACTACGGGAGGTTGCTCTGAGAGAGAACTGGCCACGACAGATTTGGCGGAAGTGCTGCGTTTGAGCCCTAAAGAAGAGGCCAATGCTTTGATAGATGAAATTGTTGATGCTGTGAGGACCGGATCTTTAATTCGTGGAAGTCGAGAGAGCAAAGAACACGTACACTTTGAGCCACCTGTTCCAAACTCTCTGTTGGACGCGATGCTTCTCAACGTTCCGTTTCGCGATCCGCTATCTTCGTTCTCGCACTCCGCGATGCTCTCCATGACCTCCCATTGCTCACTTGGACGAGGAGGATTCACCACCGCGGTAGTGCTGCCTATTTTGCGGTCGGCGTAGTTCTCTTTGTTGTTCCCGCCGTTGTCAGCCGCCTCGTCAATCTCCATATCGCCGTTATCAATGTCATGATTTCCCGAACCGATACTTAGGGATCCTTTGGGAAGATCCTCGGCTACCCTCTTCAGTCTCTCGATAAGTTCGACATTCTTCCCTGAAGCCTTTACAGAGTGAATTTTGCAGAGCTTTACGAGTTGGTCACGTTTGAGCGAGTGCAACGCGGGAGAGTTGAACAGGATTTCCGTCGTCTGGAAAGAGGACATAGTATGGGCCGAAAGTTCAGTTTGAGATTAGTAGATACGTCCCAGCCACGGCCGGGAAAGTAAGAGGAGTTCAAGAACAACTGGCAGTGACAAGTTCAAGTTGAGAAACAAGTTACAATTGGAAATCAACCAATTCACGTGATCGTTCCCCTTGAACCGACTCGGAATAAGACAAGTGTCTCTGCGCCCCCAGTACGGTATTTTGTAGATATATCCTAGGTATATACTTGTGTCAAAGATCTGGCAGCAGCTTGGCTTCGCGTCTCCTCTCCTTGAGTAGATGGCGAGGTGGTGAACTGGTCTGATGAGAGTCCTCAGTCGACGAGATACAGTAGGTGCGAATAGGCGCTTAAATAGCGCCTTGCTTATCTTATACTCGAGTCTACATGTGACAAAACTGGCGCTCAGAGATCGCACACGTCTCAGCAATACTAGCAATACTAGTGACTGGTTCGAGGTCTAGGTGATGTTGTTTTGTCGAAGCTGGACTTCACAGTGAGTCTTTTGTACTAGTCTCATGTAATCTCAAACTCTCTTGATCAATACGACAAGTTGGAACAAATGCCTGCAGGCTCAAGGTGTAGCAAGAAATCTTCAACCAAGGTGCTTGTGGTGGGAGACTATGTACTAAATGTATGGTAACACAGCGATCATGCACAAGAACAAACTGTGGACAACCGTTCAAACGCGCGCACCGGATAATGGAGACTAGTTTAACGTTCAGGTCTGGTTCAGATCTTTCTGTGCATACTCTAGCATACCCTTCGATAAACGGCACTAGATGGCACTTCATGGGCACTGAAGCACCAGAGATATACACATACTTGCAGTCCGTCAAAACTGCCATCACTGCAAAGGCAATCGACTGGTTGTGGATATGTACATAAGTGTACATACCGTTGGATCAAATATTGGCTGATGTTGCAGGTTGTCGACATCTTTATCTCATCTGTCCTCGTCACCAGACATACCCTCACATTTCATCAGGACACAGTATGCCACTCAGCATTGTTGATTAACCTCATTCTTAAAGCATTGTCCCTACTACTACTAGTTCTGAGACAGCCATTTTTGCAAGCTCTACATGCATGCATGCCATGGCACAACTGTTATGTTATTCGTCGAGCTTAATGATCAGCTCGGATGGTTTCATCCCGGTTTCAACTTCCATCAGGTTTCCACAGGGCTCTTATACGTTTTTCATGATGGTAACTGCACAGAAACTGAGGTACGGACACTTATGTAGTAAGGATTGACCTGTACTGACTGCAGCCGATGGCGAGACAATCCCACAATTTCCGAAAACAAACAAAAAAAACAAGTTTTATCTGGTTGACTACGTTACTTGCTATTCATTATTTTTACAGCCGTATCCAATAGCTTCGGAGTGCCTGATATCCTGTGAGCTCGAGCCTCTAGGGCCCTCTACCACCTTTTCATGCCTTTTCCCTTCGTCCTTTTTGATGACTTGAATAGATAGATAGATACGCCTTAGATACACTTAGATATTGCTTTATAGAGATCAGTTGATAGTCCCCTCCTCCGAGTAGAACCCCAATCTCCGTCCTTCATGTTTAATTCAAAGTTGTAAGCCCAAGGGTCAAGAACACAAAGTGACCATACATGCAATATCCAGCCAATATCCGAGATCAAGAATCAATAAAAACAGGCCAAGCAGTGGCAAGAACATTGAAATCCGACTGCACCGGTAAAACATCCAGGTCCAGATCGACACGAAATCCGGAGTCTGAAATCAGATGCGACCGCTTACAAGCCCGTGACCCTGAAACACCGCCTACGCGCTTGAATACCCAAATAATAAATTACAAAGCTTCTATAAGTAAACCGCGAATCCTTCACTCTGTTCTATTCTCGACCGTCGAAAGATGCCAGATAACGAGTCCTCTTCTACCTCCACTCAATCTGTCCAGCCTCGGAAGCGGAGGGCCACACAAGCATGCACTGAATGTGGTCGACGTCGTGGTATTATCGCTTGCTCTGGACTATAACAGAACATGGAACTAATTGTTCTCTAGTCAAATGTGAGGTCTAGCAGAAAAACAACCACTGCTAAATTTATTGATCCGCCTCAGGTGACGGAACATCAATGCCGAATGGGATCTGTTCAAATTGTATCAGCTTGCAGATAGACTGTACCTATACTTTAGAAAAGAAGGTGTGAGATGAAACCAGCCTTTCCCTGTCCCTGGCTCACTTATGCAACTTTTGCAGAAACGCGGTCCCAAAGTCGGGTGAGCACATTAAAAAACCCTATGGCCAGTCCAACTTAGCAGCAAAAAATCTTAGATCCAAACGGCGACCTCCGTCTGAAATTGCAACGCTTATCTACACTATACTGGCTGCTCCTCAGAGCTTTGCCCTTCCGCCAGATCCTCAGTCCACTCGTAACATGCTGATAGATCTCGCAGCTTATGCACGAACTTTAGACGACAAGCTTTATAGGACCCCTTCTCCTCTAAGCGCCACCTCCAGAGCTTCGTCATTACCCACATCTCATGAAGCTTTACACGAAGATATCGAAAGTTGCGACAGCCGTAATGATATGGAATATTTAGCTACCCGCATACATGGCCTTTCGCTCGATTCCAGTGGTGTGTCTAAATTCAATCAAGTGAAACTACTACAAACGGCACTGGATATCCGCGACGAGATGTACGGCGCAGACACCAACACCATAGTTCTACAGAAACGTCCAGAATTCTGGGAACAGGCTCCGGTAGGATGTTTTTCAGTGAGAGATCCAGCTACATTTATCGATCCCTTTGTTTCTTCAGTGGAATGCCGACGAAGAACCGTCGTTCATCTTTCCAGAAGATGATCTTTTACGAGACCTTGTTTCTCTTTACTTCTCGCGACTACATTACCTTTATCCTCTCTTCCACCAGCCCACGTTCGAAATACATGTGTTCCAAGAGAAGCTACATTTAAGAAATCGAATGTTCGGCGCGACTCTCCTCGCTGTCTGCGCCAATGCTTCACGACATTCCAGTGACCCTCGAAATTTGTACGAAAACGCCCAATCAGAACACTCGTCAGGATGGAAATATTTCAAACAAATTCAGTTTCTTCGATTGACGTACCTGCAACCCATGACGTTGTTCGAGATACAACTCTATGCAGTACGTGATGTTGTTTTCTGAGTCCATTTCTGTATTTACTGGCTCGATGTTGATAGTTATCGCTGCTCTTCATGTTTCCAGCATCCAACGGAGAAGGTTCATGGCCGTGGGATATGTGCAGGCCGTGTATACAGCTAGCACAGGAGGTCATGTCGAATATTCAGCGACAGTCAAACCAATTGCATCGCGATAATGTGGAATGCGAACTCTGGAGACGGGCTTATTGGGTGCTCACCGTTTTTGATCTTTCCAGAGGCATTTTCACCGGTCGAATAAGAGAGATGATGCCTGAACAGTAATGAGCTTGGTTTGCATATTTTAAATTGACTACTCATCTTTGTGTCCCTTTTAGGCTCGATCTTGAATTTCCTATGGATTGCGATGATGATTATTGGTTCAATGATAATCCTGAACTTCGTTTCGTACAACCCCCCGACAAACCTTCTTATCTTTCGTACTGGCGGCACCTCCTCACCCTGTTAGTCGCTTCTGCACGCGCACGTCGTAAAGTAAGTGTTGAATACACGTAACTATGTTCCCTGTTTGACCCTTTTTAACAAGGGTAATGCAGAAAATCTTACTCCGGAACAAATGTTACAACGACGAACAGCATATCTCAACAATTGGATTGCTACCGTGCCAAGTCATCGTAAGTTCTTCCGGCTTCTCATCGTGAAATATTCCGACATAGACATCCAGTCCAGTGGGATCCCCATAACCCCGATACGATTTTCTTCCACCAATCTCTCATGCTTCAATATACTCATAGTAGAATTCTGGTGAGAATTTCGTCTGGTCCAAATAATTTGCATCCTTCCGACTCCAATCCAGATACAAAACCATAAAGCTTTGCTTCGGCCTGGACATATGAATTTCTCTTCGCTTTCCATGTGCGCTAATGCTGCAAGATCGTATCTTCACATTATCGAAGTACAGCATCAGCGTTCCGATTGCTTCCTACTCCCGAATTTGATAGTGCGTCTCAACATTACACAGTCCGATTCACATACTTGATTGGAGACTTATAGCATCAAGTGTTTATGTGCGGAGTGATATTGTTGATTAATCTTTGGAAGAGGACGTGGATGAACTCGATGCCAGACCAGCAGAAAGAGACAGCCGAGGTATATACATGCTTGCAGTATTTATCACTCTATGAGCGCAGGTTCGTTTGAATTTCTTTATTTGAGTCAGTATCCCTCCTTAGCACCGATTATTTAGGCACGAGTCAGCAGGGCGTCTCTAGTATGTCTTGGATATTTACAAGCCTGCTACCGTGTTGATCTTCCTCTAGTGATGTTTTATCAACCATGATATCTGCTAGTGGAATTCCTTCGCCCTCCGGAGCACCTTCTTTAAAGCGCTCCCGAAGTTATGAAGAGCTGGAATCAAGTGGATGGCAAGATGGCATTGAAGATAGTGATTCATACTATAGTCATAGTCGTCGCATCAGATCACCAAATTCCAACCCATCGATCCAAAGTACTTTCACTTCGTATATGCCGCTTATCGACCATACGCACAACGATCGAGTCTGGGATCAATCTGTCGTTGCTTCTCCGAACAATGAACCATTAGTCTCCCCGAGCGCGAAGTAAGTTTGTCTTTCTCTCATATAGTATTAATCGACGGTGATTGATCTTCATGGATAGGGCTGAGGAAGATTGGACTTCGTTCATGGGTATGGTGGACGAAATGCTACAGGCGGTTCATTCTTACCCCCAAAACTCTTGATTATCTTTTCCTTCCATTGGATGTCTACGTTCACAAACGATTATATGTACCATTTGTACGTCCACGATTTTTCGTTGATTTCTTTACATGCGCGGTCCTATTCTTACAGTTAAAATAGATGTACTTATTAATGTGTATATGTATAAGCAAAATGTAATCTCTTCACACCCGGCCTCGAATTGAACCTTGAGCTATCGGAGTATGTATAGATGCAACATAAAAGAACATACATAAATGAGCTCTCGACCATGATTTCGACATGATGTCATTGCTCACCGATTTATTCCGCCGAACGGAACGGAACGTATATATCCTTTAACTTTTCTTGTGTCGATCCAGACTTCTTTGCTTACTTCTTCATGTTGATTAGGCTGCCTCTACTGCGTCACCAGCTAGGGCCACGTGCTTTCTCTTCGAGCTGCCGTCGAGAGAAGCAGCGTCTGGTAATCCTTGGGTCTGGGTGGGGAGGATACGAGGTGCTTCGCGGAGTGGATAAGAAAAGATGGGGTATGTTGAATTTCTCCTGAACGGGTAGCGCATCCTAATCAAGGCTTCAGATGTGGTCCTGGTATCCCCGAATAATTACTTCAATTTTACGCCCCTGCTAGCTAGTTGTGCAGTCGGGACACTCGAATTCCGTTGCGCAATTGAACCCGTGAGGATTGTGATGCCAGTTGAAGGAATTTGACTAAACCAACTGCGTAGGTTCGCAGATACTCTCCAGCTGCTGTACGTGTAGAATTTCATCTGTGTACTTGTTGCTGAATTTTCGTGGAATCGCTAGGGCATCTATCAAGCGTGGTGTGACAGCATAGGTACGTTGACCCAAACTGGATTCTGTGTACGAGCACAATGTAACCTGCCGCGGCCAAACAGATTTTAGAAATAAGGTGTTACAGTGTGTACGTCTTGAGACCTCTCATCAGGTATGAATAATTCTGAAACCAAATTGAAGATGCCTGCAACAAAACCAAGTCACGTCGCGTCTCCTAGTGACACCACCTACGACCACCAGATATCGACCACTAGTCCAAGGAGCGGGTTATCCTTCCCCCTAAAATACGATAAACTTGTCATTGCTGTGGGTGCATATTCACAAAGTAAGCAAAAATACCCACTTCCATGTCAATGTTTAATCTTTCGGGTTTCGCGTAGCTTTTAACATTCCAGGTGTTAAAGAACACGCACACTTCTTGAAGGATGTACGCGACGCGCGAGCAATTCGAAGCCGAATTTTGGAGTGTAAAACCTGTTTTTTTTGGTTTCGATTATATCACGCTTATATACTTGATACCGTCCCAGGTTTTGAACAGGCTAATCAGCCAACTCTCTCCGATACGGAACGTCGACAGTTATTGAACTTTGTTATAGTAGGAGCAGGGCCGACTGGAGTGGAATTTGCTGCAGAACTGCATGATTTATTGCACGCCGAAATTTGGGAGCACTATCCCTCTTTAGCTAAAATGGCTCGAATCAACCTCTACGACGTCGCGCCAAGCATCTTGGGAATGTTCGACAGTAATCTTGTGCAGTAAGTGAAACTGAGTGGGATGACCAAAATCAGTGACCTATTTATTGATTTGCTCCATTTAACAGATATGCCGAAAAAAGTTTCCGTAGAGAAGGTATCAGTATTTGGACAAGTCATCACGTTGATAAGGTTGAATCGGTAAAAGTTTTACTGGAATTGCCAGATATTACTTATTGAAACTTTGTGACCTCCAGGGCAAACTTTTTATCAAAGAGCAAGGGGAAGGTACCTTGGTTATCCATCTCAGTGACTTCGCGTCGATTAATTGACTACACAGTCCCATACGGTTTACTCGTATGGTCAACGGGTCTTTCCCCGAATCCTCTCATTGCTTCAATTACTGAATTCAAGAAGCACCAAAAAAGCCAAAGGTGAGGTTCGCGTTCTCAATTGTTGCAGCTAAGATACAATCCTAGATCACCGTCTGGCTCAAAAGTATCATCGCAGATGATCATCTGAACGCCCTAAGAATTGATGGTACGCCTGATCCCGACGTCTACGTGATTGGCGATGCGGCCTCCATTGCAACCGGCGTTCTTCCTGCTACCGCGCAAGGTCTGTGTAGTAGTCTCGGAGACTCCTGACACTTGCCTCAAAGATTCAACATCGTTTTTCTAGTTGCCAATCAACAGGCCAAATACCTTTACAAAAGGCTCAACAAGATCATTAAAGATCAACCCCATGAAAAGCCGTTTGAATTCCATAACCAAGGAACTTTGGCTTATGTAGGTAACTGGTAAGTTTGTCTTCACGAGAGTTTCATTGTATGTATTATTAATCCTGAGATGATTGTAGGAAAGCCATTTATGACAGGCCGGAAGAGGGAGGTCTACCGGGGCTGAATAAAGAGAAGGGGCGTCTTGCCTGGCTGCTTTGGAGATCGGCGTACTTTACGCAGACTTTGAGTGTCAGAAATAAGTGAGTAAATCTTCTGCCAGAGTGAAAAGGAAAATAAATATTGATTTCAATGTATTAGGATTTTAGTCCCCTTTTATTGGTTCCTTAATTGCAAGTTTCGGTTTTCTCGAAGGTGCAATTGGTTTGACATTATTTTGATCTTCCAGGGATATTTGGACGCGATTTGACACGCTTCTAACAACATCTACGAAACGCCTTTTTTATGCAAGGCATTCACATTCACAACCGCAACAGAGAAATTCTCTGCGTCGAAGAGATTTCTCCTTATGTTTTATACCACATCTCGCATATTTTATAATACAGCCAAACTTGGTGTCAAATCAGCCTATCCTACTTGCATACTACATTTGTTCACGAACGACCTGAGCGCACAGTCGCAGGCCCGAGTCTCTTTATTCCCGACCTAAGATTATTGAAAAACTCCTTGCGCTTGAGCGCTTCTGGTACGAGACTGGCGTGAGTCTGCAGCTCTGTTATTACCTTCGACCACGAAGGGTTTATCCCTTCTGAGCACTCGATTACACCGTCTCTGCTAAGTCCGATGTGTCCGATGTGCAAAAAAGAATTGGTTTGGGGAAGTGAGATAATGGATGTAGAAAGTCCCATCATTGGTAGTCGAGGTTTGTGTTCAGGCGACACTTGTGGAGCCAAAGTGGCAGCGCTTGCATTTGAAAATCCAAAATTTTCAAATCTGGATATCGCAGATCTTTCAGAACGAACACTTGGTGCACGTCCAGAATATTTGGAAGGTGATTTGCGAACTGCAAAAGCGTGATGAGCAGGGTGGATTAAAAAAAGACAGAAAACAAGGAGGAGTACCTTTCATTTGCGAGTCTTGTGTAGGTAAATGCGTCTGCACACTCTGCCCGAAAATATATCCATCTTCATCTCTATCGAATAGGAATCCCCACATCCTGCTCTAGAAGTAATGTTCGGCAATAGTCAAGCAAAACCAAAAAATTATACTTACCCTACCGTTGAAGATATGAAAAAAGGGTTTTTCGATGTGATATATACATTCCTCTGGTATCGAAAAGGTCCATAAAATCTTTCCTGACAATTCATCTCGGAGGCGAAACCAGTAATTAGCCTGAATAAGCTTAGGACTGGCGCTCTCCTCTGTGGTAAAAAGCTCGGCGTCGGCTTCAGAGTTATTCAGACAGAACTGAATAGTGCCCCGCTGATTGAAATACTGCCAATCGTATTCCATCCCGCTAAATTTCGCATGATATAGTTTGACCGTAACTTGCGCTAAGACTCGCGAAGAAGAAGACGAGGAAAGCATGGTTGTAGGCGGAATAGACGATGGGCAAGTTTGTTGCGTAAATGTACGATACATTGTAACGAGAATGCACTCTAATAATTAAAAAAAAGCCCAGATCTTGTTCTTTTCTGTCATCGAGTCCTCATGTAGACCTCATGCGACATTCTGCATAGCAATGCCACAGAGTAGATACAAGACACGATGAAAACTCACCTACATACAACGACTAGACTATCTATATTCAGGTCAAACGCGATCTACACGAGGAGAGTGCTCAGGATCCAACAAGCACTCGAAGCGCAATTAATGAAATTGGGGCATACTATGTTATTGTTATTGTCCCGACATCGGTTGATGCATAGATAAATTTTGCCAAAATTGAACGTCTTGAAAGATATCGGAAAACTCGTCGCCGACTTGAGGGTTATCGATCATTCCCACAGTGATGGCATTGGGCATTGACGAACACATCGAACTGAGATCCAAATCTGTTTGCATCATGACGTTCTGAGAGAGTTGGCGAATTTCCCTCGCACTGATGGATGAGGCAGACAGGTACTCTGTCGGCGAAGCGGCGATCGCGGTAGCGTTGGGGGGTTCATTTACGCTTGTGACCTCGGGCTCCTTATCCCCTAGTTGTTCTCGACCATGCCCCTCGACCGTATGCCTGAGTTGGCCTTGAACAAGGCTGTCAACTCTATTCGATCTTGCAGGGATCTGCTGGTGTTGCTGCGGCTGCGACTGCACTGAAGGCAACAGCTCCTCCCTATGCATCCACAACTCCAACAGACCTCTGAGTAGGTCAGCACATGTTAATGCGGGATGCTTTCTGGGCACCTGTAGCAACTTCAAGCGTTGGATGATGCTCTCGAGCAACAAGTCGCTTGACCCAGGTAACACACATCTCCGAGCATTGAACACCATGAATTTGAAGGAAATGAGGAAAACACCAGCAAGTTGGATCAAATGGAAGAAGTAGTCTGGTGTAGAAGCAAGAAATTGGACATAACTTTCGTCACGATCGATCCTTTCGAGAAGCTCCTGGAATGAGACGAATATTTCTTCAGAGATCAGCAAGGCTTCTTTTCCCCAGGGCGTGAATACCTCTGCGAAGATATTTGAATAAGATCTGGACTCCAGAGCTCCATGACCGTAGTAAATTGAAAGTCTACGTGCAGCATTGACGGGATTGTGGATGACGAGAAGGCGGCAGCATCGTGTTACGATAGCTTGCACGCGATAGAACAGCGTATGGTCCAAGCCAAACATAACTAAAGTATTGCGTCAAGTTACTGCGTAAAGACAACTATAGTATTAAGCCCACCTCTCAAAGGCAACAAAATTCTCGTACAATTATCGATTCTTTGAAATGCGCCTGTCATTGCGTGGTGCCATGATTCGAATTCTTCCATCGCGTTCAACCGCACGGAAAGGCCCTCCTCAGTCGCGCTAAGGGTTTCTGCAAGAAGTCGGAGTCGAACATCCATAGCTTCGGTATTGTCAGCTAAGGTAGACGGGCTAAAGTGACTTGGACTACGGGGAAAACATTTGAGGTATGTCTTCTGCCTTTCAGAAAATGGTGTCCTGTAGGTTCCGATGCACGACCTGAGCATCAGAGACTTTAGAAATGAGAGGTATGACGAATTTGAAAGCTCACAGCAATTCAGCATTTGTAAGAGAGACCCACTATATAAGATAAACATTAGTCGAATCGTTCTGAATTAATGCAAAGTCCGCATACAAGCCTAGCAAGATCCGCAGCACTAGCCAACTGTAAAGGATCGACCTCTAAGCCCTGTTCTCTCATTATCTTCAACGTCGAAAACTTTTCGGGAGCTTCATTTAGTCTGATTTTGGTCGCCAAACTGAGCGCACAGCTCAAGAGCAGGTGTGGATCTCTCCATCCTTCCTCTGGTTCATTTGAATCCGATAATGGTTCCCATAGAGCGATCAGAATCAAAGCTTGGATACATTCTCGCACATATTCCGCAGGCGGGCGAAGAACAATCTGAGAAACAGCACGTTCAGTGGCACAAATAAGACGGTCAACGACGAAGGGAACGGATGATAATGATGGTAGTTTTCTTGAGGAGATGGTACAGCACACGAGGTCGAGCAACGGGAACGAGTCGGAATGAATAAGTGAGAAGCCTAACCATGGTGAAAAGCTCTCATCGAACCTGCAAAGAAAATCAATTCGAGCAGCAACATAGAGAATGGAGGACGCACAATTGTAGAAGCTCTTTGATTTGTGACTCTTCAAGTATATCTTCCAAAAGCTCGACTTGAGATTGAAATTGACTTTGTCCTTCTGATTTCATTCGAGGTCGATTATAAAGCTGAGCTTGATGCTGGGCAGAAATTTGATGTACGGCGGACATGGGAGTTGACCAATCATAGTGGTCGTCGTCAACGTCGGTGCCACAATACCTCCACTGACCAAAGTCGACCAGCCGATATTTCCATATTGATTGTGGCAATACTTTGAGATCTAAAGCCGTCGATGTAGTTGGAATTGGTGTAGATTCTTCGGAAGATTGGGATCCTGTGATTAGAGATGTAGTAGTGGGTGTCGTGGTCGAAGGACTTGATTGAGGAATAGCTTTGACATCAGTGAAATCAACGAGCTGCTCCCAGGCTTGCGAAATGCCGGGTTTGCGCCCTAGGCGCAGAGATTGCCTGTCAGCGTCCTGGTACGAACATCGCAAATCAAGCGTCTTGCACCGGTGGCAGCGAAGGATCTCGGAAGTCTTCAAATCGTCCAGTAGTTCGCATCGGGCTGATAGAAATCGGTTAGAGGAATTGAAGGATAGTAAATTCCCAAAAGAAGGCAGGGACCTTTGTTTTTTCTGCAGGTTATGCAAGCTTGAGCTGCTCTTGAGCGTCGGGAAGTATTTCGTGCTTTGGAAGCCATGTCATAAGAAGGTATATGTGGCTTAGTGTAATAGATGCTGGGCTAATACCAAGCTCGCACGGAAATTACGAGGGTTCTGATAGAGCTTATTACAGTAGCGCTATGAGGTTGCTCTCATGGAGCGCTAATTTGGCGCTAATTATTATGAACGAACATGTCCAAGCGTCTCAAGGTAAAAATCACGCCCGGTTAGACCTCAAAAGTATTCTACATTTGTCTAAGAGAGCTATCTATCCACAAGAGCTCATACAGGACCCGCTAACAATGATTCATAAAGATTGTACCGATGTGGGTTACTACTAGGATTCAAATC
The DNA here is from genome assembly GCF_021015755.1 of Lentinula edodes. Classification (NCBI taxonomy): domain Eukaryota; kingdom Fungi; phylum Basidiomycota; class Agaricomycetes; order Agaricales; family Omphalotaceae; genus Lentinula; species Lentinula edodes. Next base: position 376,701 of record NW_025764343.1, read on the forward strand.
ATTCCAAAATGGGCGTGACAGGCTCAGAGATAGGCGTGCGGTCATTGCTCGTTGGTTTTATGCCATTCGGTCCAGGAGTATTGGCACTCGGGTTTCGTATGTACTCAGCAAGAAATTTCCGCCAAGCAGTCTTAGATGGCACAAAGTGACCTGCAGAGTGATTTGTTTTCAGTTAATGCCCGAGTATTTCAAGTGTATTAGGCGACAACTGGGATAAGAACACGTACCTCCGTCATGGAATTCTACGCGCCCATTCAACGACGCATCAATTAGTGATTGAGACCGTTCTGGAGTGACGATGATGTCGTTGTGGCCTATTACATGCAATGTAGGCGTTTTGAAGTTTGGCGTGAGCAACTTGGCACCCAATGGGTCGAGAGGTTTGTATCCCGCGACAGAGATACAGAATTCACTAAGAAACAAAAAAGTATGAGCATGAGCCTGGTCCCAGCTAGAGAGCAAGCGGATACGAACAATGGTGGATGTACTGCTTTGCCGTCTTCGAGGAACAAAGGGTACGTTTCTGGTTTCTCAAGCTGTGTGAATTTGGATTACGAGTATTGAGGCGCATTTCAAGAGGCATATAAGGGGCGACGTACAAGACCAGAAAGGAGGGCAGCTAGAACAGCTCCTTGACTGTTAAAATTTGAAGGTTTAATTCTGTGAGAACTTGATGTATGACGCATTCCTGTACCTGAAGCCTAATACACCCTGAAAAGGTCGTTCGGATCCTGAATACGTGGGACAAGCGATGTGACTGCAAATACTTACATTGAAGACTCCTTGCTCCTTCAACACGTCCTTTAGCTGTGCAAGCGTAACTTCTAATCCTGCAGCAATACTTTGCACGTTCTGTGTTTTCCACCACCCACGTTGAGGCTCTTTCGACGGCGGTTCTGAATCAAATCCGGAAAAGTATCCCATCTGGGATGGTGCAGGCAGATCGACCGGCTGTAGGACATGTAGTGCATCGATGAAGACTGAGGATCAGAAGTGTGTCAATTGAATGGATTGGGGTGAAAAAGATGGTGTACCTAGCTCCACTTCAGGAAGTTGTTGACGAAGAGCTGCGAGCTAGACACCACCGCAGTCAGATTATTTGACCAAGCACCGTTTTAGGTTGTACTAAGGACCTTCTTAGAAAACATGCTCGCGTTCTGTGAATACCTTGAAACATCCTACTATAAGAAATTATTGCCCCGAAGACGAAGGCAACCTCTGCTCACCCGTGAAGACATAAGACTCGTTTCTGAGGTGAAGACATGGCGGTGGTAGATCAAAACGGAATGGATCAAGGATGCGTATATGTTTTCCAGAAATATGCAACCCCAGAACGGCTGCTTTGGGGTTTTTTTTTCCTTCTTTACCTCGCGCTGATGGTCCTAGCGTGATCGAGATGAAAGGCTTTATAAGATGATATGAAAACTATATGGTGGCTGTCATGATCATGCATGGTAACTTATAAGTTATCAAGTAAGCGCTGGGTATGGCATCACGAGCAGCGTAGATGAAAAAGCCCGGTTTACATCTGGTTTACATGTGGACTTGAACCGTGCTCGAACAATCACAATCACATACATATACAACATTTAGCGACATCGACGATCTTTGCAAAAAATCATAATGTGAATCTGAGCACATAGCGCTGAGAACGGAGAAAGTGCCTTGAGCAGCTCGGAGTTGGCTGATGATTAGTGGCAGGCCCGAGTTGCGGACCTTCAGCCAGATCGCGCAGGAGTAGTGGAATTTAAAGCGCCGCGTGCCCCACGACCTCGACCCCGCCTTCCACCACGGATGCCAGAGCCAGCTTCAACAGAAGGACTTGGTCCTGACACAGATTCATCACCTCCACGTGGCGGTATTACTGGTGGTATTGACCCAGTCGAAACATCTGCTATTACAGCACGCTGCAGTATGCTGGGCACCTTGGGAGTAGTAGCTATCGGGGTCCCACTATTGCTGCTAACGCTGTTTTTACGTTTGGAACCACCGCGATCACGTTTTGGAGAGGGAGGTTTTGAGCCTGAGGAAACGAGCGTGTTGTTCGTATTGGTAGTTGGGATATTAGTGGAAATGGACGGTGCATCTTTCCCAATTACTAATGCAAGTGCTTGTTCTTGAGGACCGTGTTCTTTATCCTTGTTCACCGCGGCTGCTTCTCGTTCTTTCTCTCGCTCTTTGCGGGACTTTCGTTCTGCTGCGTTAACACCGGCCCCACTCAAAGCGGCTTCGAACTGACGAGAAGCCAAACCTAGCATGGGACGAACACGACGAGGAGCAGGGGTCGGAGCAGTCGAGGAAGATGGGTCCGTTTTGGATTGAGATTCGGGATTTGAAGGTGCTACTGGTGGATTATGTGTTAGTAATTTGGTTGGAGGTTGGACCGAAGGTTGAGTGCGGGTTTGGGGCTGGGATAATTGTTGTCGTGAGGCTTTAGAGGATTTAGAAGGCGGACCACCAGACTTGGCAGCAGGACCGCCTGCTGTGGGAGTGGATGTGTTATTGGCATTCGACACAGCTTTCTTGTTAAGAGCCTTCTTACTCGAAGGAGGAGGGGCAGATGATGATGCCGAAGGATCGATGCCTGTCTTTCCACCTTTCTTCTTGCCTGCATCTTCTTTTCGACTGGCCTCAAGGGCCGCGTTCCGCATGATGGCCACTTTTTCTTTGACCGCAGCTTTCTCTTTGATAGCGTTCTTCTCCGCCTTTAGTGCTTCAAGAAGTGGTGTTGTCTTGGGTTGCGGGACTGGTTGAGTAGACGCGACTGCGTATCTCAGTGTGAGCGAAATTCGAGGAACATAATGCACATTGTAACGCACTGAGTGTTTCAATAGATACAGGTTCGCGGTTCGCAGATGCAGTCAGGGATTCAATGAATGAGATATAGTTCTCGTCTGCAACGGTGATGAGATTGGTACTCGTTAGCTAGAGGGGCAACACCTGCCTTTCTCAATCGTTCCATTGCGAGGATCTAACTTCTTCTTTTCGGGCGGTACCTTCTGATACGGCGCAAATTCCACGACAGCATGCGCTTCGTTTCCTGCGAACGATGAGACAGGTCTTCTTGAAAGCTATGAAGCAAACCTGCCTGATTTATCCCTGAACAAGTGTCCATCGTACTCTTTGCTAAAAAGGGCCAATTGTTCTTCATTTTTGAAGAGGATGTACGCGCGCGAAGGTACGTTCTCTTTATTCAACCTGGCTATTGTTTAATCTCATACACGATTAGAAATCACACTGACTTACCGACGTCGAAATTTTCCTGGGTAGTATATCTTCCACGAGACAGTCTCGTCTGTTACCCAAGTTTGTACACTCTGCCAAAAGATCTCTTCTGGTAGATTGGGAGGAAGCTTTCGGACGATTGTCTTCAACCTTTCCTCATGCTGAGGAATTTTATCTTTTCGTTCTTTATCCTTTCCCTTCTCTCCGCGAACCCTATCCTTCTTGGATTTCGCAGGCGATGAGGCCGAATGAGCGGTGGTTATGGTGGATGTCATTTGAGTCAGTCAGTATGCCAGCCGGTGTAGCCATTTCGGCAGCTTTAACCATAGCTATAAAAACCTAATTTTCCCTGGTTTTTCTTTTAACCTTCAACGTCAACATTGATCTGCAAAACTTTGCACTTCCAGCAAGTTCACGTATTCGGTGTGTATTTCTACTCCTTGCTTATTCTTTTTATTTTCTCTTTCCTCTGATGAATAAAAAATCACATATCAAGCTCAACAGTCATATGGTTTTATCCAGTTGATGACCTTTCTGCAATACTGACCTTCTGTTTTTCTTGGATTTGCGCTGTCCTTAGAGAATTTTACTGATCTATTTTCTGCATCATAGGCGATCCATAGTCTACGAAGACAGGAGGAATGTATTCAGGATTTAGGTATAGTAGATAAATCATACTCGTTGCTATACAATGCTACACAATTTCTTGACCGACACAGAATACTGTTAACATACGCTTCTTTAATACGTGAATGAAGAAGAACGGAAATGAAGATGGAGATTAGTCCTTGATTCAAAGAAATACAATCTGCTTCAATTTTTTCCACAGACGACTGCCCAATGAACGTTGTCTGGTAGCGTCATCGACCCTGGACTTCTCCATTCTATTGCTCTCAGCTCGTTTATACGGTATTTGGCTGCCATGATGAGAGTGCTCACTGTCAGGCTGGTTGTGTGAGATTGAGAGACGATGGCAAGGATCCTCGAACGCTGATCCAACTTTCCCCTCTCCGGCAGAGCAAACACCACTTCCCAATTCCTCCAGATTTCCAGCTTCTCCCAGCTTTCCTTTACGCACACTTGCAAGTCTCGGAGTGGAGTGTATCGGCTTCGCCTTTGTGCTTTGCTCGAGCTGTCTATCGTGATTACGTGAAATGGTGCGGACCATACCAGCCCAAGATGCTCGCTCCTTTCGGGGCAACGTCGCTGGAATTGCGGCGAGTCCCGACGTGGCTGGTTCACGATTCTGTTCGAGACGCCATTCTGTGGAAACAGCTTCCTGTCCTTGACGCAAAGACTGAGCACGGACTGAAGCACTAATCCCCGTTCGTGCTTTCGACCTACATGTTCCACTCCTGATCGTGTTCATTGTCGTGAAGTCCCGACTCTCACTACCCTTACTTTCCATCGCACCCAAAACTGCCATCGTCAGCTCGTTCTGCAAAAAGGGACTCAAGTTCCCAGTTCCTGTACTGTTGTGACTGCTTTGACTGTGGGTGTGGCCGTGCTTAGCTCGGGAAGCTACACTTGGAGCACGACGAGCACCTTGCTCGCTGTGATGTCCGCGCTGCAAAGCCAAAGCCTGTGCTTGAGCCATCATTCTCGTCCCCGTTGAGCGACCGAGTGTCGCTGTGTGTGCATATCCATTGACACTCCGAATTCGTGGCGTGCAGGGCATAGGAATTGGATCCGTAGCTCGACGGTTCTGATACTCAATTCGCATACGATCCAATTCGTGCGCGGGAAAAGGTAGAACACTGATGCCGCCACCACCACCGCCAGTGGCCCTAGGAAACTGGGCAGGAGATAAAGCCGGATTTGATGCTGGCTTTTCATTTGTTGGAACATTTTGTGATCTTGAGCTCATGCCTGATAGGATGTGTGATTTTTGCCTGAGTTTAACTTTGGTTGCGTCGAAGGAGCTGGGAGGACCTCGAGATGGGAAAGAGAGTGGGGCAGAAAATCGTCTTCTTGAGTTATTAGTAGCGCTGATACTGCACTGTTCCTGCCGCTTTGTCTCCTCCTTCTGCCCCTTCTCCCCCTTGGATTCAGAACCAGAAAACGAGGCAGGAAAGGAGAAGCGCTTCTTGCGTGCATTGCTCCTAGTGTCGATTAGAGGGCATTCGAACGGATTTCCTCCCTCGACGACTGAACGAGGGGAGTTTATAGTAGTATTGACACTCGAATGTTCGGTGAATTTGTGATTCGGTAGTCGGACAGATAGAGAAAATCGAGAGAAAGAACGTTTTCCTCTCGTCTTCTTGTCCAAAGGGATTGATATTGATTTTCGTCGGGGTTGTATATTTGCGCTAAAGAACAGAATATCTTCACCCTCTCTAACTTCCTTTACCGCAAGAGACGAGACAGAAGTAATATCGATAGTGTTGGATTTGAGTCTCGAATTCTCTGTGCCGTGGTTGTCCATATTTCTACCAGGAGTAGATGTATCGCCGGTGGGAATACTTTCATCTCCAGTCTCCCTCCTAGTGTCTCCAGTGACGGAGGGTTTCGCTGATTCTGCGGAAGTCACATGGTAATCTGTTTTAGATTGAGAATCGAGCGAAGCTACGCCATGTAGAGACTGAAATTCATGGGCGGATTCTGGACCGTAGACAAGGGTCGGCCGAGGCGAGTAGGGATTCGGGAGTACAGACGGGAGGGAATCAGTTGGGTCTAAAAGTCCATCGAATGGCCTTGGATTCCATGGATTCCATACTTCTACATCATCGGCGTTTTCCTCGTCATCGTCGACACCCATCTCAGCTTCGGAATTCGCATTCATTACGGGTTGAGATTCGTGTTCGACGGAATCAAGCCCTAGATCTTGATTGACCTGCCCTGGTGCTGGGAACACAAAATGAAGCGACGCCGTTGACGGGAACGATTGTAATGGACTGATTTGGTTACTCATGCCGTCTTCTGTCGCCTCCTCTTCCTCTCCCCCTTGATTTGCTTCTTCGTCCGAATGAATGAACAGAAACGATTCTTCATCGAGTGTATTGACAGAAGTTGATACCGTTTCGCGTAAATTGTGCGCTATGTCAGTGTTTTCGTCGTTGGAAGAACGATCTGGGGCAACGAGGGAACTATCTATGGGATCGTCCACAAGGAGACCTTCACTGGGTACAGACCAAGTGATGTTGAGACTTGAGGGCGAATTCAGTTGATTACATTCGTGAAGGCTTCTCCCTTCATTTCCTGTTGACTGGGAAAGACTTGCAACCAAAGATCTATCATCGTAAGTGGAACTACAAATCCTGGGGGACAAAGCTATTCCCAGCGAGATATCGGGATCTAAAGACGTTGTCGGGGGCCCAGGAAGTGGAGGGTGCTCCAGCGCAGCGACTTCGTTCCATGAATTCGAAATGGACTCAAAAAATGGATGATCCTTCACATCTTGCCCTGATAGACGCTCATGAGCATTTTCGACGAGGAGCTGCATATGGCTGGTTAGCTGAATCATTATCGTGAAACACAAGAAGCACCCACCGCTTGTATGAATAATTGTAACTGTAACACTAAGTCATGAATTCGATCGTCTTCGTCACACTGTAATGCGGCCACAAGATTCTCCATTGCACCGAAGCTCAAGCTGAAATCACCTATGTTTCTGCGCTTCGTTTCCTTGTGATGACGTCCATCGCCTGAAGGTAGAACTTCGTCTTTCGTCGTAGTCGCTGAAGGAATAGTGAACGGTGCGCTTCCTGTCGCAAGCTCATACAAGACCACTCCAAAGCTCCACCAATCCGCTCGTGAATCGTATATGATGAGGCCCGCTCTGTTTCGACAAACTAATTCGGGGGCAGCATAGAGAGGTGTAAACGTAATAAGGTCGTGAGCATTTAATACGATGGGATGAAACATTTTCTGCACTCGAGAACCTGGCATGACCGGAAAATCATAATTAAAAGAAAAAGGGAGTGCATTAGAAGCACCGAAATCTGCTATAACGACATGGCCGGTTGAAGATATCATAATGTTGGCCGGCTTAATGTCTTGATGGACGATGCCGCTTTGGTGGAGAAAGATGAGTCCTAGGACTAGCTCAGCGGCGACCAGACGGAGACTCTTGAATGGAATGATGCAGTCCTTAGTTCGAGATGTTGAGTGTAGATCAAGAGAAAGTGAAGAAAATGGGACCGGAAGGGATTTTGACTTTGAGATAGAGTTATTTGCATCGGAAGACGTAGAACAAGGATGTAGCCGAAGTCGAGTAGCAAGTAGTGGATGGGCTAAAGACACAGGATGATACTCCTAGAAGAGGCGCTTGTAAGATCACATATTGTATGTACTAACTGCGACTGACCAAGACTATGAATACAAACTCTTCGTTCTGGAAACTTTCGATCATATTTTGGAGAAACGACACGCCGGAATTCTGAGGCTGTTGGGTCGCATCGTTATACCTTACCGTATCAGCGATCCAGCGCAAAGCGCGTAATTCTCTCTTGACCTCCTCAACGCCATCTTCATGTATATCGTGCTTCCTCAGAACCTTGATAGCGCGAAGACCACTGCCACCAGCAGATTCATTGCTGATACTTCCAAGTAGTACTTTCCCGTATGAGCCACACCCGATAGTCCCAACTAGATCAAAGCATGAGATCGACCTACAAGCTGGCGAGGAAAGTGTCGGGTCGGCATGTTGAGCCCAAAGTTTCAAGGCGGGAGAGCGCGTTGTGAAATGCGGGGACCCATCAAACAGAGGAGCGGAGCTTGATTGCGCAACGTTGTCAAAAAAACCATTTGGGTAAAAGTAGGTGATGGGGCAAGCTTGTGACAGATTGAGGGATGAATGTTGTAGAGGAGGTACAGTGTTCCGTGGCGCGTCAGAAGCCAAGCACGTAGAATTGAGCTGAGGAGATTTACATAGTGGCAAAGGCGAGCGTTGTGTAAGACCGCTTGAAGGGGAATTTCCATCTTGCGTAGAAGATCTTGTACTGTGCGAGAACGTCAAATAGTCTGAAGTTGATTCAAACAGAGCTTTGATAGCTTCTGACTCTGTCAAGTCCGGCATAGATAGAGAACGACAGAGTGAGACGACGAACAGAGGTTTGGTAGTTATAATCAACGAGGTGTCGTTGCGATAGTCAACGTTCACAAACACAATCAAGTTGCAACTTGACACAATATTAATGAGAGGCTGCGTGGGAAACATAATGCCAAAAGAAGATGCAAGCGTTTAATTAAACCGGCTTGGTTTCCAACCCCAACAATGGTTTCTTCAACACAATTTGAAGAAGCAACTACAGCGATTGTGGAGCCGACGGAATCTCCAGAGCGGGACCCCACTGAAGACGAGGATATGGAGAGTACTGAAAGCGAGGCTGGGTCTTCCAAGATGACCATAGAGGAGAGAAAGGCCAAGATGGACCAGCTACGAAAGAGATTGGTGAGTTTATATGATTTACCCCATAAAATCTCAGCATCTAATTAACAATATCCTTCATTCAGGTTGCCTCTTCTCGAGCAAATCGTCAATCACTAATAGAGGAAAGTACCAAGCTGAAGGTCACAGCTCGTGACACAGCCCGACTTGAAAGACAGAGGAAACTTGCGGAGACTCTTCGGGAGAAGGCTGATGCCGAAGAGCGGGGCGAAGACGTTAATCGCGCTAAGAATTGGGAATATACGATCGAAGAGAACGATGCTTGGGAGAAAAAACTTGCACGCAAGAAGCGGAGAGCCGATTTCGAGTTTCATGGTGAGATCAAACTGAATCATATTCCATTCTTGCATTGCTAATGCGTTGTTTTCGCTGAGAAGATGATGCTCATGCTGCTCGTCGACGGTATAAGAAGGACCTTGACCTCATTAAACCAGACCTCGATGCCTACAATAAGCAGAAGGAGGTCGCTATGGGGCTAGCTCCCGGCACGCTCTCCAACTTTAATCCTAAAGCAAGCCCTCTTTCGTTGCAAGTATGTCTGTTTCTCTTCGTCATACTTTGTGTCCAAACCCCAACACATTTCAGGTCTCTACCTCCTCCCTCGAGCAGCAGCTCGCCGCCGACAATCTGTATCGAGATGCCAACACCCTCATGTATGGTGATAACAAGCCTTCTGAGGATGCTATCGACAGAATGGTGTCCAAAATCAACAAAGAGTACGCGTTGTTCAACCTTGTTTCATTTTGGGAGTCTCTAACCTCCTCGAACTTGAATCATTCAGCATCGACAAAAAGGGCAAGTTCTCACGCAAGAGGCCTAATGAGGACGAAGGGGACATTACCTATATCAATGAACACAATCGGGTGTTCAACAAGAAGGTCAGCTTGATACCAGATGATTTTTTCCAAAATCTAACTTTTGTGCTTTCACAGATTGCACGGTACTACGACAAATATACTACAGAAATACGTGCTAGCTTTGAGCGCGGTACTGCGTTGTAATATCTTCTTCTGGTACAATTACACTCCACAGAGTACTTACCTGGTACATCTACATATATGTGTAGTCCTTGTATACTTACAGTAAATTATAAGCAGAAGTATGTACTAGTCATCTTCTGCACAGGATTCAGATTACTGTCGGCTTCTACTTGAAAAAAATCAAGCTTCAAGTAGTCATATTCAAGTGCTACCATAGCCTTTCCAGCCTTTCCGTGTACATTAGTCAGCACCGAACTGCACACGGAGGACGACCACCATGAGTTCATCGACATCAGCCACATCTTCTCAGCCTAGAAAATCACAGGCAACAACGTGTCAAGAATGCAGGAGGCTCAAAATAAGTGAACGGTTTACTTCTCAAGCCAGAGAAGCGAGTTACTTAATTGATGGTGTTCCCAGAATGTGATCGAGTGTTCCCTTGCGCCGCATGCATTAGGAGAGGTTGTGGAAATTTATGCCGTGAGTGCTTGATTGTAAATCGTGAACTATTCTTCTCATGTCAACTATATATAACAGCCAACGGGACGTTGGAAAAAGGGAAAAGGGGATTCTTAAAGAGACTCGAGCAGGCGTTGCCTCCATCCTTGAACAAGGCCGGAAGCGATGGTGCAGGACCATTATCTGAGGTTGCCATGTTTGTATCCCGGGATGCGGCGATGGCGAAGCGCATAAAAGATCTTGAAGCAGCGTTGGTCGAAGCAGGAGTTGAGGTCCCTGGACTGCCTCGTACCACTCATAGCAATACAAACAAACGAATAAGAGCAGGAGGCAACCCTTCTGAGACTGAAATTTGGGAAATCAACAATGATTCTTCATCGTCGGTGTCAGATTACAATGATGTCGCAGTAGGCTTTGGCACGTTAACTATCGACCCAAAGAATCGGTCTCGATATATTGGCTTGTCCAGTGGATCCGCTTATCTAGACAGTGATATGTGGGGTTCTCGAGGTAAAGAGGTACAACCGCAAGACTATGTAGCTTGAATTTCATTGACCCTTGACACACAGGATCAATCTCTGAATAGGAGTGAGTTTCCTGGTCCGTCGGTCGTTATATGTTCTGAGGTCTACCCATTAGCTTATGAAGACTACTTGGAGCGCGACCTTGAAACACAGATATTAGCTACACTCTGTGCATTTCCGCCCTATGAGGAGGCCGTCCAGCTTGCTAATCTTTACTTCCAGCACATTTCTTTTATGTGCGCGTTCTTGGGACTACGAATTCATTAAGGTTGTTGACGGTCTTTGTTTTTAAGGTATGAAGTTGTCCCCAAAGAAACGTTTTTTTCAAAACACCTCTCAGCGGTCTACAATGACTCCATCAAGACACTCCGGACTCCCCTTCTGCAACACACCGTAGCCCTCGTTGGCATCGTTCTTGCAATTGGACAATACTTTGATTTAGAGAAACCTCGTTCCTCCGTTCAAATACGAGCTGCAGAACTTTTCCGCCTTGCCTCATTTGCCCTGAACAGTCGCAATATCATTGACGGAGGTCTGAAGATTCTTACCTTACAGGGTCTGCAAACATTGCATTTGATGGCAGTGTTCAATCTGAGTATGAAGGATGAAGAAGGGGCGGAGAATGCATGGCAGTTGCTCGGCCTAGCTGTGAGGTCAATGCAAGCGCAAGGATTCCACATCGACCCCTCGAGGTGGTCTTTACCAACTAAAGACCTTGAAGAAAGACGACGCGTATTCTGGGAAATACATCTATATGACTGTTTGGTACGTTTCCTTCAAAGCCTTGCAGACTCTAAACTCTTACAGTCAGACTTAGCAATCTTTCGCTGTTGGCCGCCCTTGCGCTCAGAGCGGGATACATTTTGATTGTAAAATGCCGACCACTAGCGATTGTCCTCTACCCTCAGATTCCGACTCGTCTAACAGCACTTGGTCTCACACACGCTGGCATACCTACAAATTTAGATGGGCAGAAGTCCTGGGTGGTATTATGGACAATGTTTTCTCCGTCAAGAAGCCTCCTACCTATTCAGCTATCATGCAATACGATCAACAGATTAATGAATTTTACTTCTCCCTACCACAATGGATTCTTTCTCCATACGTCATGTATCCTGTTGATCGTGCATTGTGGGCCCAGCTATATCCTGAGGGAGCTAATGGACAGACTCGGTATGATCCATACGAGGAGGGCGGTTTCAAAGGGCTGGGTAAACCAGAGGATCAAACACAATGTTCGCAAATGAATTCACTCGCTACGATGATTTTCACGGCCACATTACACTTGCATCGGGGTCCATTCTGTAGAGCTTTGATGCTCGAGCCTCAGAAAATGCTCAAGTCTCAGTATGAACAGAGCATTGCAAGAGTAGTTTCGGTGACTTTTTTCCCCTCAATAAAAGAAGGTCCTCGAATTGATGACATTACATAGTCCTCCACGGCAATCGTTAACATTGCTCGAGGGATGTTCGTCTCATACCCCAGTACGTCATTTAAATTTTAACTTTCCATTTTATTCTGATTTGTATGGGCATTTCTCATCCAGACCTGACTTCTCGTCTCTGGTATTGGGTCTTTCATACCTTCAGCGCCGCTGTCTGCCAAGCTGTCTTCGTCATTGTTGCGCCCTTCCATCCTCTGGCTTCACACGCGTTCCGCAGCCTCCAAGATGCCATCGAACTCTTCAAGCAGGCCGACGGCAAGGACGCGAGGACTGCGACAGTGAGGTTGTCGGAACTGGTTAAGAAATCTGCCCAATCGATGACGACGTTTAGAAATGCTGTTATGTCGCAGGAAGTCAAGAGCGGTAGAGCCGTGAAGAGATTGCCTATCAGCGGAACTGACGTATGCTTTGATGTGGAACAGGCGGAAAGTATAGCTTCGGAAGTCAGCGACATAGTGAGATTCCCCGAATCCAATGCAAGAAAACCAGAGGACTTTCTGGGTGCTTCTACCAAATTAGTCCGTTTGCCTGAGGTGTGTTTGTCTGAATCGAATTGCTACTATCTTTCATGAGTTTTCCTTCTCTTTACATAATTATACCCTTAGGACTTCCACCGCGTACGCTCAAATACTGCTCCAGTGCGGTTCGAACATCTGACCCAGCAAGGTCTCAATGTCCCCCCGGAGCAACAACAACAACCCCATCACGCTCTTTTTGGAGATCCTTTTGCTGAGATGATGGGACTATATAAAAATGCTTCATCGCCTCCCGTTGACCTATACCGCTCAACAAACACAAACGATCTGTCTTCAGCTCGAATTTCTTCATTACATTCTATTTCGCAGATGTGGGCTGGTCCTGCATACCATGCCACTCATACTTCTATGGATGATCGCACCTTTCCGCCACCTGATTTTCAGGATTTTCAACCAACTCTAGTTCGAGGAGCAGAGCAACATCAGGTATCGGATGCCATTGCGCCTGTAATAGGACATATGCACCCTGGCTTGCATTTCAATGATGTCGATGGCTTCAATTTGTTGAGTTTCATCCAAGACGGTGCGAAGGCATGGGCATATGAGCCACTGGCGCACAGCTGAACGAAGGAAAGAAGAGCTCTGATGTTCAATAGATCACTCCAAGGATGTACATAGATACATATGTATGTAAACGACAAGATTCACAAAAGTAAAAGTAGGTGTGAGTATGAAAGACGTTTCAAATATCGAATTTACAAGTAGGACAGAGCATCATGGTTCGTCTATGAGCTTGCCAATGGCGTAGGAAATTATGCGTGCGAGTAAGCACCGTCTCTCGAATTTTGTCCTTTGAGGACACAAATCGCTTCTCTCTTTGTTTCGATGTACTCGCACTGTCAAACAATTCGAACAACCACTCTCTGCCTTCCAACTCAGAAACGTACTCTGACCACTCCTGCGGCACAATCAATGGCTCCTTCTTTGTGATATCAACATCAATTGCAGAACTGGAGCCGGGCTCTTTTGGTTGTAGACTCATCTCATCCAAGGCCTTGTACACTGCAATCCGGGCGCGAGCGACTTCAGATATATTACCAGTGATCGTTGTTCGGAGGGCTTCGCCAAACAGAGACTCTGAACTGAATATCGGACTAGTTCCGGCAAAGGCAAGAGAATGATTCCGAGAAGAGAGAGAAGATATCGAAGGTACTCCACCGCGAACCATAGGCTGACTCGCAAGACATATTAATTCTGGGGCAAGCAGTGACGAGAGAGTATGCATTATTCGGGGAATGTAGTCTTCTTCGTCGTCATCTTTTGAATATCGAGGAGCGCTCTCCGGCTCAATGTTCAACTTGTCTGCATCCGAAACACGAAGAGAGCGTCGCTGTTTTTTTGGTGACTTGGAACCTTTATCCAGATTAACTTCCAACAAATCCGCGGATACTTCCAACTCCTCTTGCTCACTAGTACGCGCTTTCCGCTTTCCGCTAGCCGCAGATTTACCCTCAGCTGAGGGTTTGGCAATGCTGGGAATTCCCACAGCGAACAGAATAGGGAATTCATACATACCTTCATTGCCAATACTGGGATGCTCATAGCCAGGTGGGATGGTACATAGCAGTTGAAGCATTCTCTCTACTTCCAGCTGTCGTGAATGACCCATCGCTTTCCATCGAGCCATCACATGATCAAAGCTTGGGGAGGAGATTGAATGTGTTCGCCCTCGACGGCGCGCATCTCGTAAGATCCAGCTTTCGAGATGTAGCAACGTTTCGTCTTTGTCAGCGAGATCCTCAGCACCTCCTTCAACTCCTTTCTCACTTGGGGCTTGATCCCGAATCAAGCATGACCGATGCCATGCCTTACCACGCGGTGCAGTACACTGCGCTCGCGCACAGATATGCATTGCTAATGTATCCTCCAAAAGTACGGCTTCTTGCATTTTAGACGCAAGCTGATTGGCTGTCTTGTTGAGTGCCACATTCAGATCTTCGGACGATCGTGTGGCTGACTCCGGAATGTCAGAATCTGCATTGAAGGTTCCGGTTCTGGCTCGAGTTGTCCGTGCAGTATTTCGAGGTGTTCTGGCCATGTCACCAAACTGGGTTAAATTTTTTTTGAACTCGTTCGTAAGTTTGGATTCAGATGCAGACTTGAGGATTTGTGTGATTCCGTCTTCTAATATGATGTGCGCTTCGCGTACAAGGTCTGCAACTTGCCGACCTATCCTTCGCGCCCGTTCGGAATCTGGAGGAGAGTATGAGGACTGGGAGAGACATGTGTCTTGGTGTTGCTGTGATTTTGAACTGACGTTAGTATTTAAAATAGGAGCGGGTCGTCTATTAGATTTGGACCGGGAGGATGAGCGAGAACGCGAAGAACTTGAAGACACTTGAGGGCTGAAGCAATTAAACTGGGAGACCTTGGGCTAGACGCAACGTATCAGTCAGAGATGAAGCGAAGAACAACGAAGTCTTTACGAAGATGTGTTTGGATTTGACCTTGATTCCATATCGGTAGTAAATGTCGGGATATATGGACCCATTTTCCGTTCGGCTACCTGCGGCACGAATTTGCTTCTGGGTGAACATCTGCTGCAGCGTTGTATTCTTTTCGACGGATGAAATGTAAGTTGGATCAAAGTTGAAACATCTCATTGGAACAACATCTGGGAAGACGGGAAGGAGGAGTAGATATGAGTTCAATGACTAGTAAGCGACGCCACTGCTAAACACACCATCCAACGTAGATGCGTGGACTAGATCACAATGATCAGATAACAGTCTTTCATTCTCGCCTAGATGGCTTGTATCACTGTTTCATGACACTGGTTAGTTCAACTTCCAATAAACGGTACATTTCCCTACAAGTTTTGTGTAGTATTCCTAACGTCGGCTGCTGAAAAGAACCATTGAACACGAGACCAAGCTTCCTGCTCTCCTCCCTTGTACCGCATCCGGATATCCTTGATGAGACCAAGCCACATTGCCTCGATAGGCAGAGCAGGCCCGTCTTCTATTCCGTAGCCAGCCGGAGGGTTAGAAGGAAGTATGGAAACACTGTTTTCCGATTAGCATCGTCGTCTAATGGCAAGAAACAGCACCGCACCAATCACCAACTTCAAATGGATGATCTACGTTCTCCCCTTCGTCGATTGCATTCTCAGTAACAATGAACTTTCTATATATTTCCATCGATTCCCACTCAATTTCTGTTGGAGCTTCTGGATCACCCCCGGAAGCTGCATTTTTGCGTTTCGGCTTGTTTTTCCTGGTTCGGGCCATATTGTACAAGAAGGTAGGCAACGAAGTTACGTAAAGAAATCACTGTCAAGCTCGAAAACAACATACCAAGTTCAGACCATTCTTAACATTCCAAATATATTTTAGACGAGAGGGGAATGAATGCTAGCGATACAGTAAATAGTAGATATGCAGTCTATGATTTATGGAGATAATGTGTTGATGTGATTTCCGTAGTTTGTGCTGCAGAAGCATTAGGGTCGGGTAAATGATTGTCTTTTATATACAACGACGAGCCATCGTCTCCTGCACGAATGAGTACAGTATCGCCTTCACGGATTGTACCCTTGAGAAGCTTCTGTGCCAATGGGAATAAAACATCTGTACGAACAACCCGAGCAATGGCTCTTGCACCGTAAAGTTCTGAATAACCTTGCGTCGCTAGCCATCCACGGGCTGACTCGTCAACGTCAAGTGTTATTCGCTTGTTTTTCAATCGTTCTGCAACGTCGTTCAAGCGAAGGGAAACAACTTGGAGAATGGATTGTTTGGAAAGCTTGTTGAATACCAGCATCGAGTCGAGACGGTTGAGAAGTTCTGGAGGGAAATACTCTTGCGTACGCTGGAGAACTTCGTCCCGAGCATCAGGAAGGACGACTCCGTCTTCGTTACACGCACTCTTGTGAGCGAGGATGTCGCTCCCTGTGGCAAGGAATTTGAATATATGCGAATTTCTTTGTAAAAAATTGGGGGGCAACGACGCACCAAGGTTACTCGTCAGACAAATTATTGTGTTCTTGAAGTCGACTTTACGACCTTGACTGTCCGTGACGCTGCCTTCGTCGAGTATCTGAAGCAGGATCATAGCAACATCCTTGTGAGCCTTCTCAAGTTCATCTAGTAAAATGACTGCGTAAGGTTTACGGCGGACTGCTTCTGTGAGCTGACCTGTTGCTTTTGTCAATATCAAGGCTCTCAAAGAGAAAAACACCGATACATACCGCCTTCTTCAAAACCAACATATCCTGGAGCAGCACCGATCAGACGCGAGATAGTGTGTCTATCATGATATTCAGACATGTTGATATTTATCCTATATAGACCATGTCAGAATATGCTTGTGAGCTTCCGAGCTCAATACAGGTACGTACAATCCACGCTGTTCATCGTTGAAAAGGAACCCAGCCAGTGCTTTGCATAGTTCAGTCTTCCCAACGCCGGTGGGACCCAAGAAAAGGAACGAAGCGACTGGTCTGTTGGGAGCTTGAAGACCAGCTCTTGACATTCGAACAGCGTCACTGATGGCTGTCACAACGTGGTCTTGTCCGACTACTCTTTGCCGTAAAGTATCCTCCATCTAGTTCACAAATCGGTAGGCAAAATCAAGTTGTAAATTGTTTACGCACATGAACTAACTTGTCCTTCTCCCCTTTCAACAAGTTCTGGACTGGAATACCTGTGGCCTTCGCCACAACTCTTGCAATGTCGTTTGGGTTTACCCTATCGTGCAGCATTGACAGCGGTCCCTCTCCTTCTACCTCGGCTCCCTCAGAATCCTCCTTCGGCAGTTGTGCCTCTAGTTCTGGAATCGTCGCAAACCTCAACCGACTTGCAAGCTCATACTGCCCTTGCCTTTGCGCCACTTCCAACTGATACTTCGTTTCCTCTAGTCGCTCTTTTAAATTTTTGATCTTATCCAATCTCTCCCGTTCTGCTTGCCAAATAGACGTCAAATGCTGCGCCTCGTCCTTCTTGCGTTTGAGGTCAGACTCGACTTTTTCTCGCCGTTCAACGCTGAATACGTCGGATTCGTTTTTCAAGGACGCGAGTTCGATTTGAAGGGTCATGATTTCGCGGTCGAGGGACTCCAGTTCATCGGGTTTCGATTCCTGAGCCAGACGAAGAGCGGATGCAGCTTCGTCGACAAGGTCGATGGCTTTGTCAGGCAGGTAACGGTCGGAGATGTATCTGGAAGAGTATACGGCGGCTGAATGAAGATGTGAATAAGAGGATGTCGTTTAACAATATGAAACTCACCGGTGACTAAAGCACTATCAGAAATCTCAACACCATGATGAACCTCGTAGCGTGGCTTGAGTCCTCGGAGAATGGATATTGTGGACTCCACTGTAGGCTCATCAATGCTAACGGGTTGGAAACGACGTTCCAGAGCTGCATCTTTTCCGATAGTCTTGCGGTATTCATCAGCTAATTAGGACAGAGGAAGTCAATACAAGCCCAGATCCACAAAAGCCATGTACTTACGGGTTGTTGCACCAACAAGCTGTAAACCCCTTGCGAGAGCAGGCTTGATCATTTGTCCCGCGTCAATACTGCCCTCGGCCTTACCGAGCTGAAACAAAGTGTCTGATATCCAGAGTGAGTATTTTGCCTCTGAAATTCGTTACAGAGATACTTACGAACTTCGTCAATGAAACAAATAACATTTCCCGCTTCGTCTTCGATGTCCCGTATTAAAGCTTTAAATTTCTCCTCGAACTGCCCGCGAATTCCCGAACCAGCCATTATAGCAGACAGATCAATAGAAAGGACCCGTTTATTTTGAAGAGACTGTAAATATAGAAATGAGTATACGTACAATGCGCGCGCTTGAAAAAGACTGAGAGCCATACTTCCGGTACCTCCTTCGCTACAATACGACTAGCCAAACCTTCTAAGATGGCTGTTTTACCAACACCAGGAGGACCTATCAGCACTGGATTGGACTTGGTTCTCCGAGAAAGGACTAGGCCAAAATGAGGTTAGAACGTATACAACCTAAGAACCATAAATTTAGCTTACTTTGAATAGTCCGCCGAATTTCTTCATCTCTGCCAATTGTAGGATCGAGCTTGCCCTCTTTGGCCATCTCTGTGAGGTCAACACTCTGAAGAATGCCTATTCAGCATGTTTCGCTTACATTTGAAAATATCAACGCACATATTCCTTCAAGGCGTCTCCCTTCTTATGTTGGGGGCCAAAGCTAAATCCAGGAAACCCACCACCCCCGCCATTACTACCGCCTGCTCCTCCTGGTGGACCCGAAGCGTAGTTTCGTGCTGACATTACTTGGAATCCATACCGGACAATGGGCACATGCGAATCGCGCCATATGGATCGCGGAAGAAGAGGAGGAGCGAGAGAACGGCGAGCACCCAATCTTAACATTGCTCTTGAAGTTATAGGGTTCATGGCAGCAGATGAGTGGAAGATTAGTATTATAAAATTGGGTATAATATACAACTTGTCCGAATCTTCCTAGAACGTTGGAGAAAGTACGAGAAACGTTAATGTAAAAAATAAGCGCCCAGGATACGGCTGGCCTCAGGCCTCAGTCTCGCCCTGCACGTACCCTGTGTAATGTCGGGCTGGAAATTATACATAGTAATGTATGTATAATTACTGGTCCCGCTTGTACTGTTTATTATTCTCTATAAGATTCGTACTCCGTTCCAATGCCATCGCCCTCATATTCGCATTGTCCTTACGACCTTCACGAGAAGGAGAAACATTCCGTTCACAATCATTGGCATCATGTCGCCCCCTTGGTGAAGAGGGGGGCGGTGTCCTTGGAGGGGTCCTCAGAGCAGGCGGTGTACCCCTGCTATTTCCCCTCAAAAGCGAGGCGGTTCGAGTATGTTTAGGTTCGGGTTCAGGTTTCCGCCAAAACATCACCCAGGCCCAGAACTTGTGTCTCCACCTGGCCGCCCGTTCCTCTCTTTCTTTAAGCTCTCGCTTCCGCTCAAAAGCAGCCCGGTATCTCTCATAACTTTCCCGAAAGCCTCTATCGATGCGAGAGGAGAGAATCAATTCGCCACGAGGGTTGAGAGTAGGTGGAATAGGAGATATTGGAATCATGGTAGATGTAGAATTGGATGAGGAGCGTTTAGTGGGGGTTGAATTGTGCGGTGACGGAGAAGGCGAACGGGAGGATCTGGGTGTACGAGAGCCAGGCCCTCTGATGGGTGTACTGGAGCGACTAGAATTACGCAAACCCATTTGTGTAGTTGATGTCGAAGGATTCGACACATCTGAGGTAGTTGTCAAAGAACTAGGTCTGGGGAAAAGGAACAAAAGAGGGTTCCAATAACAGAACTGAAATTTCGACCTCAGCGGCGGTTTTCGCACATTGAGATAGATATTGAACGATCGGAGGGCTTTGTTGGTATGTGGAACATATCTGAGCACCGGAATTAGTACGACAGAAATAAGAAGCGTGGAACAAGGACATTGCCTAGATTTCCGGAAGACAGGAATATCCATAGAGCACCTGGAACTTACTTGTTCGCATAGGCAATCTTCTCGCTATACATACCGCTGGCGAAGAATAGCACCAGCGTAGTGACGCTGACAAATAACAGACCAGTGGTAAGGTAGGGATGGATCGTAGCTTTTCTCGGGAATGGTTCTTCATCCAATCTATTCCAGCTATCCAGATTCCAGTCCAGTTTTTTTGCCAGGATTTCCAGACCGATTGAGGAATGTGGATCTCGTTGTGAACTTGAGAGATCAAGGGGAAAGAGACCAAGACGTTGAAGAAGCCATGTGTAGGGTATGGCTAGCAGTGATGCTTCGGGCGAGACAAGGACTTCATATAATAAAAAGGTAATCACAGTAAAGAGTTGGACTAGGAACACTGTCGGACCAGGGAAGTTGGTATAAGTATAACTCGAGTAACAATAGCATAACACTCACACTGATACCTCTGTTTCCGCTTCTGCAAGCTAGCTGCGTTGGATTTAAGGCGTTCTTCAAATAATATGAGATCGCGGTACGTTGTTGAATCATTCGGTGGAAACAGAAACGGTGTTAAAGTAGTTGGGGAGACGGAATTGGACGAAGAAATAGAAGAGGATGGAAGAGACATTGAGCCCGACCCTACGCGCGTGTGCTTAGCGTTTATTTGGATGAGATAAGATAAGTACAACAGTAGATAAACGTCACAAACTCAAAGCTTGTTGGAGCCACTGCCAGGCGAGAAATCCTGGCGCAGTGTATATGACTTTTCCTTTTCTGCCTGGTACTTCAAATTTGAAAGCCCTATTGAACGTACTAGGTTCGTTCCTGTTCTTTCTCTGTCATACATTCGTAATGAATTCACTTCTTCAGAATCTTTCGGTGCTCAATTGCAGGTGGTATGCTTGCTTAGTTATGCATATGCATTATAAAGCGGCTATCGGTGTTGAGTGACTGTGTATAAAACATCTCTCGAGTTCGATTTATACCAGTATAAAATCCCACTATCCCTCTTCTAATGCCTACGAAGAAACTAGTGCTGATCATCGGTGCTACTGGCATTCAAGGAAGGCCATGTGTGTCTGCTATGTTAGCACGACAAGATGATGGAAAACCCTCTCCTTACTCTGTAAGAGTGCTTACACGATTTCCAACGAGCGAACAGGCACAAGGCCTTGCCTCTTTGGGTGCAGAATTATTCCAAGGTTCTTGCTTCCATACTACTTCATGAAAATATCCGCTCAGCATGTAGTTATGTAGGCAGCTTTGAAACCCTAGAAACTGTCGCCTGCGCAATGGAAGGGTGTTATGGAGTCTTTGTGAATACGGACACGTACTCTGTTGGCCAGCAGAAAGAGATCTACCTTGCTATCAAGATGTTCGAACAAGCACACCGTGTCCATCTCATGAGACATTTCATCTGGAGTGGTCTAGATTACGGTAGCAAGGTTGGTCTTACTGAACTACGAATTCAGAGTTCACCGACTTCCAACCATCCATAGTTTGGCAAATTCGATCCAAAATATCATACCGTACATCTAGATGGCAAAGGAATTGTTAGCGATTTTTTGAGGTCGCAGGATTCGATCCCCAGCGGAGACTTCTTAACGTGGTCCATCGTAACGACTGGACCATACATTGAAAATCTTGGGGGTGTATGTTTAACCTATTTGAGTTGTCCTTATATTTTGACATTCCCTTTCCACTAGGTGCTCCTTGGTCCGCTCGCAGAGCGCGAGAACGGCGCAGTACTTTTCGCTCTTCCTGTCGGAGATGGGCATGTCCCCTGCATTAGTTTAGAGGACATCGGTTGGTGGGTACGTTACACCTTCGACCACCGTTCCGAAACCTCGGGCCAAGAACTCAAAATTGCGACGGAAATGATGACTATGGACCAACTCGTCGAAACCTTTACGAAGGTGACGGGAATTCCTGCAATTCGCAAAAGAATGTCAGTTGAGGAATATCTCGCTAGGTACCCTCATACGAATCGACCTATTATGAGAGGAGACTCAGGAGAGAAAGGCCCTACCATAAGGGAAACGTATGCTGGGATGTTCAGAGTTTGGGGAGATAATCTTTTGACGAGGGACATGGACTGGATTCGTCGAGTCCATCCCACTGGATATACGTTGGAGAGCTGGATCAGGGAGAAGGGCTACGATGGCACTCTTTCTCCCGGCCTTAGATTTTTCGAGAGTAAGAAGTAAGCCAACTTTTGTGCAGTAAATTGATACCCCATAGATGCTACAATGTACATAGATTCACGATATAAATAATGGGAGGTCGTATTAGTCGTGTAATTGGCATTTTAGCCAGTGCCGCCTTGAGCGTCTTTCCTCTGTCTTCATTGTTAATTTGTAATGTTCTGAGCATAATTTGGCACTTGGTGCTCCTGTATTGTTTACCGCTCATCGCGGTGGCTGGTGGAACTTCGCGGGACCAGTCCCCGGCAAGACGGACATATTTTCAAGATATCATTGACACTATAGATCATCAGGTCGACGTCTATGCCGAAAGAATGTTGACTGACATATAGAGATTCACTGCGAGCCGAAGGGAGCAAGGGAATCAAAGTACTGTATCTGACAAGACAATCTTTTTATGGACGGTTTCGACCATCATGCCGCAAAAGAAGATACGCCAAACCAGATATTACGAGACCAAGACCAATTATAGTTTTCGATCCTACGACGGATACTTCGTGTTCGACCTAGAAGAAAGTATAACCTTTATGTCAGTGGTGAATGATGGAGGGCAAAGATCTGTCGGAACTCACTACAGACGCAAACGGCGACAAGATCGGAATTGTGAAATGTGCCCACTGACTCCGTGTGCTAGTATCTTTTCGTCCTCCGTGGATCAATGTAAGTTGTGAGAAGAAGGTCAGGAAGGTGATCGTGAAAAGGACACCAAGGAGAGTGATCTAAATACAGAAATGGTCATCGCAATCGTGAAGGAAAAAGATCTGAGATAGAGGTCAACAACATACTAGTAACTTCTCTAACTTCGCCAACCTTTCATCGTACAACTTGGTCAACTGAGCGATTTCGGTCTGCGGTCCATACTATGTTAAATACCAAACAGTTGCCATCAACAAGTCAATAACTACTTACAGCTTTCTTCGTTTCTTGACTGACAGTAACATTCTGCAAATTCTCGGAATGCTCTATCCCTGCTGCCAATAAAGTTTCTGCCGTCAACGCACGAGCGGCCCAATAATGGACTGATTTGGAATGAGGGTATAGATTCAACGGTTTCGTCTTTGTGGATGTGTTTAAGTCAAGAGATGGGGCTGAGGTCAATGCAGGCGTTGACGACAAATAAGATACACTGGATGAAGTAGCTGAGGCTAATGCAATTTGCATCGTATTGGAGATACGTTTCCCTGGTTCCTCGGATGATGAGACAGTGGTAGCTCTAGGTATTGCGACGTTCCTTGTCGACGAGTACATGAGGGTATTTGGAGCAGAATTGCCCTTGATTGGCAGTATAGCAGGCATACCACTATCTGGTTTCGACTTTTTGACCAACTTAGCCATTGTTGCAATAGTGGTTGATAGAATTTGGATGTAATCGATAGGTCTGGACCTGCACTGTGGATTTGAGAGAGAATTATCTATATGACTTGAGCGCACCTTTCACCTATATTCTAGTAGATCCTAGCATTCAAGCTCAAGCCCAAACGTAGGAGCAATTTACATAGTTCTGCACGAAGATGTTCAACGTACTCAAAATGGGAATCGCAACACGTGAGCGCATTTCAGTAATGACGAAGGAATTTGCGTAAACCTCGCGTTATCTTCCGAGCGCAATTATAGACGTCTTTCTCATCTACCACCATGTTCTCTCTTGTTCGAACTACTTTACGACCCTCTCTGGCGCAACGTGCGGCCCGTGCCTTCGCTGCTCCCAGTGCTTCCGCCTTGCTTCATACACTCCCGGAGCTTCCCTATGCTTATAATGTACGTTTCGAGGCATGCAATTTAGCAGTTACTGACTATTTTTTGTTAACATAGGCTCTCGAACCCTTCATCTCGGAAGAAATTATGACGCTTCACCACCAAAAGCATCATCAAACTTATGTCAACGGATTAAACGCAGCGGAAGAATTATACGCCAAATCCCCTTCTGTCAAAGAACAAATCACTTTGCACGCAGCACTGAAATTCAATGGTGGAGGTATGAGATCAATGCTTTCGTCTTCCGATGTGGCCGTTGAATATCGTGATATAGGTCACATAAACCACACCCTGTTCTGGAAAAACCTGGCACCTGCGAGCGCAGACGGAGGAAAGCTCACCGACGGACCTCTAAAAACCGCGATTGAGAGTGACTTTGGTTCTGTCGATAACTTCAAAAAAGTTTTCAGTGCAAAAACGGCTGCTATCCAAGGAAGTGGTTGGGGCTGGCTTGTGCGTAGTCCTTGCTGGATCGGTTGACCTTACTGGCTCATGAAGGCTATATGATCAGGGTTACAATTCCGATACGAAGAAGTTGGAAATTGTCACCACTGCGAATCAAGACCCTCTCCTCTGTGAGTTATGCCATGCTGTATCCACTATGTTGGGTTATTTATTTATACTTCTTCCTAGCCCATACTCCACTCATTGGCATCGATATCTGGGAGCACGTAAGTTGGCACTTACTATTAATCGAAGACTGCGTTGGTGTTGACTATACCAACCATGCCTCATAGGCCTTCTACTTACAATACAAGAACGTGAAGCCAGACGTATGTCGTGTGTTCCCTAACGTTCACAGTTCACTGACATATTCACCTTAATTTTCAGTATCTCAATGCCATTTGGAATGTAATCAACTTCAAGGAGGCTGAGAAACGCTTGGTGGAAGTCCAGTAAATTAGCAATGTCGGTTATCCCTTCAGGTATCAGCTCCATGTACTTGTAACATGACGATAAAAGACAGGCTACATAGAAAATCTATAAAGTTTTATTGGATGAATTAAATGATGTCAATGAAAGCGCGCGCTTGACGTCATATCCTACGCGTACTCCAAAATGCAAAGTATATAAAAGCGCTTCGACGACCAGATTTCTCCATTATTCCTAAAGAACTCCTACGCCCTCAGTATCCTCTCATAGAAATGTCTGGAAGCATGCAATCCAATGTTGGAAATTCTCAGATCTACAATGATAACGAGCAAAGGTGCGTTTCTGTGATTTCAAGATTGGTACTGGGTTTGACCTCCACGTATTGTCCAGAACTTATAAGGCATCAGAAGCCGATCCGAGAGAGAGATATGAATTTGCACCGAAGAACGCACACAATGATCTCGACTCAAAGTAAGATTTAATTAATGTTATATACTTTCTTCACATCGCTCACTTCTGCTTCACAGAGACGAACGCAGCCTCGGAAACCGTCTAGCTTCCGCGCAGGAACACGGCCTTGACAACACCAGTAACAAGACTAAAGATACTGTAACAGACCCTCTGAAACCAGCACAGATGAATGGGAACGAGCCATCGAAAGGTGCGAAGATCGACGCGGAGTTGCAGAGGGAGGAGGAAGATCTACTCAGAAACAAAGGAAAAATATGATTGATCATGAACGTTCGAGCCACGAAAATCATCTGTATCCTTGACACAAGATTGTAAACATTGTACACTTCATAATTTTAGACAACCTTTGGGAAAGCAGTGGTGAATGCCGCATATCATATGTATACATGTACATGTATCGAAGTGTTAGGTCTACAGAAAGTAAGCAATACAGTGTCAAAGCTATAAATACAGTCACTATGAGATGGTGCGCGGTAGTAGACAATTTTTTGACAATTGCCTGAATTACGGGGTACAAGTTCCAACGCCTTTGAACGGTTGTGTACATTGGGTCATAGCATAGGTGGTGTCATTCAATCTTTAGGTCTGTGCCAAATTCTCCATGATCATCATCGATAGACGACTGTTTTCTTTTCCCGCGACGCGACCCAGAAGTGCTTTCGGTAAGCGAATTAGGAGAGTCTTTCGTCCGCCGCTTCCGCTCAGTTTCACGGATATTAAGCCGGATACCATATCGCGATATGAGCTACAAAAATAAAGAGGGGAGGTTTAATAAAGCCGAGACTTAGATACGAAGACGGTCCAACCTTCGTGAGTTCAGTAGATGCTCTGAGTCCAGGGAATTCCTTCGTGGAATACACACGAAAGGGTCCGCCATAGCATTCCGCCTGAATAACCCTGTCCTCATGTCCTTCGGCCTTGGAAAATAGATCGAACATGCGGTAGCGGAGTAGAAATGTACCCTCGTTTTTAACAGCGAGGTCCTTGCCACAGGGAAAGAAGAATATGCATAAGCATGCATGTTGATGAGAAAGCTGAGATCTTTGATTGCACTTACTGAAAACACAAAAATTAAAGCCCTACTCCCCTCGTAATCTATAAACTGGGGTTGCACAAAAGTCGCACCAACTAACGCATCCGTCATCTTAGAAGACTCTGTAACTGGGATGTGCCCTGTCCAGTGAACAATATCACTAGGGTGTGCCGTTCGCGAGGGACTTCCTCGTCTACTACCTATGGAGTATGCCGAGGAAGTAGTCAACGGAAGACCTTGAATAGATGATCCAGGGGTGTATCCATGAGAATCGTAAGATACGGGACCATAGTGACTTGAAGCGATCGTAGTGGAAGAGGACGGATTGAACTTTCTTGGACCCGATTTTGTTGTAGGTGAGCCCAGCGATACGGCATCGATGACGGGAAAAAGATCAACGGTACACAACAATCCTAGTATTTGAATCTCCCTACACGACTAGCATATTGCGACCGCTAAAGCATGTAAGAGTGACCGACTCACTCACTCGAACGTGAGCTCTCGCACCCCGTCTGGCGCTGTTTCATCCAAGACTTCAAAGAATTTTAATACGACCACAGGCGGTGGGTCAAGTGGTCGCCGGTCGACGCGAGCATACCTACAGACGTTGATAATCAGTGGATAAGGAAGAGAAGAAGGCGCGTACTTTCGGCCAAGGTCAGCTTTCTGAATTTCACACAGCTCACTACGAATGATTTTCCCAGCAAATTGGCCACACTGAAACCGAATAGGTAATGAACATAAACCGATTCCTGTTGGATAGGCGACATCAGTCATCTGCTGAGGCGGTGGAATACAAGCGGTGCTGGAGTTTTCGGAACGCCGAAAGGTGGAATGGTGGATGCGATCATAAGATAGGCCGCCAGGATGGTGGTTATGGGAGGCAGGGTACATGGTTGAGGGGAAAATGATGAGTGGCTCTTAGGAAAATAGACGAGTTTCATAAAGTGGCATAGGTAATCCTTGAGTTGTGTAAGATGTGAATGGCTGTAATAGTAAGAAGCCTAAGGTGAGGACAGAGTACTGAAGCTTGAGGACTTTAAAGCCAGCACCTGTGGCCCTGGGCATTTTGAGTTCCTGGATAGATCAATATCCTAATCGGGTAGGTACCACCCACGGAGACGGATGGAAATTAAGCTTGCCTCGGGCCGACTCCCAGTTCTTTGGTTGTCACAAAATCATGGGAGTGCGCCATGTACCGGTTGTGCGTACTGGTCCAAGCCTATCAAATCTTTGACTGGAATGGCGTCTGATGTTCACTATCTGCAGCAACATTCATTGAAAGAGTTATTGCTGTGACCTGTCCCTTGCCACAGGTCGTATGACCCGGAAGGCTGGACACGTTTACGACAGTATTTACGGAGGGAACTATCGCGGCACCAAAAGCAAAAGATCGAAGAGAAGGTCCTCAAATGGAAAGCAGCATTTGTGTTCTCCTTACAGAATCTTACTCGATGCCTTCGATGATGTCGATGAAATTGTAGAACGGATGAGAATCGAACGATACGGAAGTTCAACCCCACTATTCACTTCAAAAAACATGGGGGGTCTGTGTCTAAAGGTAATAGCGCAGCAGACCCAGAAAACTCTGAAGGAGTGCTGGACAAAAAAAAAGGCTGTTCAAAACACAAACTGGAAGTTTGAAAGAAGGTTACTAGTTGAGATACTCTTTGCTTACAGAAATCCTGAGGGATGATATACTATCATATATCATTTAAGTTTGTGTTCCAGGAAAAGGTTGATCTGAAATGCGGATATTAACTGAAACGACTAACACACACACGGGTGATGATATTGGAGGGTAGTATTCTAGCCTTTGTCACTTGGTCCTTCGAGATGATTTGACCAAGGAAAGGAAGCAGACTAAATGCGACCAGGCATCTAAAAGAGGAGTGCCCTGATGGCTCGCGGAACTTTAGATAACGTCCAGAAGACGGTACAGTACCTAGACCAGGTCTGTAAGATGCGACCACATGAGATGTTTTTGTATATCGGTCGTTTGTGACATGGCAGGGAACATATGCATCGAGGGAGCGATTTGCTTAGGTTTCCGCAGACGCCGCTTGCTTCGATTCTTGGGGCACTAGCTAATCTGTCATATTAGATTTGGGGGCTTCCTATGTTACGCGGAGAACTAAAGATAATTCGGACAGGGGATGAAAAGTGGCACTGTGGCAGATACATTTTATTGGTCCGGGCTGACAAGGGTGATGATGATTGACTCTGCTGGAGTCTCTCGAGGTGACACCCCTCACAGTTGGTGAACATAAGCCAATGTATATGCATGTTCAAACATTCATAAGTGGCAGTTATGTCAGCTCACGAACGGTACCAGTAGATGTCCAGGGAAAACACTGCCTGCTTAATCGGCGAGAAAAGCAGCGGCGGTACGTACATCTATCGGGAACATTGTTGTACCTGCGATAGAGTTGAAACATCGAACAGCTTCTGAATATGACGACAGACTTCAGGTTATTAGACCCAGAATCTGCTGATGTTTCAAATGATATCTGAACTTCAAGCAGGAAAATTGGAGTTATGTGTACTTTGGTGGATTTTTAAAACCTGGGGGGCATGTACAGGCCGGAATCCATAAGAGGGAGGGATATTTTCATTTAGTAGGGAGCATGATAGGTTACATTAGAATTGAACTATAATAGACCGCATCTGCAAAACCTGGAAACTCGCCTTATAGCTGAAAGCAACCGGGAGCGCTATCCAGCTGCAAAAACATTCAGAGCAGTTTGTAAGAACCTGCTCTGAGGGCTCTAGGTGCTCGGGAGCACACTCAGTTGCTCTCAGGTAGCCGAATTTACATGATTCACGGATGACCTGCTTAACCTTAAACTAGAGTGTTTGACGCCTGCCGCTTGCGGCCTTTTGACAGTAGGCAGGTTAAAATTGGAAACGCATCAGAAATAGTTGCTTTAGATTCGCAGGCCAGAATTTACGAGAGGGAAAATTTGAAGGGGGAGAAAAAGTTCGTTCAGTCATGAGTTTTTGATGAAGGTTGTGAGGCGTGGGAAAATGAAAATGCGGTACACAAGGATACACACGGCGTGGTTCGCTAGCGTCATACGGTCTAATTCTTTCTTCCCCACCGCTATCAATGCCCGCCAGACCTGGACGCGGCAGTCAAGAGGGCTACCATTCCTCCTCACCACCTTCTGTTGATGCTCACCATCTTGATCCTTTTAGCTCAACGCAAGGAGCCCACTCGCAACAACGGTACTACGACAATGAGTCTGTCGATGACAACAGAAGAGATACATATACCTCAGATGGTAGCGGTGGACCGCTTCATGAGCAAGCATATTATGACCAGAACACCCCCTATGACCCATATCGTAAGAATACAAGTTCTTTGCCTTTTCGTCAAATTTCTCATCTATATGCAGCTACTCACGATCCTGATTCTGACGGCGACGTTTATGGCCAGCGGTATGCCCCTTCAGCGGAGTCTTTGGGTCCTCGAATGAACTCAGACTTTACATCGACGCCAACAATTGTGGATTACTCCACTGGAGCCCGCGACTCTTATCCAGCATGGTCCTCAGACCGTCAAATTCCCTTGTCCAAGGAAGAAATTGAGGATATATTTTTGGATCTTACTCAAAAGTTCGGCTTTCAGCGGGATTCGATGCGCAACATGGTGAGTTGATTAGCTTCTTCATTCTAACTTTTCTCACTCTTCACGTTTCTAGTTCGACTTCCTCATGCAATTGCTCGACAGTAGAGCTTCTAGAATGTCACCAAATCAAGCTCTACTCACACTTCATGCCGATTACATTGGTGGGCACAACGCCAACTATCGCAAATGGTACTTCGCGGCACAACTAGACCTTGACGACGCAATTGGCCAAGTTCAGAACCCCGGTCTCAACCGCTTGAAATCGAAACGTGGTGGAGGCAAACGGCCCCCTCATGAAAAGTCACTGTCCACTGCATTGGAGCGATGGCGTCAGGCAATGAACAACATGTCGCAGTATGACCGTCTCCGCCAAATTGCGTTATACTTGCTCTGTTGGGGTGAAGCGGCCCAAGTTCGCTTTGTACCAGAATGTCTTTGCTTCATTTTTAAGTGTGCAGACGATTACTACCGGTCTCCTGAATGCCAGAACAGGATTGAACCAGTTCCGGAGGGTTTATATCTACGAGCAGTTGTGAAGCCGTTATACAGGTTCATTCGGGACCAAGGATATGAAGTGCAGGATGGAAAGTTTGTGCGGCGAGAGCGGGATCATCAAGACATCATTGGATATGACGACGTAAATCAGCTCTTCTGGTATCCTGAGGGCATTGCCAGAATCGTCCTCAATGACAAAACGAGGCTTGTCGATCTCGCGCCTTCTCAGCGATTCATGAAATTTGACCGGATTGACTGGAATCGGGCCTTTTTCAAAACTTACTACGAGAAGCGCTCATTCGGTCATCTTTTGATCAACTTCAACCGTATATGGGTCATTCACATTTCGGTCTTTTACTTTTACACTTCCTTCAACTCGCCCACCATCTATGATGTTAATGGTGTGTCCACTCCTGCGATGACCTGGAGTGCTGTCGCTTTGGGAGGTGCTGTTGCCTCTATCATCATGATACTTGCCACTCTTGCCGAATTCTCCTACATTCCCACGACTTGGAACAACACTTCACACTTGACTCGTCGGCTTGTCTTCCTTCTGGTTACCCTTGGATTGACCTGTGGGCCGACATTTTACATTGCCATCGCTGTACATAACGGCTCCGCTGGTCAATTAGCACTTATTCTCGGTATCGTTCAATTCTTCATCTCCGTGGTGGCTGTTTTGCTGTTTTCCATAATGCCATCTGGTCGCATGTTCGGAGATCGCGTTGCTGGAAAGTCGCGAAAATATCTTGCCAGCCAAACCTTCACTGCGTCGTACCCGTCGCTCTCCAGCGGACCCCGTTTAGCCTCCTTTGTCTTGTGGATCCTCGTTTTCGGTTGCAAGTTCGTCGAGTCGTACTTTTATTTGACTCTTTCGTTCCGAGACCCGATTCGTGTCATGGTCGGGATGAAGATACAGGGATGCACCGACAAATACTTTGGAAACGGTCTTTGCACCAACCAGGCTGCTTTCACCTTGACAATTATGTATCTCATGGACTTGGTTCTATTTTTCCTTGACACTTTCCTCTGGTATATCATCTGGAATACTGTGATGAGTATAGGACGAAGTTTTTTCTTGGGCTTGAGTATTTGGACACCGTGGGAAGACATTTTCACTAGACTCCCGAAACGGATTTACTCGAAGCTGCTTGCAAGCCAGGACATGGAAGTCAAGTATAAACCAAAGGTAAGATTTCAGTATTCATATGATGTAAGCATACGATGTCATGTCTGCTATGTTAGGTCCTTGTGTCACAAATTTGGAACGCCATCATTATCTCCATGTATCGCGAGCACTTACTCTCCATCGATCATGTTCAGAAATTACTTTATCATCAAGTAGAAACGGGTGATGGTGGAAAACGAAGTCTGCGAGCTCCACCATTTTTCATTTCACAGCGGGACAAAGGATTCAAAGGCGAATTTTTCCCTCCTGGCAGCGAAGCTGAACGTCGCATTTCGTTTTTTGCCCAATCAATGACTACAGAGATGCCTTCACCCCTGCCTGTGGATGCAATGCCTACTTTCACAGTCTTGACACCTCATTACAGCGAAAAGGTAGTGCCTTATGTATGGATTGTGATGCGCAACTGATGTCTTCTAGATCTTATTCTCGCTCCGAGAAATCATTCGTGAAGAAGACAAAATGTCGCGTGTAACTGTTCTGGATTATTTGAAACAGCTTCACCCCGTCGAATGGGAGAATTTCGTTAAAGACACCAAGATCCTGGCTGAAGAGTCTGCGATGTTCAATGGAACGAACCCGTTCAGTGGCGATGAGAAGGCTCAGGCGAAGGTGGATGATATTCCTTTCCACTTCATCGGCTTCAAAAGTGCTGCTCCTGAATTTACCCTCCGTACTCGTATCTGGGCTTCACTCCGTGCACAAACGCTTTACCGCACAGTATCTGGCATGATGAATTATTCCAAAGCGATCAAACTTATGTATCGTGTCGAAAACCCCGAAGTTGTTCAGGTTTTCGGTGGTAACACCGATAAACTCGAACGTGAGCTCGAACGCATGGCTCGCAGGAAGTTCAAGTTTGTGGTATCCATGCAGCGTTATTCAAAGTTCAACAAGGAAGAGCAAGAGAATGCTGAGTTCTTGCTTCGTGCTTATCCGGACCTCCAAATCGCATATTTGGAAGAAGAACCCCCCAGGAAGGAAGGAGGCGATCCACGAATCTTCTCTGCTCTTATTGATGGCCATAGCGAATTCATTGCGGATACCAGTAGGCGTCGGCCGAAATTCAGAGTCGAATTGCCGGGAAACCCTATTCTCGGCGATGGGAAATCGGACAATCAAAATCATGCCATCATCTTCTATCGTGGCGAGTATCTGCAGCTCATCGATGCCAATCAAGACAACTATCTTGAGGAGTGTTTGAAGATTAGGAATATTCTCGGCGAGTTTGAAGAATGTGGTGTGTCTAGCCAAAGCCCGTACGCTCAATGGGGACATAAGGATTTCAAAACTGCTCCTGTTGCCATCGTTGGTGCACGCGAGTACATCTTTTCTGAAAACATTGGTATCCTCGGCGATCTTGCTGCTGGCAAGGAACAAACATTTGGTACATTGTTTGCCAGGTCCATGGCTTGGATTGGTGGAAAGCTTCATTACGGTCATCCCGATTTTCTTAATGCTCTCTACATGAACACTCGGGGTGGGGTTTCGAAGGCTCAGAAGGGTCTACATCTGAACGAAGATATCTACGCTGGTATGAACGCATTCGGTCGTGGTGGACGTATCAAGCATACCGAGTATTTCCAGTGCGGGAAAGGGC
The DNA here is from genome assembly GCF_021015755.1 of Lentinula edodes. Lineage (NCBI taxonomy): Eukaryota > Fungi > Basidiomycota > Agaricomycetes > Agaricales > Omphalotaceae > Lentinula > Lentinula edodes. The sequence goes on from NW_025764343.1 coordinate 409,933, forward strand.
GTGATCTTGGTTTTGGTACCATCCTAAACTTCCAAACCAAAATCGGTACGGGTATGGGTGAACAGATGCTTAGTCGAGAGTATTACTATTTAGGTACTCAATTGCCCATCGACCGTTTTTTGACGTTTTACTATGGTCATCCCGGATTCCATATCAACAACATGCTGGTCATCCTCTCGGTGCAAATATTTGTTGTGACTAGTAGGTCAATCTAGTGGTCATCTCTCATAGTACTGACTGTCATTTGCTAGTGGTGTTCATTGGAACTTTAACAAGTTCTGTCTCCGTTTGTCAGTACACGAGTTCCGGTCAACTTATCGGCGGTCAAACGGGATGCTATAACTTGTTCCCTGTATTTCAATGGATCGAACACCGTATCATCAGTATCTTCTTGGTATTCATGATTTCATTTTTGCCCCTTTTCTTGCAAGGTATGTTTGTGCTCTTCCTGCATCCATAGTGTACGAATACATTTGCTGACTTCTTATCGTTTTTTCGTTCTTAGAACTCATTGAACGCGGTACATGGAAGGCCATTTTCCGATTAGCGAAGCAATTTGGTTCATTGTCCCCTGCTTTCGAAGTGTTCTCAACCCAAATCTACACCCATTCAATCCTCAGTAATTTGACGTTCGGAGGAGCACGGTACATCGCGACTGGACGTGGTTTCGCAACAAGCAGGATAACCTTCAACATACTGTACTCCCGTTTCGCTGGTCCTAGTATTTATCTGGGAATGCGAACGTTAATCATGTTGCTCTATGTCACCCTTACGCTTTGGACACCATGGATCATCTACTTCTGGGTTTCTATCATTGCGCTCTGTGTGTCGCCCTTCCTATTCAACCCTCATCAGTTCGTCTTCTCCGATTTCGTGATTGATTATAGGTAAGGTTCATCCCATCTTGGTTGTGTCGCGCTAATCGTTCTGTCTGAAGGCAATTCCTTCGTTGGATGTCTCGTGGTAATTCGCGTTCACACATCAACTCCTGGATTGGGTACTGTCGTTTGTCGCGAACAATGATCACAGGTTACAAAAAAAAGAAGCTCGGACATCCTTCAGAAAAGCTTTCTGGCGACGTGCCTCGTGCGACTTGGAGGGCCGTCCTTTTCTCTGAAGTCGTCTTTCCCATTGTGATGGCCATCCTTTTCGTCATTGCGTACATGTTCGTGAAATCTTTCCCAGTGAATGGTACTCAACCGCCTTCACCATTGATTCGTATCGCTGTTATCTCGTTGGGACCTATCGTTTGGAATGCTGCTGTGTTGTTGACACTTTTCTTGGTCTCTCTGTTCCTTGGCCCAATGTTGGACCCGCTCTTCCCAATGTTTGGATCTGTGATGGCGTTTATAGCCCATGCTCTCGGTGCGCTAGGAATGATTGGATTCTTCGAGTTCCTGGTAAGCGTTTATACTTAGATTGTGACATTCACTAACTTTTTTGTCAACGCTCAGTGGTTCCTCGAACTTTGGGACGTTTCACATGCTGTCCTTGGTCTCATCACCGTCATCGCAATTCAACGCGCGGTCCACAAAGTTCTCATTGCCGTTTTCCTTTCACGAGAATTCAAGCACGACGAAACGAATCGCGCCTGGTGGACTGGAAGATGGTATGGGCGAGGGCTTGGAGCCCACGTTATGTCTCAGCCCGCTCGTGAATTTGTGGTCAAGATTATCGAACTTTGCCTATGGAGCTCAGATTTAATCATCGGACATGTCCTATTGTTCATGCTGACTCCTCCTGTGCTGATCCCCTACTTTGATCGTGTGCATGCCACGTTGCTATGTATGTGTTGTTCCTTGCTCTTTGAAACGGCGAGCTCATGTCTTTCAGTTTGGCTACGTCCGTCGAAGCAAATACGGGCACCGTTATACTCCATCAAGCAAAAACGACAACGTCGTTGGATAGTAAGTGATCAGGATTCTTACTTGTTTGTATGCTTCATGGCCGACTGGTTTTCAGATTATTAAATATGGTACTATCTATATCCTTGTCCTTGTCATCTTTATAGCATTAATAGCTATACGTGAGTGGCCCTCATCATCCAACTTTTTTTTTGTGGTTTTCTCACAAGCACTTCGTAGCTGCCATCTTCCGGACGGCTCTCCACCTCAACTGTTCACTCTGCAACAGTATTTAATGTACATTGGATATAGTACCTTCAACGCTTTACGATCAACGACCATTTGATATAATACACCCATCATAGACTTTCTACTACGCATTGTACTCAGCTGTCTTCATATGCTAACTCCGTTTCATGGACTCTTCCCTTCTTTGGTCGTTTTTCGTCGTCGTCAGGCAATCCATAGCCTATTCATTCCATGCGGACATACCATATTGTACTGAAATATCCATATACAGTTTCTTGGTCCTTTAGCAAACAACGGAAACGCTCAGAGTATGGTCGGGAGTAACGTGCTTATTTCGGACTGCTTTAGACTCCTGTGTTTTCTTACCTTCCGAAATGCATGATACGGAAATAAATTTTGCCTGGCAGGAACCCATAGGTCAAAAGCAGATTCAATCTTGAATTCCGAACGAATTTACTAATGAGAACAGCGGTGGAAATTGAGAGGTAGCAGATGGTAGCCGGGTGGAATTTGAGTGGTTGGTTCATTTTCTTTGAATATCATCAACTTTACCCTCTTCCACCTCGCGCTTGCAGCGTATGGAATTCGAACTTACACAAGGATTGCTGGAACGTGATATTTGAAGGTGACGTCGACTACATACGATTGCATTCATTCGGGTTTCCCTTTCATTTAACCGCTTATGTTTTCCTCATCCTGGATCCATCCAGATCCATCCGACCCACAATAAGTACTACAGCGACAGGTTATGAAGAGGGTAAACATGAAAATAGGCGTAGACCGTGTTTCCATCAGCCGTCGCTTGCGCGTTAAAACCTAACCTTCTCTCGGCTTCTCTCATAACCTTCTAGCCTCATCCATCGCCGTAATAAAATGGCTAGTGCTTTCTAGCGCAACTAAGAGTGGATCATGAGGGCTCAAGAATCATCTGCTACTGTTTCGCCCTATTACACATGCCAACAATGCCGAAGGTTGGATTAGGTCGTCAGGCAGGTTCCAGCTCCATCTTGTGATTCTTTTGTTCCCCTTCCCAGATCAGCAACGGCAAGTTTCTTTTAATAACTGAAAGGAATAGGGTTTCGGACCTTGATGATATATGATGTAGGCATGGTGGAGATGATGTAGGAGGATATAGGTGATATACTTGGGATGACACGTATGCGGTACACCTCAAGGTACACTTTGTTTTTCAAGTTAATATACCGTCAGTGGTCACGCATCCGCATGAAAGCTAGCAGGGGTAGTGCATGGCACGTCCTCTTCTTTCGATTTGAATTTCGATGGATCTAAGTCTGGGTAATATGATTTAAAAGGTAGGCCTCTCGAGAAGAAGGGGGTTCAACTTCTGCAAGGAGTTTTCCCTCTACCGGCGTTCTCGAGTGTTCTCTCTCTGTCTTTCTGTCAACTTTCATCTTCAACCTGCTTTGAACCATGAAGTTCACCACTGCTGCCTCTCTCGTCTCGGTCGGTTTGGTGTCCACCGTTGATGCTGCTAGGACTTTCACGGTGAGTTCTCCACACCTTAACTTTGGCATGGTCAGTTATAATGTACTGACTACCGTTCGGATTTTTTTTCCCTGTAGGTCTATAACGGATGTCCTTTCACGATCTGGTGAGCTGTTGTTGTCGAGATCGGTACCAGAGAAATACCAGAGCTAACGGACTCCTGCTCCTCTTCTCCTTTTTCAAAAGGCCTGCGGTACGATTTCGCGTTCGATCGAACTCATATTTGCTCATGTGTCCTTTCCGCCCACTCCTCTTCCTTTGTCGTTTCTTGTTTTTTTCTCTTCTGCCGTCTTCTCAAACGTTCGCTGTAACTCGTGCTGGGTGCAACCATATCTAATTATAGATGTTCACCGGCGTCAACCAAGCAACAGCTTCGCCTGCTTATACCACCGGGTAAGCAAAATCACCCAGCTTTTCTCCGAGTGGTTCCATTCCCTGATCTATGTTCAATGATTCTTGCAACCCGTTTTTACTATATTCACTTGATGCTTTATGACATCCCTCGGTCATACGTGATACGCCACATATAAACATGAACATAAACAACACGAACAACGATGGAATTATAATAATCACATATGGATAATGATATGTAGGTGGGCAGCCAATGCCTACACTGCCGTCAGTTTCTCCGTGCCAGATAATTGGCAGGCTGGTCGTATTTGGGTGGGTTATTTGGGAGTGGAACTTTTGTGTGACATCTGCTGATGAGCATGCTTTAGGCCCGAAGAGACTGTGATTTCAGTGTCAACCCGGGACCGAACTCGTGTCTTGATGGTGGATGCAATGGAGGGTTGGTTTGTGATCCTACGACTGGTACTGTACGTTGGGGTTTTGTTTTGGTTTCTTTGGGAGGTAGAGCGACGTACCTGACTGGCCCCCCTCCCCTGCACCTTTTCTCGCTGCCTTTGCTTTCATACTTTTCTAGGGTGTGCCACCAGCTTCACTCGCCGAGTTCACTCTGTCCGGTGCCGGAGGTCTGGACTACTTCGATAGTGCGTGTCCCCCAAACTTCTTCTAGATTTAGATCATCATCGAACTCAACTCAATCTCTTTCCGCAAGTCTCCTTTGTCGACGGATACAATCTTCCCATAAGGTAAGAACAAACCCCCCACATACCATACAACATCTATTTGAAGACGTTAACCTACTCTCCAATTCATTCATTCCTGGTGGCCTTTTCTTCCTGTTACTTATGTCTTTGTGTGCTCCTTCATCTAGCATCACCAACAACGTGAACTGCCCCGCGCCCATTTGTGCAGTTGACCTTGGTCCCAACTGTGAGTGTTTTATTCCATTTTCCAGATTTATCTCATGGACGTGATTTTACTCATATACATTTTATTACAGGCCCCGCCCCACTTGCTGGTCCTTTCGATTCCACCGGGTTCCCTGTTGGATGCAAGTCCGCTTGTGTGAGTCTTTCTCCTTTTTTCTCCCCCCCCTTGGTCAAGTACCAATAACTTTTTTCATTGACTGTAGGACGCGAACCTCGACGGTGATCAACGTAAGTTGATCACTTCCTTCCTTCTCCATGTCTAAGGAGAACCCACGCTTGACTCACCTGTTTACCTCAACAACAACAGAAAACTCCCCCAACTGCTGTTCGGGCCAATACGATACCCCGGCGACGTGCCCGGTGTCTGGGGTGGAGTATTATACTTATTTCAGTGCGTAGATGGATTTCTCTCTCTCTCTCTCTCTCTCTTTGTGTGTGTGTTGCGAGGGGTTGCTGATTATTGATTCTTCCCTTCTTTTTTCCGCCTTTCGCTTCCTCTCTGTCTCCCTCCTCCAAACAGAGGACGCATGCCCCGATGCCTACGCCTACGCCTACGACGAGTCCAGCGAAAGCGCGCTCTGGACTTGCGCCGACTCCCTCAACGCGGATTACACTATCACATTCTGTCCTCCTGCTTAAACTTAAAGACTCTCTTTCTACTGAATATAAACTTGTTCCCCACTGGTACCGCTCTATTTCTTGTATATAGGTATATACTACGCAGTGCAATTGAATACACTTGAGATGAAAACGCTCGAAGTGGAAAGACTCAGTGAAATGGAAAGACTTGAAATGGAAAGACTTGAAATGAAATAAGGGGGGATTGTATTTTGGTACTACTTTACCTGCAGCCTTAGGGGAGGAGGAGGAAAGAGGAGGAGGTTGTGTAGTAGGTTCTGATGAATAAGATGGTTGGTAACATATGTTATCCACTTGTTTGCTTGCCGCCTCGGAGAGGCGGCTTTTACGAGTTCAGGTTCTCAATATCCAATGCATATATTGCAACTGCAGCCTGTTTTTGGCCCCTTTTATGTAGCTGGATATTATCAGTGTTTATGTTACCGTTATATGAAAATCTTCCATTATCTGCTATACCATCATAATACCATACCTTTCCATCTTGGTCTATAATTCTAGCTGAATAATGAGCCTCACCAAAATATATTATACCTGATAAAGAATATTTTTGGTTTTTGTTTGATGCATCTTGCACTGTCAATGTCATTTCAATGTAGGGTATGTCTTTTCCTTGGTCAGGTTGAGATAGCTGGAATGCAATAATTGGAGGGTAAACATTCATACTGTAAAGAATATGGATATTTGTATTACAAGAACTGCATTTGTGTCTTGTAGTATGATAATGGTGATGAATCCAATCAGATATGCTATCATATGGCTCAGTGGAATCCAGTAAGGAGCTATGTAAAGTGAGATTCGGTCTATCTAACAGGTGATTCTGATTTTTTGGGCATGTATATGTTCCAGTAAAAACTGTGGTATTAATGTTTAGTAATGCATCACATATCAATCCTGCTACTGTATATTTACCCCATTCAAATGTACTAGGTGCATTTGAGTAGAGTTTTGTATGTACAGCATCTCGAACTTCATTCAAAGTAACAATTCCATTGTTATACTTTTCCAAATGCTGTGCCAGAACCACCTGAACTTCATTAGATGAATGCATAAAAGTGTCATACCATACAGTTGGATTAGAGGACCAAATAGCAAGGAATACTGCTATAACTGAATCATATGCACAGCTATTGTTTTCCCAAGTTGGTCCAAATTTAGGCATTATGTATCCAACAGATTTTTTCTTTTTCATCGGACTGTTTTCTGGTGTTGCTTCAGGGCTGATATGAAGCTTCCGTTTTCCAAATAAGCCCATTGATGGAATATAAAAGTTTTGATTGTCTGCGGATTGATTGTCTGCAGTTTCATTGATTACTAGAGTGGAATTTGGTGCAATATGAAGCTTGTTTGTATATGTAAAAGGACCACTAGGTGGCTGCAGTATCTGGCTGCATAGTCCTTTTGTTCCTTTTGCAGTTTCCAAGTTATTTCTTATACCAGCAGTTACATCTGCAGTAATTTTTGTATTACTTGTATCACTTTTCATGATAATCTGCCATTTGACTTCATCTAAGTCAAACTGCTTCCAAGGGTCTTTGGAAGACCATTTTATTGCACTTGGTACATTTTTTGGAACATAATGTTTGCCTTTCCATTTCTGATATGCTTTGATTAAATCTTGCCTATATGTGCCTTTGATTGAAGAACATATTTGATTTTCATATTGAAGCCTTGTAATCTCATCCAAAATTTCTAATTCCCTAAATTCTTCACGTGTATCTACATACTTGTGTTCAGTTAATTTACGTGGTGAAAACCCTTGTATCAATAAAGTTCCTGATGCTGTTGAACCTCTTGACAGGGCGGTATAAATACCATGATAATCCTTGCAGTTATTGATATCAACTACATTAATAGGCCTGGTTTTACCCTGAGATGCAAAATCAGTCATTGCAAAATTAGGTAGAACTTCAACTTGTTCTCTGGTAACATTGACTGCACATCCATTTGGTAATGTAATTTGCATTGAGTTGGTAGTAGAATACACTGGTACTACATTCTTTGGTAAACCAGTAATTTCTACTATTTTCCCATCAGGTAAGTTAATTAATTTTATAAACAATACATCCAGCATGAGTTGCCCTCTTGATCCTTTCTTAGTCTGCCACCCATACACTGTTCCTTCCTGACCTTTTGTTATACAAAGTTCTGTTGCTAGGTTTCTTCGGATCATAACAGGCATATTTACACAAAGTGAATAATTTTGATGGTACATGTGAATCTGAAGAGCTGTGATTGAGAGACCACAAAAGTTTTTGTACATCATCTGTCATTTCTTTGATGGAAAGTAATTTCTTTTTTGTTCTCTTTTCATCTAGAGCATTATCATTAGACTGCCTGGCTACATCTTCAGAGTAGAAGTTAGTCAAATTAGACATATTCTCTGCAGCAAATCTTTCACAACCAATCTGATTAATCTCATCTTTATCAATATTTAGTGCAGTGATCATTGGTACATTCCTGAACTCAGATTTACAAATTGAGTCAGCACCTGGGACATTTGCAGAAATCCGAGATCTCAGAAATGCTATATCACTTGGTGTGCATTTTTTATATCTCATGTTCTCTAGTACAGTCCGGAATTTGTTATCCTCAGCAGTCATATTTTTCTGGCGCATATTTTGCCTTAAAATTACCACTGTGGTAACACGGTGCCATATTGATTTCCCCATACCATCTTCTTGTTGACTATTGCTTTTACCTGACACCCCAATAGTCTGAGAGTAAAGTGGTGAACCTAAAGCAGGTGGCAGTTGTGCAAAATCACCAGCAAAAATCATATTCATGCCTCCAAACTCTGTATCTAGCTCACCTGAGGCTTTGGCTAATCTAGCACTAATCAAATATAGATCTCTTGCAGATAGCATTGACACTTCATCAACAAACATATATTCAACTCCAGCTAAATTTTCTCTAACAACAGGTAAACTTTTATCCAATATACCTTGAGGAGATATACTTAGCACAGAATGGTAAGTGCTGCCACCTAATAAAGATGCTGCATTACCAGTTGGTGCAACTACCAAAAATCTGTATGGTTCATTCCTTAATTGAAAAAATGTTGATAATGCTTTAAGCACCTGAGATTTTCCAGTACCACCCATGCCACCTATATACATTTTCAGTTGCTCATGCAAGGGTGAGGAAGCATGATTAGCAACAATTTTGAATGCTCTTTCCTGCTCTTCATTTAAACTATACTGGTCAGTACATATTGTCAGCATATTTTGATGTGAATCAGAGCCTGTAAATGTTTTTTCTAGGTAAGATTTGTTAATTATCTTAACTCTATTTGTCAATGGCTTTTTGTGAAAAGGTTCATTCAAATTGGAAGTATGAGGTTGAAGATGCTTATTCTTGTTTTTCAAATTTTTGCGCATGTCTATTAAAACTCCTTTCCATTGAGCTCCTGTCAAGGTTTTGCTTGGAGGGGGATCTTCACCATGTTTAGATGATATTTTTCCAGAAGGTAAATCTTCATGGCCAGGTTTGAGTGGTTGGGACCATCCTGTATTAGATAACATAGCTTTAATGCATTTAATTTGTTGCATTTGCCTTAAATAAGATTTGGATAATGCTGTATCAAGAATACCTTCTATATCATTCAATGAGGAATTTTCATAGTCAAAGGTAAATTGATCAGAAGGTGGGCTATTATCATTGAGCCAATCTTTAAATGAATTGTCCCAAGATGAATCAACCTCAGTACCAGCTTTAAGCTGTGCACGGTAATCATCTCGGGCATCTAGACACTCATAACGAAGATTGAAATTACTCATCAATTGTAACTCACATTCAGTAAACTTGTGTTCATTAAATGTTGCACCCCATGAGTACTTTTAAGTCAGCACCTGTGCGCCATGGCTTAAACAATGTTAACATTGTTGAACAGTAATATTCATGATCTCCTCGGTCCTTTCTTGGTAATGTGGCACCAACAAAATTCACAACATCAAATTCATTTGCACTTTTTACATAAGTAGCATGAGATTCATATAAAGGATGTTCAGGATCAAGATGATGACATGACTTCCGCAACTGAAAGCTACTTAACAGCTTATCATTTTCATTTTCAGAAGATGAACTTTCATTGTCAGAAAGTGACTCATAATTTGTGGTCTTTACAAAAGTAATATCTGGTCTAGATAGTTCAGAGACTTTGTCACTATTAATATTATGCAAAGCTGAATTAGATTCTTTTTTATTTTTTGACATAGCTTTTGACAATGTGATACGCTCTGTACATCTTGCCCATTCATATAAACTCATTTGTGCCAAATTTTCACCACGGTACATATAATCATAAACAGGACTCATACCAACAATCTTCCCATTTCTTTTCATCAATGTAACTTTCTGTTTTTCACTACGAATATCATCTGGATGCCAGTATCTTCTTGCTTCATTCACAAAATCAATCCAGTAAAAGGTAACAAAATGATGATCAGTATAATGGTCTGGATTTCCTAAAAGATATATTGAAATCATTGGACCACCTAATTCCATCTTTGTAGTCAATAAATTTACTATTTTAGTGAGGATCATGCGTGCTTTCTCAGGATTTGATTTTGAACTTTGAAGCATTTCCGCATTCTTTGAAAAAACTGAAGTGATACAATTGAATACAACATGTGTTTTCAATGATGCCTTTGTAATATAATCAGATATATACACAACAGTAGCTTTGATAGCTGTTCCTGAGCTAAGGTTAGAAACATCTGTATTGCATCTAAGAATATAAGTCAGAACTGGAGTAAACATATTTAACCATGGCTCACCTTTCCTCATATATATAGCACCTGTTTGAGGATCCACTAAAGTTTCTTTGAATAACTGACGTGGAAATCTAGCTTTGCACTTGTTCCATTTGTTGTCCTTGCAACCAAGAGACAAACTATTTAATTTTTGTGTGCCATCCTTCTTAACATTTCGATTGCATGTATGAAAGTTAGATTTAGATATAAGGTCATCAACTGTAAACTCATATTCCTTCTTCCATTGATTATATAACTTACAATCTTTACAATTATCTGGTTCCATTAAGTTGTGTTTACTACATAATGGTGGTGGTGGTATAGGCATTGTTTCGGTTGGATTTTTATAGCTTGAATGTTGAGAAGCAAGCCTAACCTTACCCAAAACTTCCTCCTGAGAACCCATTGAATATTCACCGCAATGAACACTCTCTAAATATTGTACTACTTGTTTCATCCAATTTGAATTTGGATCCAAAATACGATCTCTCATATCCTGAGGTGAAACATTCCCTTTCAGCCACAATATCAAATGCAAATGTAAAGTTAGTCTACCTTGTTGCTCCACAGTACCATAATGAGCAGCATGATCACCATAAAGGCCTCTGTGCTTTGTTCCACATCCCAATACTTCAGTGATGAAAGTTTCAACCATGAAATGAAAAAACCTTGCAGCTGCTACTGGATTTTTAGCAGTTTGTGCAAGTCTATGATTATAGTCTATTATGGTTGGATTGAAAGTCTCCTCTGTACCTGAATAGTACAGAGAAATAGGATGTTTTTCATCAGCAGGTGAAATAGTAATATACCATGATGGTGCACCTTTGTGAGCAATCAAAGACCAAATTTCATTCCGCATATACTTTTTAGTGGTTGTAGATCCTTTTACATGACCAGCCACTTGATCAATATCTTGAATAACTTTGTAGCATTTGATTTCCTCTTCTGTAGTAGGTTTGAATGACTCATTACTTGCAAGTTTGTTAGCAATTATTGTTATCAGATTAGTATCAACACTTAAAAGGCGCTGTGAAATCTGCTCAAAGGATCTTTTTTCAGTTAAAAGCCAAGCAGCATCACTTGATTTTTTGATCTGCATATAGCTAAATGCCACAAATGGAAAATGTGGATCAGTCTGAAACCTTTTGTCAAAGTACATTAACAGAAATTTGCGGTGCTCTTCCTCAGATAAATTTGCACAGCCTAAACCTCCTAGACCATATGGAAATAAATGAGGAAACATTTTTGGATATAACCTTGGATTATTCCACAAAGATTCACATTCAGTTGCATGTCCCACAGCTATTACCTTGCCACCATTATTGAAATGAAGCCAAGCTTTTGCCTTTAACTGTTGAACAGTATATGTACCAATTTGCTCACCTGTAATTCCATGGACAATAAAAGGACACTCACCTTTGTCAGCACCATCTTCATCTTCCATATCAAAAACACTTGTACTTTCAGCAGTTTTATTAGTATCTGCAAACTTATACTCCACAGTACAAGGTAACTCATTTTCATTATAACTGCTCAAATTCTCTTCAGAAATTTGGACATCATCATAGTCTGCATGATTTAGTATAAGCCATTGCAAAGCAAGTTTCATTTCTTTTGGTCTAACAAGGAGAGGTGTCCTTTTAAAGTCATCAACAGTTGGCTTTGCTGGACCAGTAAATAACACTGCAGCTACCTCATCAATATCTTCACGTGGAGGTGGTAAAATATTGTATAGTTTTGGTGTTGGTGATTCAAATGCAATAACATTTGCTTTTATTTTTGTTCTTTCTGAACTTATGCGTATAAAACAACAGGAATATCTAACTCTTGCAATAAGCAATCTTTCCATATATCTCAGATTTTTCAGAACTAGTGGTACAGCACCTAACCATAAACTGTCATGCCTTGCCTGATTTTGCTTTCTTACCTATCATATTCCTCCTTACTACCTTCCTATATCTCCCCACTGTATACCCAGAGCTCCCCTTGTCCGCTTTTACCATTATGTAATATGCCACATGGCTGTCACATGTATAGTATATAGGCTGGGGACTCCCCTTGGAGCTCCCCAGCGTGTTATTGTCAAATCTTATCTAGAAACTCTTCCAACCTGGCTTGGTCCCTGTTAGTACAGTCTACTTGTACTTGCTAACAGGGCCTGACACGTCTCACCTGTCATACATTTCCTCTTTATCTGTTTCCCTCAACTCTGTTTCCTTCACCTCTGTTTCACTCAACTCTGTTTCTCTTCTCTGTCTCACCTCTCTGAACACCTCTCTCAACTTCCTGAGCCTCTCCTTTGACTTACAGTCTACGTCGAGGCTCCACACCCCCAACCACCTCCATCCTCACCAACTACACCTCCTTCCCCCACTCCAGGACCTTTGGCTAGGTCCACCCAAGCTCCGCAACCACCACTGGTCAGGCTCCCTACACCAGTAGCGGCACTTATCCCACCTCCCCTTGTACGGCCTAGGCAGCTGTCCTGCTTGCTTAGGCCCAGTCCAGATAGGACGAGAGCAGGCCTTTTGTGCCAGGCCTCACATAAACCTTGTGCTAAAGCAAATTTTGGTATTTGATTATTTCTGATACAGCTTCGGCATTGGTTGCAGACTTTGGAACAGGTTGACTCTAAAACAGGACCTTCACAGTCAGTTATAGGTGAAGACAAATTGGACCGTTCTTTTCTTGTTACCCCAGCAACATCCAGGATCATTAATTGGTTCTGAATGTGTTTCAATAGAGATAAATTACTAATAGGGGTCAGTTTACCACATATTGCACAGCCAGATTCCTCTATAAGGCTTTGGCTCATCCTTTTGCATGAATTTGAGATTATTTTATGTTCCAACTCTCTACTAAGAGGCAGTGGTGGGAAAACAATTTCACCCTTTATGTTTGCACGTTGTTTTTGTAAATTCTTTATACTCTTTTCCATCCGGGATTGGCAATAGTTAAATACTGACATAGAAGGTACACAGCCTTGACAAGAATGATTATCAAAATATTCAGAGATTATGCCCAATGAGGGGCGATAACCATTTAAGCCATGATATTTAGCAAGGGTCTGTGCATCTTTTAGGGTTAAAAATTTCAGAAGTTGTTGTGAAGGTAAAGTAGCATAAAGATGAGTTTCTGATGGGAATTTTACATGATCAATTGCCCTACATATACCTACAAAAGTAAAGGAGTATGTGGCATTATAGACTTGAATTTCATTGGAAGGAAGAATGTAATCCTTAATATCAGCAAATGGTAATAGAGGCTTGGCATGACCCCCCAGCATTGTATTAGTATTTGATATATTGGATGTATTGAAATGGAAGTTTGGTCCACAAGGTTTTGTAATTGCATGATATTTTTCAGCATCACTTTCCATCAATACAACTTCATTGAGGAAAGATTTAGGTATCTGACTCAAAACTTGGAGTTGCAAGAAATATAAAACATTTGCAAATGCATATATTCTTATATACCTAAGTTGTTGCATTCTGAATTTGAATTTCAGACATGATTGTGTCATCAAATTTTTGGAAAATCTTTAGCTTTAATAAGTAAACCTGCTTTTGAACAAAAGGTGCTCCAAAATGAACAACAGTTTCTGGCCTGACAATGAAGGTGGTTCTGTTGCAGTCCATGAATAGTTTCACCAATGCATGAACAGGATTAAAAGTCCAAAGATAAGAAGTGATATGTGGATGCAGATAATAATAATACTATGTGAGATAACTCATGCCAGTATGATAGCCTGAAGACACAATATAATGCAAAGTATGAAAGTTTGTCAAGAGATGGTGATTATGATACTTTGGTATGGTAGCACTATGTGTCATTGAGGTAATCTCATTATTGTAACACTTGATTGAAGTAGAGATTATATTGTCACACTTTATTGGAATATAGTCTCCATGGTCAAACTTCATACTAACAAAGTCATCACAGACCTTCTCACTATAACACTTCATTGAAGCAAAGTCATCACTGACTGTTTCACTGTAACACTTCATCGAAGCAGAGTCATCACTGATGATTTTTGTTAAGATCATGTACACCGTGTAACCGTGCCAAGGCCACAGGGTGTCTAAGTGCGGAAGACGAATGGGACAGTAGTGAAGTTATTAACAACACCGCCGTTACGCCGATAGTCCCCGGAGAGCGAGAGTAGAGAGAGAGGAGCTAAGTAGCAGCCAGGTCGGAGCGGCGGTATCGCCGATGACGAGGAGCGGACCAGAGGACGTCAAAGTCCTAAGGTCGAGGAGGACGTACTTCGAGGCGTTGAGCCTGAAGACTTAGAGAAGAGTTAAGTTGAGAAGGGAGATCTAAGTTGATAATTAAACTGAGGAACTACAGTAGCGTACAGGCAGTATTTATATCTTCGGTACGGCGCATCAGTGCGGAGCGTCAGACTAACTACTAGGAGCTATACGAGTAGTACCTGCAGGGTAGAGTAAAAGACAATAAGGAGAGACTAGCACGAAAGGATATGTGTAGCGAGAAAGAACAATAAGAGTGAGATTACAATAACGAGCAGATCTTCGGAGTACCGAGCGGTGGAATGGAGGCCCGCGGCATGGACTTGACAATTTTACTATAACACTTCATCGAAGTAGGTTCACCACTATAAGAAGTGTAGGTCTGATTTTGTTGTAAGTTAGGTGAGGCTGAAGCATCCAGCAGCACCAAAAGCATAGTGGTAATCAAAGGCGATTGAACAATCATATTTTGATGATTTACAGCTGTTGATAAATGAGTAACAGTTATGTGTTGACTTGAATAAGTCACGTACAAGAAACACCTTTTGAAAAATGAAATGCCCTGTAGTACAGGGCAAAAAACATCCAGATTTTTGAGACTTGGGTGAAAAGCATTTCAGATGATGAACGTTGAAGATCAAGAGAAACTCCATCATGTGATTGAAATTTATCTTTGCAGTCGCTTATCAAATGATCATGGATGCAAACGGTTTTGCTGGAACACTACAAGTCTCACTGTCAACATTATGATGAAGCTACCGCCACCGCCACCACCCACCCTTGCCACCCAATCTGTGACCCATACCACTTCTCGCACCCCATCTATCTACAAATCTGTAAGTTGTATTGTAAGTGGTCCTACATACAGCGCCGATTCCACCAAGACCAACAACACTCCCAGCAGCAAATTCAAATCATCCATCTCCTTCCTATACCTCTCGATAAGCACATCGGTGTCGATAACTTCCTTCTTCTGAGCATGCAATTTCACGCCCTTGACGCGTTTTGCGAATAGGAGGGTTGAGGTTGACTCGGCGACTGGCGAGGGGTCTGGGCTAATTGTGCAGATGACACTTATACGGGCGTTCCCTGAGAGAGAGGGCTGGAGAAGCCTGGTGAGTTTGGAGTCGTGGAAGGGAATGTGGTCACTATAGTAATGGTCGGGTTAGCTGAATTAGATAGAGGTAATGTGAAGGGCATACTTCTTCTGTTTAGTGGCATTATCCCAGAGTTTACTGATGACAGTACCAAGGGTAAGAAGACTAACGACGAGTTGTCAATAAAGGTCATGACAAATTGCATCAATACATACCTCTTATTAATATACTTGCCCCCTCGCGTCCGCTCCTTGTGAGACGTAGCCTTTTCGAAGCCCGCAAGATCAATGAGACTCTGAAAATGGAAGTGAGTAGATAATGTAAGGAATCCACCGAGATATGTACCAGCACACCGGTCTGTACGCTCCTACCATCCCGCGATTGCAGTTGTGGACCACCATGATTGCCACCAGGACCAGGAGTTTGTCGACCACCCGGGGTTGTGGGGCCACCGCCCAGTGAAGGGGACCAGCTGGTGGAAGTATCAGTCCGCTCCCGACTCTCAATAAAGAGTAGGAAAACCTAAAGACTTCCACTACTACATTCATTCCAATCCGAACAACGATTTGTTTGAAGTCGAGAGCGAATCCCCAGCTCCCCAGCTTGCATCCCGACCGAACTTCCAACCTCCCAGAGTAAAAGCAATGTCCACCGTAGCACTGCTGAGAGTAAAAGGAAGGACATTTTCAGGGATCGGAGCACCGGTGTGATCGACGACATTGAAATCAGCAATGCACAGGGTAGGCGGGGGGAAGAAGCATTGAGTGTGGACGTGGCAGTCAGGATAGTAATCATTACAATCTTTTATTTCTAGTCAACGTAGTCACATGGCACAAAATGCGCGGCTAATCTCCCGAAATCAAGGCGTCGCACTTTCTTTCTTGTCACCTTCGGCAGGCGTGCCAGTGGTAAGCCAAGCACCAAGACCACGGCATTGTATTGCATCAACCTCTCCACATCACTCGTGAGAGCGGTGAATGGCAGCGGATTTGAAGTCCAGCCACGGTGCCGCTTGCCTTTTCACCGCTCCTCGTGGATGGGACGGAGAGGAAGGTGCGTTGTGTGGCACAGTCGGTCTGATCCCAAGACATAACGCGCTGAGGTCTGCACAGCGCCTGCGGCACCTGCTGTTTGAGGCGTGTCGACGAGGAGGGGGTGCGGGCTATGAACACCGGCATCTATCTGCCGAATTCATGTAACGCGTTGCCTTCGGTTCAGTCACCTTAGCACGCGACACGTTGGCAACGACACCACCGCTCTGACCACCAACCACCATATTGCAGTATGCTCGACGTTGTCCGGCGCTCTTCCCGTCAAGCCATGAATAGGCTCTCAGAACTGTACGCCCGCCTTCTTCTTCATATGTTTCACCACCAACGCCTAACAAACCAAAGCTTTCCAATACTTAAGACTTTGAAGCTGAATCCCGGCGTTATAGACGTCCTTGCACCACGGGAGCTTCAACTGGAATCCATTGGATTTCTGCGCCAGTTTTCAGCGTTCGATGAGCTCAACAATTTGGATCCGGACTTTTTTGCTCTCCAACAGGCTTTTGAAACCGGAGCGGCCTTTTCCAACATGGCCCTTGACGGCAAGCAGGACAACAGAACGTGGAAACCTAACGCCGAAGACGCAATGGGCTTTTCTGAGAGTTTGGGCGAGGGTTCCAATTCTGGGTGAGTTCGTTGCCTCTTCGCCCTTACTTACACCCCTGACTCCCCATAATAGGAAACGTAAGACCTCTTCTGACATCGCGGGCCCCACACCAGCAGAAAAGCAGCGCCGCGTTGGCCCAAACACTTCGTTGCCACGCGAAAGCGAAGACCGCGTCACTACTGTAACAACAAGGTTGGTTATTCTCCTCTCATCAGCTTTCTTCACAGCCCGTACCAACGACCTCTAGCACGTTACGACCAAAAAATGACCACCGCGCAGCGAGGTTCCAACCCATGCGGCCCAGCAACGTCTCTTCCCAAGAATGGAAGCGGATGCGCAAGCATCAGCACCGCCAATGGTCTCTGACCCAAAAAGCAACCAGGTCCACGGAGGTAAAGTCCCCGACCATCGAGTTTGACCTTGCAGAGGATTCCCGTGTTTCAAAACCAGCCTGGATGGGTCTGAACATTTCCTCTGACCTTAGGAAACCCATCCAAGACGCAATTGTTCAACCCAGTTCCGAGGCTGCTAGGCTTTTATTCTCGGGTATCACTACGGTTTCTTACGTTCCGTGAGTAACATCTTTCTCTCTTTCCCGCAGGCTCTCACCCTCTTTTATCAGCCATCTTGCCCTGGCGGTTAGCGACAGCCTAGGCCGCTTGTTCTTGTACCGCTCTCGACTAACCTGTAAAATGATGGAGGAGCTTCTGCCCCAAGTGAACGAAGTTGTACCCACCTTTGTCACATCCATCACAAAGCCATTCACAAATAATGACATGCTGCTGAACTCTCGAGGAGAACACTGGTTTTCAATTGCAGGTCACGACCGGAACAATAAATCGGTAGGTTACTGTTTGCTTATCATCTAGATTGATTTTCAGCTCTTGATTTGCGCTGTGCAGAGGCCCGCTGCAACCAAATTCCAGCAGCAGAACCACGACGCCCTTACAAAGCTCTTCATGCAAGGTACTGTTCTTCAACGGCTTACGTTTGTCTCTTTTCACACCTGGTTAGCCTGCTTAGGTGCTGATCACATCCGTAGTGCTTATGGTTGTGAAATCCTCAAAGCTCATTTCCCTGCCATTGCGAAACGCTACCAGGACTCTATCAACTGCATGAAAAAGGAGTATGGAATTGACGCAATGTTTGGCCTCTTTTTCAACTTCTGCCTCAACGCCCCGCGTGAAGGAGTCCGACGGGTTTTCTGTAAACCTCATGTTGACTGGAAAAACGTGGCTTTTGGAGTGTGTATGATATATATTTACGGTGAGGAATGCACCACTTTCTCAACAGCTATGTCCTTAACTCCCATCAGGGCATTTCAATCATCATGAGAAATGCTGGTTGGTTATATGGGAGGCTGGCATTGCGATTGAGATTCCACCTGGGGTTTTTGTATTCTACCCCTCCTCGCTTTTCCTCCATTTCAACATTGACTTGAGCGGTAAGTCCTGCGTTAAGTTATCCTCTGCTAAATCTGGGTTAATTTTTCGTTCTTGCTTCTCAGATCTACCGGTGGTGACAACCCAGACCAGCGAAAGACCAACCAAGGAAAACACCGCTCCACTTTATTTCTGTAATTGTGACACTCATGAAGGAAACCAAGGATGGGCTGATGCTGACGGCCGCGGGTCCATGGTGTGGTTTAACCAGGCTTCCATGATACAGACCTCTGAACTTGGTGTTCCCACCATTCAACAAGCCAAACAGCAGGGATTGAACACTCATTGTGATTCAGAAGCATGGTTAGCACGAGGAATCTTTCCTTCTACTACTTAGCTAGATTGATTACAAGGCGCATTCTGTACTCCCCACTGGTAACCACATCAGCGCTTTAGTTTCAATACTACAGTGGCTGCACATTAAGTCGGAAATAATTTTAATGAAGAAGAAAACAAAACTTTCTTTCATTGGCAACTCAAAATGCCCAAAGCATAAAAATGTTCTCATTTTAGATACATAGAACGTCCTGGCTTAATTTTTTACAGGCAAAGCCAGCAAAATGACAAAAGCGATGAAAAAATGAGCAGTTGGAAGCTCCGCAATGCTCCAAGCAGTGAGAGTGAAGCCTACAGTCACAACCACATCATCAGGAAGTTCTTTCAGGTAACGTGGAAGAGAGGTTAAGGAATCCCAATCCTTCGGAGCAAATGAGAAACCCTGATACTTGCTTTGGGAACGAGCACATCCATCATATACAGGAACTGAGCCAAGTATAAGAGTCAAAACCCAAACAACAAAAGAAATTGAACCCTACTTTTAGCGTCCCATTCCAGGAAGGGAGAAACAGTCAGGTTCTTGATGGTAAATTGCTCTGAGCCAGTGGTGACAGCAGATTTACGAGGAGACCCAGAGACAAACTTGGAGCGATTGCCTTTAGAAGGACTGCCAGAGAAGGGCCCTGCATAATTTAACAAAGTTAACATAGAAACTTCATCAGTAAGGTGCCCACCTACGAGAAGCTCCACCTTGTTGGTTTTCCTTTTTGGTCTGAAATGTGAGGGTGCCAGAGGACATGGGACCATAGAAGCTATCAGAGTGGTAATAAACTCCTAGTTGACCTTCAGCCAGCTCGTACTCCTGATTAAAAAGTTTCAGGAGCATCTTCTTATTCTTGAAACCAGTAGAACCGGTAGGTTGGTGAAGATGAGAACCAACACAAACACCAGTCAGAACAAGGATAACTATGTAAGACCTGGGTCAAAATAGGTCTTAGGGTAGGTTTTGGTATGTGGAGGTTTGTGTTGTAGCGTGCTAGGAGCAGGCTGGAGCTCGAAGGGAGCTACGAGAACCGCGACCGAGGACGGGAATGACCTAGTAGTGGTTGGAACGACGAGATGGTGACCCTTGAGGGGTTCCTAGGAGGTCCAGGGAGGTCCCTAATGCGTAGGGAGGTTCGGGACGAATGCGGGACCGTAAGATATTGCGTAGTAGGAGTTGTACTCGCTAGAACGTCAATATAGAGTCGAGTAGGTAGTTTATGCAACGGGGTCTCGAGGGTGTAAGCTCCCGAGAAGGGATATGCCAGGGAGGGTAGGTCCCTGGGGACTAGGTTTGAGGATGGTCGTCCTCGAGTGTGGGAGGTGGTAACGGAGAAGCAATACGTAGTTCGACGTGAGGGGTAGCTTCGACGTTACCTAGATCGAAGTCCCGAAGCTTACGAAGTAGCTAGGGAGCTCTGGAAGGTTTGGGGAAGAGTAGCTCACCAAGCGGGTAGGCGTTGGGGAGCTTTAGTAATGTTCGAGGGAGCTCGGGGACTCACTCGGCAGGCTTAGACTTGAAGTAAAAGCGTATATTCGATCGTACAGACGATCAGAGAGACAATAGACAGAAGTAGAGAGGAACAGAGGTAGAGAAACAGAGAGTAAAGAGAAATCCGTATGGTTAGCAGGTACAAAGGGACAGGGACTGGACCTATGCAAAAGGGTGTGTGTTCAAAATATACCAAGCTGGCGCTTGGAGACGTTACGGAGCTACTTAAATAGGTATGGGAAGTGAACAAGGGAACATCGGAACCTAGGGACATGAGGCAGTAGTCGAAGGAGACAGGTGATCGAGATTTGTACTTAATGGGGCTGGTGCTAAGGAGTTTCGTACGCGTGTCGGGAGGTTGTCAGGATAGTCTTGGGGAGGTGCGTATTACCCGTGGTCCTGTCTTGGGGAGGTGCGTAGTACCCGTGGTCCTGTCTTGGGGAGGTCGGATGTCTTGGGGAGGTGTAAGGAAGCATGTGGGATGGTGCTGGGACTGGTTGGTTGTGGTCAGGGCATGACATTACCCCCCTTCTAACCCCTTCGCGCCCTCGCGATGGTTCGTCGCGTTTCCTGTAAGGTCACCTGACATTCACGTGGTACCCGAAAATTTTCTTGTTGAAGTCCGTCAGGTACCTGCTTTTCCCACTTCTTCCACCACGCCAGTTCTACGAGTTAAACTCCTTCAACTGTGATGTCTGCTCCCCTTCGTCGCTCCAGCTCCCGCACTCGCTCCCCTCAATTACCTATCCTTACTACTATTGGAGAGGTACCTTCCCCTGATCTTGAGTCTGATGGGGAGGCCGAACAGGACCAGCTGGCCTTCACCATCGAATTTCCGTCTCGTCCACAGTTGCAGTTGTTCGAGACGGTTTTTAACACTGGTAAGCCGCTATCGGGTTACTGTCAAGACGATCCTTTGTGGCCTCTCTTGGCGGAGGTAGCTTCCCCTTGCTCTAACTGTTCCAAATCTCCGGCTAAGTGCAAGGTTCTGCCAAATTCCCCTCGATGTACGAACTGCTCCGTGAAGAAGACTTGTAGTTTGGGCAAGATCCTTCGTTATCGGTACTTCGCTCGTCGCTGCAACCAGGATCTCGCATATAGTCGTAGGTTCTTGGAACTACACGGGACTCCTGCACACCAATCGACTTGGGGTATTCCTATGGTTACATGGCGTCAATATGACGCTGCCCTTCATGAACGTACTTCTTCGACCTCTACCCTCCTCGAGTTGAACATGCTTGACGATCAGGACGCTGCTGACGTCGACCAGCAGGAGTTGCGGGACTTCCTCGCTTTGCAACAGGAGGAGGCAGCCGTCGCTGCTAAGCGTAAGCGCGACCTTTCCCCTTTGCCTGTGGCTGGTCCCTCCAGCAAAAAGGTTCGGTCGAATGCTTCTAAAAAGCGTCCCCGTCGTAGGTCCCCTGTGCAGGAGACGGCTGAGGAGTCTCCTCGTCGCGTTCGACTGGTGGTCCCTCCAGTCCGTTCGCTGCCAGTTACCACTTCTACTCCCCTCCCTCCTCGCGCCTTTCCCTCCTCAATGGAGGTACCCGATGCTGATCTGTCGGTGCAGGGTCACAGCAATCTGGTTCGCTTGGCGGCTGTTGCTGGGGCTCAGTCCGGTTTGGTTCAGCAACCTGCCGTTTCTTCCTCTATAAAGGGTACAGGACAGGACCTACTTTCTTCCAATATGCCTCCTGTTCCTCGTCCCACCTTAGTACCTCGCGCCCTTGCTACTCATCCTTATCGTGCTGAAAATCAGCGCCTCGCTGCTCGGGTTCGATTGCTGGAGTCCCAATTATCTGACTCTCAGCGGGAGAATTCCTCCCTCACTTCTGCTCTTCGGGATACTTCCCATGCTCTCGAATCTCGGCAGCGGGAGGTAGAGCAGCTACGATCTTCTAGTCGTGAGGTACGCGAGCAACAAGTGGAGTACCGTCGTGTGTTGGACCAATTCCGTGCTTTGGATGAGGCCCTACCTGGACCTCCTGATCGAGTGCGTATTCTGTTTTCCCTCTAATTCCTTCCTTCTCGTTTAATTCTCCATTCAGAGTCTCTTGGAACGTTTTCAGAAGTTACAGGGGGGTCTTGAAGACGCCATTAGAGAGCGGAAGGTCGCCGAGGAAAAGTTGTCCACTTCTACTCGTAGGAACTCGCATTTGACGACCAGCCTGCTGTATCAACAAGGTGTTGTTGACGAGTCCAATGCTTTGGCGACACGTCAACGTCGTCTAGTAGAGGAGTTGCAAGAGGAGGTCCACCGCGCCCGCGGTCGTGCCGCATTTGTCGAACAAATGATCAAGGAGTACCCTGATGAGGGTTACTACGAAGTCGTCTTGCCCCCTCTCTCACAACTTGAAGGGGACCTTCATAAGGCTCGTGAAGACCTCCGTCGTGTCGCCACCTTCGCTCATCGTTTGTACCGCTCCGAACCTGCCACGGTTCTTCATCACCACTATCGTTATCTTGGGGCGATTATTGAAGCCGTGGTGGCCTTCCTTCGTCGCGGTCTCGACTCTGACGATCTCGACACTGTCGTTCACAACTTCCAGTTGGGTCTGGATTACATGCAGGCGGCTCGAGGTGTCCACGGTGACATGTACATGCGGTCCTTAAGCAGTATTCAATGGTTTTTTAACAATGCTGTCGATGAAGATGAGGGTCTTTATCGTATGGTCCTGGAGCATTCCCGATTCGACAACGACGGTCCCTTCCTGACGGCTGCTCAACACGCGGGTTTCGCTCCTCCTCCCGATAGCTCTTTGGAGCCCCCTCTTCACCGACGAATGTTCGCACTGTCGACGGCTCTTCCTCATAGTGATGGCGCTGGAAGGTGGGACGACATTGTTCCTGCCCTTCCCAGTATTGACCAGCTGACTGCTGACTGGGAGCAGTTGATGTTACAATACATCCATCATATCACCGATACCCCGTTGCCTGTTCCTGATCCTCCAGTCCCCATGTCGTCAATGGGGCCAGTTCCCGAGTCGTCAGGCGAGGCAAACGTCGAGCAGTCCCTCGAGGCGCCCATTGTCCAGGTGTCTTCTCCCTCTGCGGGTTCCCATCCCCCAGTCCCTCTGTTCCTGTCGGAGCAGGAGTCGCCGACCTCCCCTTCTCCTCCTCCTTGTTCCCCAGTTCCTCCCCTCCTTTTTGGGTCCGTCGCCAGCCTATCCATCGATCTAACTGGTGATGATGACGAGCTGTATGAGACGGAGGAGTCTTATGCCGGAAGGATTGCTGTGGCGAGGGAAGGTACCGAGTTGGCGGTGGGTCAGGGAATCGTCAAGGAGGAGTCATTGTAGCATTCATTTTGTAGTTTTATTGTCCTCTGTTAAATATTTTGCTTGCCTGTTCTTTTCTTTTTTGTTGAATAATCAAAACCTTCGTCGTATTGTGTGAAATGTGAAAACCAATGAGATTAAAATCGTCGTGCATTCAGGTCTCGTGAGCCCTCCAATGCAGTTGTCGTTAGAAAATCGTGAATATGGGGTTGTGGTCCCCGTCGTGTCCTCATTGTTGTCGTTCCCCCCTCTACTCCCTTCTACCTTCCCGATCCCTCCTCCTCGTCTTCCCGTGCTTCCCGTTCCAACGAGGCCCATTGCAGACGCGATGGCTGGCGTTTCCTCGGGTGGTGTTTGTGCCAGCTACGTAGGAGCTCGATCGAGCCCACCATACCTTCCCATCCTACCCAGGAGTTGAACTCATCATTATACCCTTCCCATTTTACGAGGTATTCCACTTCCTCCGGTCGTCCCTTCTTGGGTTTAGAGTCAAGGATGTCCTCGACGAAATGCTCCGTCTTCCCTTTTATGAAGATTGGGGGGGGCGGGGAGGTCTGGCGTTTGAATTTGTCATGGAAGTGGGGTTTCAGCCTGTCGACATGGAACACATTGTGAATCTTGTGGAGGTCTCCAGGGAGGTCCAGTCGGTAGGCATGACTTCCTACTTTCGACAAAACTGTATAGGGACCTGTCCACTTGTGGTCTAGCTTCTTCATTGGTCGTCTAGTCCTGACGTTCTCCATATTTAGCCAGACTTGATCACCCTCCTTCCAGTCCGGGGCCTCCTGGCGTTTTTGGTTCGCGTACTTCGCATAGACCTTGTTAGCTACCTCGATGCGTTCCTGGAGGTACGCATGTAGCTCCTTGAGGTTGGATGCATACTCATTGACCTCCGCTTCCTGCACCTGTTCCAGCGTAATGGACAACTTTGGATGATAACCCTTGTTGGCGAAGAATGGTGAGACACCTGTAGTCGTGTTTGGGGTATTGTTGTATACGAATTCGGCCATTGGTAGGAGGAGGTCCCAGTCGTCTTGGTCGTAGGAGCAATAGATTCGAAGGTACGCTTCCACGGATTGGTTTACTCGTTCCGTTTGTCCATCTGTCTGTGGGTGATACGCAGTTGATAGTCGAGACTCGATTCCTAATGCTCTACAGAGCTCCCTCCAGAATTGGGACACAAAGAGGGAGCCCCGGTCTGAAGTTATGTCGGAGGGCATCCCATGCTTTGAGAAGACGTATGTGATGAATAGATTGGCAAAGTCCTCCGCCTTATCCGTCGTATGACAAGGAACATATATGGCTTGTTTGGTGAGTCGGCAAACTACTACGAGGATGGCGTCGTATTTCTCTGGTCCCGCAGTGGCTGGGAGCTGGGTGATGTGATCTAGGGAGATTGAGGACCAAGGTCGTTGACCAATTGGTAACGGACGGAGGTTCCCGTAAGGTTTGGAGCGACTGGCTTTGGCTCTCAGACACGAGTGGCAGCTCCGCACGTAGTAGTTCACGTCTTTGGACAGTCCTTTCCAGAAGAACAGCTGGTTTACGAGCTTCTTGGTGCGTTTCTCCCCCGGATGTCCCCTTAGTTTGTGGTCGTGGTACGACTGTAGGACCTCCCTTCGTAGAGTCCCAACGTCTGGGACGTATATACGACCTCCCCTCTTTATCAGCTCATCCTCCCAAACGAAAGATTCCTCCTCGTTGCGTGCAATCCTTTTTAGTGCTTCAATTATAGTCGTGTCCTTTGGAGCTTCCCTTACTCGATTCACTAGGAGGTCCTCGTTCATAAGGATGGTAGCGTTCAGTCGTTCTGGAGGTATGAGTACCCTTTCCCTCCCTGCTAAGACCTGGTCCCTTGAAGCTCCCTTCTTTGGGTACACGTCTGATCTGCGGGTGAGCGCGTCCGGCTTGGCTCCCAACCTCCCTGGGCGATAGTTGATGACAAAATCGTATCCTGAAAGGAGCTCTGCCCACCGGGCTTGTCGTGCTGTTAACTGCTTCGTAGTGGTGAAGTACTGCAGATTGTTATGATCTGAGTATACTTGGATCTGGTGTCGGGACCCTTCGCAGTACGCCCTCCATTGTTTGAAGCAGTCCACGATAGCTAGGAGCTCCTTATCGTATATGTCGTAGTTTAGTTCCGCAGAGATCATTGACCGTGCATGGAAGGCGATAGGATGTATCTCCCCCGTTTCGGGATCCAGTTGTGATAGGATCCCTGCTATCGCCAAGTCGGAGGCATCGCATTCGAGGACTACCGGTAGGTCCGGGTTATAATGTCCCAGAACCGGGGCTTCGGAGAATGCTGACTTCAGAAGTTCGAAGGCACTACTACACTGTGGTGTCCAGTTCCACACTGAATCTTTTCGGAGGAGCTTCGTGAACACCTTGGTGATTCCCGAGTAGTTGTCTATGAACCTCCTATAGAAGTTTGCGAATCCGAGGAACGCTTGGAGTTCCTTCACCGTCCTTGGTTTTGGCCAGTCTATTACGGCCTTCACTTTCTCTGGGTCCATGGACACTCCCAATGGTGATATGATCACCCCCAAATACTCGACGGTGTCGACATGGAACGCACATTTTTCCGGCTTGGCGTGGAGGTGATTTGCCCGTAACCGTTCCAGGACCTTCCTGACGTGCTCCACATGGGACTCCTCGTCATCTGAGTAGATCAGTATGTCGTCCAGATAGATCACCACACAGACGTCCACCATATCGTGAAAGATCTCGTTCATGAAGAATTGAAACGCAGAGGGGGCATTCGTGAGCCCAAAGGGCATTACCAGGTACTCGAATGACCCATACCGAGTTCGGAATGCGGTCTTCCACTCGTGTCCCTGGGCTACCCTGACGTTATTGTATCCTGCGCGGAGGTCAATCTTTGTGAAGATCTTCGCCTTCCGTAGTTGATCCACTAAGGTGCCTATCAGGGGTAGAGGGTACCTATTCTTCTTTGTAATTTTGTTCAGGGCTCGATAGTCGACGCAGAGTCGTAGAGTACCATCCTTTTTCTTGGCAAACAAGACAGGAGCTCCCGCAGGGGAGCTGGAGGATCGTATGAACCCCTTGCCTAACATCTCATCGATGTACTCCTTGAGGGATTTCAACTCCTTCTCGGACATGTTGTAGAGCTTCCCTATGGGAGGTATCGCATCCCCTTCTGTCTCAATTTTGATATCGTAGGGTCGGTGAGGGGGTAGCGTTCTTGCTTCTCCAGGTGAGAACACGTCCAAGTAGTCCTGGTATTGGACGGGAATGGATTTCTTTAATTCCTCCGTCTCCTGACGCTTCAATTCTTCTTTGTCGAGCTCCTTGACGACCCCTCCTTGTTCCGAACTAGGGTCCCCACTCTCAGGATCCTTTGGTTGCTGCACTCCCTCCGTGGCACTGCTATCACTCGCCCGGAGCATTTCTTCAGTAGGGGACTCCTCCTTCGTAGGCGATATATGAAGGAAGTACGCTGGGGTTCCCTCCCTCAGTAGACGATCCATCCCAGCAGCTCCTATTAAGCTGATGGGCTTCCCTTGTATGGTTGGGTCCGATTTTCGTTCCACCACGTGGGTACCCGCTATGAGCTGCTTTCTCCGGAAGTTGTTGCGTCTTATTGAACCCTTGGGAGTCAGACCAGACCTTGAAGGAATCTTGGGTATGTTCAGGCTTTCGATGTCTAAGGTAGGGAGGTCGGGATAAGGTCCATGCTCCCTCCTTTTCTTCCTCCACCGGACTTTTTGCTTAGCTCCCGGCCAGGAGGAGGACCGTTCCGTGTCCCTACTCTTCCACTTTTGATATGCCTCCTCTGAATCCTTCGTTGGTTTCGGGGTTACTCTCTCTATAGCGGATCGCCCAGCCTCGAGGATTTCCTCCACCTCTTCTTCCGTACTTTCGCTCGCGAATGCTAGCCATTCGTTGATCCCCATAAGGATTGGGTCGTCTGGCCCTAGATCTTTGTCCGAGGGGAATAACTTGTGTGGGCCTGGTTGACTTGCTTCGTACTCTTCGTCCTTTACTTCCTCTAGTTTCACCCTCGTCCTTGGAGCTCTAAGGGGAGCTTCTGGAGGTTGTTGAGAAGCTTCTGGAGGTGGTTGTGGAGCTTCAGGAGGTCGTTGAGGAGCTTCAGGAGGTGATTGGAGAGTTCCTGCGTGTATTTCTTCGCTATTTACCCCCCTCCCTAGCTCCTCAGTACCTCCCTCGGCACCTGGTTGGACAATTTCCGACGCAAGGGCTGCTGAGATTCGAACGTTTCGGTCCTGGAACGTCAGACAAAGTTCCTTCCAGTCAATTACTGGGTTGTGCGTGCGTAGCCACGGCAATCCCAGCACAATTGGAGCCGTGGGGTGTAATCGAGTTACTAGGAACTCCACCTTGTGAATTGTTCCATCCGCAAAACTGATCTGGTCAGTGTAGGTCTGAGTTATCAATCCTGCGGAGGTAGGTTTCCCGTCGAACAGCTCCAAAGGGATACTGTCTGTTAGGTCAACCAAATTTTCTGGGTGTCGCATAGCGACAGTTTTGTCTATGAAGCATCTAGTTGCTCCACTATCCACTAGTGTGGCATATTCTTTGTCTTCATCGAGGTCGGAGAACGGAAAGCGTGTAAGGATGATGAAGGAGTTGTAGGATCGGGATGTGAGACGAGCTGGCTGGCTCCCCGCGAGTGCAGCTCTTATTGTGGTAGGCGAAGGTGTTGCGGGGCTTCGCAGTTCGCCCTGATCTACCTCGAAGCCCCCTGCCCATTTCCCACTTCGTCCGACAGTTCTTGTTCACCTCCCTTTGGTGAGTCTAAGATGTGGACGTTCCATAGATCGTCCATTCCTTCCCGTTCTTCCACCACGATCCCGGCGCGAATCCGTTCTAAAGGACGAGTTGAATCGTCCTTACGACCTCCCCCTTGGTTGGCCGTCCCTCTTCCTCGAGTTGAATCGGCCTTGGAAGCTCTTTCTGAGCTTCCTTGATCCTCCACTGGACGTTCTAACGATTCTGGGTTAGGGCAGTCCTTTGCCCAGTGTTCCTTTCGTCCACAACGCATGCAGAGCTCCTGCCTTCGTCTCCTCCACTTCTCCGCTCTTTCCTCAGGAGTCCATTTCCTCCCAGTGTCGGTAACTCCTGCTCGGAGGACCGCTTCAGTCCATTCTCCTCCATCCCTGCAGTGACAGCAGTCCTCGTCCTCCTCTCGGTTATCTCTATCGTAACTTTCTCCTTCCCCCCAAGCTGCAGACGCCCTTTGTCGTCCCTCTTTCCAGTTGGACCTGTTTGGGAACCTCCCTGTCGCTGCTGGTTTCGGATTGGAGGTCCAGACATCAGCTGGATCTCGTTCCCGACGCAAGGGGGACTTGTAAGGAGCTTCCGGTGCTAACTCCAATCCGGGGAAACGACTCAGCCATCCTTGCAGTGCTTTTTCACCGTGGAGGTTCCTCAAACTCTCCGCTTGCGCACGTACAGCCCCGTCCAACTTCGTGAACACTCGGGTCCACTCGTCGTAGGATCGAGGTTCCTCCCTTCCGGTAACAACCTGTAGAGGCAACCAAGGAGCTACCCCTTTCTTGAGGTATGTTACTAGAGCCTCGTCGTTAAATCCGGTCAGGGGAGCGTATTCGTTGAAGCGAATGAAGAAGTTGGCGAAGCTTTCCTCCGGCATCTGCTTCATCCAGGCCAATCTCCTCCTTGCCTCGTCCGCCTCGTCAATGGGTCCGAATTTGGAGCCGAATTCTCGTTTGAACTCTGTCCAGTCTTCGAGGCAGGTGTACTCCCCCCTCAGTCGTTGCCGATTCAACGTGTCGAAGTGGGAGAGTGCTGCACCAGTGAGATGACTAGCTGCGGAAGCGCACTTGTCCTTTTCCCGAGCATAAATGGTAGGACGCACTCCAAACATCCTTTCCAAACTGAGGACCCACGTCTTCCATGCAGACCGGTCGTCACCTGCGAAGCTTTCGATCTTACCGACGTCGAGCTTCGACTCAATGGTAATCCGATTTTTTTCTTCGTTGCTCTCCCACGTACTTCGTCCCTCGTTGGGAGGTCTAGGAGCTGCCTTACGATGCCAACCTTGTCTTGGATCGTAGTACCAGGGTTGGTCCGGGTCATAGCGTGTTGGAGGTACGTCAGGAGCTCCAGTGGGGAGCTCTCCTCTGTCTTCCTCTCTCCTTCCACCATTCCTACTCGATTGGTTCTGTTCCCCCTCGTTGGAACCTTCCGAATTACTATCACCCGGTCCCCCGGAAGGTGGTGGAGGAGGAGGAGGCGGAGGTGGTGCCCCTCCCCCGCTCCTTCCTCCCTGTTCTCTTTGACCCTGTCCCCCTTGACTCGGAGGTCGTTCTCGATCTCTCGATTGACTAGAAAAATGTGGGGGAGGTACTCTAGGAGGGGGGTTAAAACCGCCTTTGCCTTCTCCCTCATTTTCCAACGCGTACGCTCCTCCTTCTGGTCTCCCATACTCCCCTAGTTCAGCTCTTTGCACTCGGGCTCCCCACTCGTGAATACGTCGTCGGTCCACACTCGGAGTATCCGGGATCTGTCCTGCTTGTTCTACCTGGGGGTTTCCACCCCTAGCTCCTGTAGGAGTGTTTCGGTTAAAGGATATTGGTTCCGTAGCGTGCCAGCTCCTTGGCTGGGGAACTACAGGAGAAGGACCCCCCCTCGTATATTCTCTCATTACCCTAGGTGCTCGCCCGGATAATCCCGCCGTGTTTCCTGTTTTGGAAAGGGGTCCTCCAGTCGGTACTTCCCCCTCTGTGAATCCTTTCTTTACCTCACGGAGTTGTTCCTGGAGCGTCTCAATGACCCGAGCCTGTTGTTGGATCATTGCTACCGATTCCTGAGAGCGTGCCGACTCGAAAGCCATGCCAGGTCGGTTCGTCTGAGCTCCCGTTACAAAGGGAGTTCCAAAAGGAGCTCCCTGCGGGGGTACCGCCTCTTCGTGAACTGCCAACGTTCTTCGTTGGTTCGGACCCCTTTGACTTTCCGTTCCCACTGCCTGAGATTGCATCGATACCGACCCTTGATACGGAATGACTGATGGATTGCTCAGTCTTGGAGGAACGTGTACAGGGTTGGGAGCCAGCCGAGCTGTCAGATCTTGTCCGGAGATCCGGGATGAATGTTGTGCGCCATCCATCCTCACCTCACCAAACTGGTATCGCTGCGTCGAGACTGGGGTTAAAGGTTTCGTTTGCAGGTTAACTCTGGGGGGAGGAGTCGCATTTTGAGCCAAGGCATGTACAGTGGGGGAGGTCCCGGAGCGTAGCTGGGGGCTCCTCGTGGCCGTGTTACCGGGGTTAAGGAGTTCAGGAACCTCGGTATTCCTGGGCGATGAATGTTTCTGTGCCAGGAAACGACCATCAGATCCATGGAGCTGCCCTTTCTGGTCAAATTGCTCCGGAGGGAACTCCCCTACGCTTTCGAGTTCGCATTGAACCATATACGAGGTTCCCCGATTATCCGCGACCAGTCTGCGACGGAATTCCAAAGCTCTTTCTAGATTCGATCCAGAAAGTTCCTCCGACAGCATCAGAGTGTCTGATTCCGCTAGTAGCGTCCGATGTCGGGTCTCCTGCGAACACAACATCGCTTCAGACTCCTCACTCCTCACCAGAAGCTGGTGCATATGCCTCATGGGCGTGTACGTGTATACCGTCTGTCCGTTACGGACCCGGACGGGACTATCCTGATCAGGCATTGACTCCACTGGGGCCAGGAGGTGAGCCGTGGTGTACCTCCTGCGTCTACGATTTTTTGCAGCGATTGCGTTAGCATCCTCGTTACTTTCCTCATCGATTTTAGCTGCTGCTTCCGCTAGGTTTGCGTTCCGAAGTATTTGGATCGCCTGGTAGTTCGGTATGTTCACCCTCGAAGGGGGAGGTTCAAACCGTACGGCTCCTGATCTGTAGTTAGAGGCTCGGTACAATATACGTAGCCCTGCTTCGCCACAGAATTCCTTCTCCCTTCCATGGGTATGAGGGAGGAGGGGAAGTATTCCCCTCGAGTTTCGGAACGATCGTCCGTAACGTGCCTCTGCCTCTAACAGTTCCAACATCCTCTCTGGGTCCAACAGGACGTTGTACAGCCAGAGAAAATCTGATCGATTCGCGGGGGTCATCAGCCACTGCTGGGCCTTCTCTGGGAGGTCTATCTCCAATTGAGTTCCCACTGTTAGGAACTGTACTCGTAGGTCTGAGAATTCGAGACCGTCTCCCAATACTTCGATCCCCATTGACTCCAATACCTCCCTTAGGACCATAGCTACATCTTCCGGGATACACTCCTGAATTCGAATGACGTCTTCCAGACGCAATGTCATTTCGGACAAGGGTTGTACGGGGAAGTTGGTCCTGCTATGGTGTATTGCGTGCGTACGCTCCCAGTTGGGCGTATTCATAGCTGGGCTCTTCAGGAGACTGGAGAGTGAACTTCCTCGTCTCGGGGGAGGAAGGTTCAGGGACTGTACTGGAGGTGTTGGTAACCTCCGGGATGACGTTCGAGATTGTTCGGATACGGCAGGGGATACCCTCCTCTCTGGAAGTTTCTCCTGTTGTCGTACTGTGAGAGGGTCAGTACTCCCCCCTTGTACCCTTTCGATAGCGGCTACTTGACCGCTGACTCTTCCACCCGCGTTCGAAGCTGACTCCATGTCTAGCTGCGGTATCGGTCCAGGGGGAGGTCCTCTCGTTCCCCAGGTAGGGGAGTATGCGAAACCTCCCATGGGACTACTGGCAGGTTGGGCGTAACCCATGGAGGTAAACCTCCGTTGTGGTGGTCCCATCCCAGGTTCCACTGGAGGGGGCCCCTGAACCTCCGGTTGACGTCCCTCTGGGGTCCGGATGTTGCTGGCGGTTTCATCCCCGAACGACTGTTCTGGGATGGACATCAGGCGTTGACCAGCTGCCACCGTGATGACAGTGGAGCTAGCAGCCGGGTTTGATTTTTGAGCTTGTGTCGTGTTTCCACGAGATAAGGCGCTCTTTTGTTTCTTTGATTCGGTCTTGGAACTAGAAGGTCGTTCCGTTGACGTCGCCGACATTTCGTCGCGACGAGTCCGTTCGGTGACGGGAGAGCTTGGTATAATGTAAGACCTGGGTCAAAATAGGTCTTAGGGTAGGTTTTGGTATGTGGAGGTTTGTGTTGTAGCGTGCTAGGAGCAGGCTGGAGCTCGAAGGGAGCTACGAGAACCGCGACCGAGGACGGGAATGACCTAGTAGTGGTTGGAACGACGAGATGGTGACCCTTGAGGGGTTCCTAGGAGGTCCAGGGAGGTCCCTAATGCGTAGGGAGGTTCGGGACGAATGCGGGACCGTAAGATATTGCGTAGTAGGAGTTGTACTCGCTAGAACGTCAATATAGAGTCGAGTAGGTAGTTTATGCAACGGGGTCTCGAGGGTGTAAGCTCCCGAGAAGGGATATGCCAGGGAGGGTAGGTCCCTGGGGACTAGGTTTGAGGATGGTCGTCCTCGAGTGTGGGAGGTGGTAACGGAGAAGCAATACGTAGTTCGACGTGAGGGGTAGCTTCGACGTTACCTAGATCGAAGTCCCGAAGCTTACGAAGTAGCTAGGGAGCTCTGGAAGGTTTGGGGAAGAGTAGCTCACCAAGCGGGTAGGCGTTGGGGAGCTTTAGTAATGTTCGAGGGAGCTCGGGGACTCACTCGGCAGGCTTAGACTTGAAGTAAAAGCGTATATTCGATCGTACAGACGATCAGAGAGACAATAGACAGAAGTAGAGAGGAACAGAGGTAGAGAAACAGAGAGTAAAGAGAAATCCGTATGGTTAGCAGGTACAAAGGGACAGGGACTGGACCTATGCAAAAGGGTGTGTGTTCAAAATATACCAAGCTGGCGCTTGGAGACGTTACGGAGCTACTTAAATAGGTATGGGAAGTGAACAAGGGAACATCGGAACCTAGGGACATGAGGCAGTAGTCGAAGGAGACAGGTGATCGAGATTTGTACTTAATGGGGCTGGTGCTAAGGAGTTTCGTACGCGTGTCGGGAGGTTGTCAGGATAGTCTTGGGGAGGTGCGTATTACCCGTGGTCCTGTCTTGGGGAGGTGCGTAGTACCCGTGGTCCTGTCTTGGGGAGGTCGGATGTCTTGGGGAGGTGTAAGGAAGCATGTGGGATGGTGCTGGGACTGGTTGGTTGTGGTCAGGGCATGACAAACTAGCTCCCGTCGAGGGCCACCCAGATCAGCAACAGAAGCATAACCTTCATAGTTCCGGAGCAAAGATGATTGTGGTGCTTTACTCAAATTGACCACGTTCTTATAACGGCTAAAGACCAAGCCCAACTTGAGGCGTCTAAGGCACAGCAGATGAGGTAGTGAATCACAAGGGAAAGAAAACAAAACAACATACGCGACCGCATTCAATGACAAGGTGGTGCAAAGAAGACAAGTCGGCCATTCTCAACTTCATGAGCATCAGCAGAAGCAGACGAGTAAGGAAGAAGCTTTGAAGGACTTCGGAAAAAAAATGTAGAGTAATAAGGAAGAAAACAAAGCACGGACGGTGGAACCCAGGGAAGACCAAGATAATGATTCTTCATGCAGTCCGGCTGCAAAACTTCATCCAATACGGTACGATTGGTGGAAGTGGTGGAGGCGACTGACTTGACTATAACAGGCGGACTAACAATAAATGACAAAGGGACATGGTTACAAATTACTTGCTACAGCAAGGAAAAAACTTACCTAGCAGCACCGTCATCTTCATCAGATGAAAAGTCGTCATCACTATTGGGAAGGGGTATATCCAAGGCCGAATCAAACGACCTACATCAAAAAGAATCAGTAGATGAGACAAAGAATGGAATGTGAGAGTCATACAATTTGTTTGTGGTAGAGAAGTCGCCACCAGCTGCATCGGTAGCCTCAGCTACAGGCGAAATAGGAACGGCGCTCCCTGCAGTAGATGGAAAGAGACATTACATAAATTATTCATAATCAGAGGAAAATAGACGGATATTCACTGGTAACAGAATCTTGAGTAGCCACCAAAGGAGCGGTTGTCTCAACGTCCAATGTAGATATAGAGGGTTCTCTGAAATTTGATGAGTAGAAACATAGAGGTCTTGATGGTAAAACAAAGTATACTCACTGGGTACCTCAGGTGGAATATCGGAAAGGTCAGACTCAGAGGCAGACCCAGGTGTTGAATGTTTAGAGTGTTTCTTGGAAGGGCTGCAAATGTAGAAAGAGATTCAGTACCAGAATTGATAAGAATAGAAGAGAGACCTTTCAGCGTTGAGTGACGGTGAGCGTTTCCTAGGGCGAGTTCTGGCCATTATAACAAAGGGGAAAGAGATACAGATAGCAAGACGGTGACACGCCTAAATTTTGGCTAGACATCTATGTTGTGAATTGTGACATTTTCACGTATAGATTCGTATCAAGAGGACTGTAATTGAGACCCGGATTGACAGTCAAAGTCAATACTGAATCAGTCTAATAAGTTGAAGGGACCATATACCCATACTACCACAAGTTGGTTAGTTTACCCATCCCTGATACTACCTACGGATAGCAGTCTACCTGTTTGTCAAGCAGGATTATACCAGACTCGGACTACATCCGAAGGATGACCATTCACGTATGACATACCAAGGGTATTCTTATTGGACCTTACACTGGCAGGAGTTTGGAAGAACTTACTCAAGTGACCATGAACCAAGGATTGACTCGAAATGACTTTCTAGAACTCAGGAATTATCAAATACTCCTTCTAGAACGAGATCATGCATTAATCTAAAGACTGTGATTTAGTCTAATAGACCAATCAAGTTGCATGGTTGAGGAAAATGACTAGAAGAACGATCGAAGTACTGCAAGGCTCCGAAGACATATCAAATGAATGTCAA
Organism: Lentinula edodes; assembly: GCF_021015755.1. Lineage (NCBI taxonomy): Eukaryota > Fungi > Basidiomycota > Agaricomycetes > Agaricales > Omphalotaceae > Lentinula > Lentinula edodes. Next base: position 445,577 of record NW_025764343.1, read on the forward strand.
AGAGTCCTGACGTAGAAAACATTGAAGAATGCAATTAAATGAATACTATGCGTAACTCCCTTGATAGAGTATAGGCACAATGGGTGTCTGTTGAAAGAGAGAAGCAATTAGTTTAATCCAGATGAATCAGATTGATAGGATTAGAATCGAGGAGAGCTGATTTGCCTCCGGACGAGGATGACAAACGATCGAAGTAAGTGTTGAACCGCAATGACAGTTGAACACCATTCGAGTCATTCTCTAAAAACAATTAAATTAAATGAATATTGAAGTACCTGCCTATGTTTGGAGGTATACTAGAATCTTGGAACCAATATGGACCAAATAAGGACATGTAGATTCAAATTAAATGGTATCTGACTGAGTGTAGAAGTTTCCTTGCGGTTCCGAACGTTGATTGTATTAAATTAATTGTACTATGCGACTCTATATTCTGTATGTATAAATAGCGATCCGATGTATCTGGAATACAAGTGATTTTGGGACGACGTTGCAGTGCTAATCCGTAAAAAGGAAAGACACACTCCCGCCAGACTGAAACCTCTTCGCTAGCAGCCATTCGGGCCCGGCACTTGTGAGTATAGGAACATTGTGTTCTGCTCCTTGTGACTGCGAGAAGTATATCCAGTTGTTGGGTATTCTTCGAACTTAGGATCAGTCGTTGGTCTTAAGGGCAAATCACGCTGTGTGGTTGTGCCAGCACATAGTTCTAGCCCTCCGTAGGGGTCTGTGTGTTTCGGTTTTAATTTACTTTGATTCAAACCCCCAATTCTTGATATACCCAAATCAATACAAACCAAAGCACAAATCGTGCTGAATCTACCTTGATCAAAGGAATATATCGAATCCTTAGAACGATTCAAATTGATTGATCAAAGCTTCTTACTTAGCTCTCAAAGCTTTGCGGAACCTTTGCCAACGCTACCCCTTGCTATTAAATAAATTTGATAGCAGTGAACTCGCATATTGTGTATTAGATTGGTTGGTTGGAGTGCCCATTAGATTCCTTCCTTTCTCTTTCACACAAAAACGAGGCAAGCTCGTTAACGGGAACAGGTGAGGAGTCAGTTTTAAATAAATCATTGGCAGAGTCTGACGACAAAGCCAAACAGAGATATATTGAAAGAAAAGAAGAAGGTAACGAAATTGAGTCAAGAAGAACATTGCCAAGTACAGAAGTAATGCTGACAGCTAAACCATAGAAGCATAGAAGAATACCAAAAATGTTCTAGAGCAAGTAAAACCACATTAGACAGGAGGTAGAAGCGGAGTAAATAAAAAGAATAACCAAAATTCATTGCTGAGTGAATATTCAAGTGGCGTATACATATTAGAAGACCTTAGATCCCAAGGTAGTTTGGAGTCCCTGTCAGTCTCGGCGAAAGAATGACACCCACACTTGTAATATTCAAGAGGTGTATGGCGGTGTATGCATATTGGAAGACCTAAGATCCAATGTAGCATGAAGTCAGTGTCGGTTTCAAGAATTCATGTGCAATGTGGGATGAAGGATGTCAAGGTTGTAGAGGATCTGGTGAAACCGAAGAGTGAAAAGCAGCATCTATGAACCAGATATGAATTAGAATTTTACATACAGAGGTAAAGAAAAGAACAAAGAAGTGAGGAAGAGCTGACAGCTGTAAAAGCAAAGCAGCATGTACACCTTCGAAGTTCAAAAATCAAAATCCCGAGGACAAGGAAAACACTTCCAGAGGGACTGGTGAAAGACAACTGTACTGACAGCTGTAAAACCAAAGGAGCAAATATACGTGGTAGGACCAAAGAATCCCGAGGACAGGGAAAATGTTCCAGAGCAAGGGGAAAATTAATCTAGAGCAAGTGGCAAATCTTTCCTTAAGAAAAATGGAAGTGAAATGGAGGACAAAGATCCAAGAGAAGGTCAACTTACTGACAGCTATTAGCAGAAAGCGGTGAATACATGTTAGAAGGACAAAAAATCCGAGGATGAACAAGATATGACAGCTGTAGCACAAAGCGGCAAATACACATTAGAAGGACATAATTTCCGAGGATGAGCAAGATATCCAGCAAGAAGCGAGACAGAACAGCTAAGGGTTCACGATAAGCAAATCAGAAAAGAAATTCCTACCCATCGACTCTACCTACCCGAGAAACCATGGATAGTAAAGGATATGATGAAAATCAAGCGAGTAAGTGAGTGGTAAGTGTGGAATAGCAGTACTATTCACAACATAAATGACAGGGGAAAAGGTTCAAGAACTTGCTGAGCAGAGGTTGCAAAATAAATATGCGCCGTTTCACCTAGCAAATTTAACACTGGTGAGCAAGTGCTTGTTATCAAAACCTAGCTAAAGACATAATATAAACGGTAGGAGCCTGAATGGCAAGCGCATAAGATGATTGCAATGAATATAGGTATACCTGTGAACTGGCGATTGGTTGTTGATGGGGATCGAGGAGTGGAAGAAGTAGTGGTGGCAGTACAGGGGGTGATCGTTGGGATAGATTTGCCACCAATGAATATAGGGGGCGGCAACCTGTAAGTAATATGGGTGATGCAGGTTTATTCCAAAGATTGACTTGACGAAACATGAATAGGAAAAAGAAGGCAACATTTTTGAAGCAAAGTATCGAAATATGCGGCTTTGGAGGGCGTGCATTTGAAGATGCGGTGTTAACAATCGAAGATATTGATACACTATTTAGTAGGCAGGTGAAAGATGAGCAGATGGATCGCACCATTGTTACTGGTCAGTACAAGGAGTGGAGGACAATAAATGTAGGAAATCGGCTCTTCACAGCAAAGAATGCAGCACAGGGACAAGCACAAATTCCTTTTGGAGCAGGAGTGGACGACAAAGGTGATATGGCAAAGATAGGAGGGGGTACACATGTTCATATAGAGGAAAACCGAGTACACTATTTTGAACGCAAGATGGTAGGGGAGGAAGTCAGGTAAGGAAAATTATCGCATCCACTCCAAGTTGTTATCGACCAAACTGCTGGCCAGATTTGACCAAGTACAGCTGGTACTATTCAAGAAGGGTGATATCGTTGAAGTGAAGATGTCTATGATGTTGATAAAGATCATTAACAAGAAAAAGGAGGAACGATACCGCACAGTAGCAGTTTTGAGAAGTATAACTTTGTTCGATGGCACCTTGACAGAGGTGAGCCCTGGTGTCACATAGATATGGGTAGAATGACCTAACGATATATAGGAGGCCCAAAGAATCAATCAAAGGAGATATACAACGGAAACAAGGCAAATCAGAAGGAGGGTGGACTACAAAATGGAAATGGAAGGAAGCAGGCGTATGGATGACTCTTAGTGCACTCAGTAATAAAGATTATACTGGAATTAGGAAGAATCACTGACATAATGATGAAATTCAGATAGATAGCTCCGTCCAAGACTGGTAGCTTGGTGACCAAGCCCTCTAAGAGAATAATCAAAAAGTTTGATTAAAGTTCGCCTGCGGGGCGGAACCTCGATAGAGCAAGACTGGGACCAGTGCAATAGATAGCAAATAAGCAGATCGCAAAAGCATCACACGTATTATGTGTGAAGATGAGGGTCAGAAACAGCCACACAAGGAAAATCTATGGAACTTGAAGTGCATCATTATATTAGAAGACATACGTATGGTAACGAAAACAATCAACAGATTTGGTTAGTGGAAGTAGCCAGTACATTACTAGGATTCAAAGCACGGGGACAAACAATACTAAGAAGAGAGTGAGAACAATAAGACAGAAATGAAACAAGAAACATACTGAGCAAATGCCTCTTCACCTATGGATGTATCAGAAGCAAAAGTAGGGATTAAAGTACGAGTGAGAGGTATGTAAATACCAGGAAACCTCCAAAGAGGAGAAAAACCCATAGCGTGATTACAAAATACAGAGGTGCAGGAATCAATCCAAACAGGATCAGGAGAGGAAGTAACAATCAAAGCAACATTGTCAGTGTTTGGCAAAGGATAAGTGCAGTAATAGAAACGACGGTAGAATGTAATGTATGGTGAACATTTGATTGCATCAAGAATATCAAAATATGGGAGGCGGCCAGTTAACGAGATGCGAATGCAAGCGACATGCATAGCTGGAGAATCCGGGTGGAAGAGGGCAATATCACAGGAATATTGATGAGGCTGACAAAAAAAGTCAGACACCAACACAAAAGAAAGTAATGCACACAAACATAGAGGGGACCATGAACGTAATCATGGATGCAAGATGACAACACATAGTCAAATAAATCCTGATAACTCCTCAGGACTGACGGTCCGGAATCGGAGCAGGAAGGCGGTTGAGGCGACTGGCCAAGGAAGAAAACAATGGGTGATAAAGGACAGGAGGTGGGAGGATGATCAAGAGCAAGATAAAGCGGTCGTCGAATTGAAAGAAGGGAGATGGGTCACACGATGAGTATGTCTGGCAGAGATATCAGTTGAAGACATAAACAAAAACAAAACACGTACAGTCTCAACCGTTGACAGTGCTTAACAATAGCATGGGCCATGTATTCAGTAGCATCATGAGCATTCCATGGTCATCGAAAGCAATACCACAGAGGAAGAGGACCAAGGGCAGGTAAGATGAGCAGTTGGATTGACAAGGATGATGAGCCGTGATGACGACGAAAAAGATGCATATGCAAGATGATCAGCATTGGCATTGAATTTGACAATTGATGAAATAAGAACACGTGAAGACTCCAGTAGGTAAGGAGAAGTGTTGCAGAAAGTTCAAAACGGCAACTGCGATCCTGAAGTACATCAGGGATGGTGATGTGAAGTTGAAAGAAAACGAGGTAAATCCTGGCAGAAGGATTATCGAAGTACAAAACTCGGACTAGCTCTTATTTTTCTGAGAAGATGGGTGAATAACATAGAACGAAGAAAGGGAAAAGGAAAGGCATACAAGAGGAGCTAGTTGAACAGATGCAGAAAGGCACTTGATGTACTCAATACGACGCATGGGGGAAAAGGGGGGAATGTGAGAATGGCGAAAAAAAAAAATAATATTAAATAAGGGATGCATCGAAGGGGAGAGCGTATCGAAAGTAACAATTTTGACGAGTTTCAGTTGAAGGACAGGAAAGCAAGAAGGAGAGAGGAGGAAGGAACGAGAGATGACAATTACGCCAGGATTGTTGCTGACATAAGTAAGACTAAAAAGGGGAAGAAACTCTCACGTCTTAACGCAATCAAGAGGATGGATTTTGCCGCCATAAGAACGACTTCTATAATAGAACTCGTAATGAAATGTAGAGAATGTAGATGCCATACCTCAATTGACTTCCCACGGCAAGATGGCCGAGTGGTTAAGGCGTGTGACTCAAGTTATTTCATTAACTTCCTAATTCTCATGGGCGAATGTCCGCGTGGGTTCAAATCCCACTCTTGTCATTTTTTTGAGCCCTTATGTACGATCTATGATCTGGAGTTGGTTGTGTTTTTTGTTGTTGTTGTAGTTTGCTGTTGTAGTTTTGTTTTAGTTTTGGATATGAAGTTCATAGATAGATAAATAGATAGTAGGTGGTCAGTGGTAGGTGTCCCAGAATAGAACAACTGGTCTGACGCTCGATGGATCCAATGGCTCTAAGCAAGGATGAACGTTGAACTCGAACTTGAAGGTATATTATCCTCTGAAAGTCAACGTATACGTCTTGTAGTAGTCTCATTTCCATCCTACTTCAGAAATTATCAGGAGGGTATTGGATGTACTATGTAGTGACTTCCGTTTATGTTTGATAAACTCCCAGTACATTTGATAAACTCCTAGTACATCCCTCTTTGATATCAGCTGGTTGATTGGACGTTGACCCCCCTCCCTCCCTCCCTTATCGATATCAACCGATAATCGGTTGAACGTTGACCCCCCTCCTCACCGACCCCTCATCGACCCCCTTCCTCATCGGTCCCCTCCATGGCGTCGTTGTTGAAACGATGTACATACTTATCGACCACTATTTCCGACCCGATTTCGACTGGGTTGTCGAAAGATTGAAGGATCATCGGAACCAAATCGATGAAGTACCTTAGAAGGTACTATGTAACCACTAAGTAACCGCTGCGGTTAGAAAGAGACGTGCGTGCGTGAATAAGAAGTGCGTGCGTGAATAAAAGTGAGTGGGTGAATAAAAAGTGAGTGGGTGAAATGAAAAAGTGTAAGTGAGGAGTGCGTCAGTGAATAAGTGAGGCCTCAGAGTTCCAGATAAAACAAACTCACTATACTTCGGCCCACCCCCGCCCTCCGGGACAGTCCACGTTATATCCTGCGACGGGACTTTGATATCACAGAGTTTACAGTGTATGCAGTTTTGTGCGTTGATTACGAGTTTTTTGCCGTTCCAGGATTCGCCGTCGCTGGCTTTGGCTTCACTAACTTCACCTTCACCACTACCGCTGCCTTCACCGCTGCTGCCTTCACCACTACCGCCTTCACCGCCTTCACCTTCAAGGCTGTGCGGAGGTTCCTGTCCAGTAGTAGAGTGGTGATTATCATCATCGACATCGACATCGACGTACTCATACACACCCGCGGGACACGCTCTAGCGAGTAACCCCGCGTACTCGCCGATGTTTATTTGGTGTGGGCTCGGCGGAGGGAGGGGGGGGGAAGTGACTTTAGGGATGAACAGTGTATCTTCCGTGGTTTCCGTCTCCGTGTCTTCGGTTTCCGATTCGGTTTCCGCGGTCCCTTCTTCGTGGATCTCGCTGATCCTAACATCCAATACAGATTCACCACCTCCAAAACCTCCAAAATCGGTGTCGGAGGAGGAGAGAGCAGCAGCCCCTGGTCGACCGAGGACCCTCAGATGTTCTGGTTGGTCTTCTTCGTGGGAAGTACCGGTCAACATGAGTGAAGTAAGGAGGTCCGTGGACAGGGGTGGGTCGAAGGGTGGGTAGGGGATAGGGGTGTGGGCGGTGGATGGATCGGTTCTTAGGGAGTCTAAACTCCTTCCTCCATCCAAACTCTCCCTCCTCTCTTCCTCGTTCTTAGTATGTCTAAACGTCCACGGTGTTCTCCCTTTCAACAACAACGTATCCACGCCAGAGTACAACACACCCCCGAGGACACCGAGACCGCGTTTCGAGAGCACCGACGAGGAGGAGAAGGAGGGGCGTAGGTTTCGGGTTTCGTGCAGCTCGGTGTGGATCCATGAGGAGAGGAAGGAGGTGGTGTAGGGGGATGTATCTATGGGGTCGTTTTCGTTAGCCTGTTGTTGACACCCATCCCAAACACCCTGGCAGCGAGGATCCCCATCCCCATTGCGGTGTGCACGCCTTTGATCTTCGCGACGTTGACGGTGCCGGCGGCGTCCCGATGAGTGCGCCACCCGGGAAGTGCAGAAGGGGGAGCGATTGGAGACCGCCTTCGTTAGTACACGTGCGGCGTATGCGATTCGCGTTGCGGGGGATAACAAACGACGGATATACGGATGATGCTTCATCATTTGAAAATCCCTATACGGGCTCCGATACGGGTTTTCCCAGTCCGCGCCCACGACGAGACCGATAGACAGGAGGTTGGCATCCATGTGGTATACCCACCCCCGCCGTAGGTGTTTAGATCTAGTGGGAAACCGAGAGTGTGGGTTATGGACCCGGGGGTGTATAGGGGGTGGGAGTCGGGGAGTCGCCAGATTTCTTTGAGGCCGAAGCCGTAGGTTTGGGGATCGCTTTCGTTGCGGAGGCGGTATTTGGTGATGAGGGTTTTGGTGAGGGACCCGTGGGCGCCTTCGGCGAAGAGGGTGGTGCGGCACGGAAGAACATTCCGGTTCGTAGGTTGTAGTGGATGAAGGGTGTTTTTGGGATCCGACGTCGTTGGTTAGGATTCCGAGCACTGCTGGTGCACGGGGCGGCGGCGGCGGCGATGATTGTGGTGATTTCGGTATTCCAATCCTCGTCACCTCTCTATCCCACCTCCCCTCCCACCCAACCCACGGACTCTGATACCCTCATCACTAAACACCACACCCGCACCCGCGAACCCCGGATAAATCTCCACCCCATAATACTCTTCCGCGACTCTCCCTAGCCACCTCGTCAACGCACTCAGCGAAATAACGAAATTCCCTTGATTGTTCATCTGCGGGGGGTGGGGGGATGGGATATTTGGATTTTTCGGTTAACCAGAGCATGTGGCTTTGTCCTGCTTTGACACCGAGCGGGGGTTGACCGCAGTTGTAGATCTGTTCGTATTGAGACGGGTCGGGACCTAATAAATCATGGAGAGCTCGTGGTTCGAGGACACAGCCGGAGACGATGTGGGCACCGACTTCGCTGCCTTTTTCGAGTACTACTACACGGAGAGCTGCAGAGGAAATGATTTATTGAGAATATTGCTAAAAATAGGCGGGAACGCACATTGTGACGACCCAGCTTCACGCTCAAGCTGCTTCAACCGTATCGCTGCAGCCAACCCGCAGGCCCAGCTCCTACAATCAACACATCACAGTTGTCTACCGCGCGTGGAACTGTTCTTCTGTTCAGCGCTGCGCTCGGTGAGCTGGAGAATAAACGTCGTTGAAGGCGTGGATTCGATTCATTCTGAATCTCAGACACCTTGTCCGTGTTACAGTAAAGAAAACGAAGACCCGGCTATAGGTTTGTTGGGCGTCTAAATCAATATACGGATCATGTAATGCCGGAAGTGCGGCATTTCATCTGCCTTGGTTATCTTGGCAACTTGATTGCGCAGCACATACATAACGCGTCATGTCGTCAGAGCAACACTGAGCAACCAACCTTGTCGAGTACTACCAAGTACAGTCTCTCGAAATAACATCCCTATTTCTGCTCTATGAGTCGGTTTACACAATATTCAGAAGTGAGCTAGCCATTTAGCTAGTTAAATATTATTGACCTTGTATGATACGATACAGGACTCCACCCGCCTCCAGTAGGACTCCAACGCATCGCCTACGATGCCGACACCCAGCAATACACATTCCGAGACGAGAACGGGAGATTGTACTACTCTGCGTCGGGGGAGTCGTACGGCCACTTGACAAGTGCTGGGGAATGGGAGTGCGGCTCGGGCTAGTGAAGTCCCGATGACTGAACCGAACCAAAACGGTCTCAAACTTCCCCTTCCCCCCAACACTCCCCGCTCGAATCCTTCTACGACATCCTCCCCCCGGAATCAATCGCCTCCGCTGGGTCTACCACGTCTCTCAAGTCTTCTCCTTCCCCTTCTCCCCTTCCTCCTCCTCCTCTCCCACATCCCCTTCTCCTCCCCCTCCTCCGCATCACCGCGTTCCACGCCATCTCCCGTTCCAGGTTCATCGCAGCCGCAAAAACGGTCGACGATCCCCCGGATGCCGCGGATGCAGAGTGTTGTGCAGGGGTTGATGAGGAGGGAGGTGACGGTGGGGAAGAGACGGGGTGAGCAAACACGTACATATCCATCTGGGCATCGAGATCAAGATGGTGGTGGTGATGAGGATGAGGATGACCGGGCTGGGTTGTTAAGAACCCACTCGGTGGTGAGCCGTTCGAGTACGGTGAGGACGAGTCAGTCGTCGGGGGTTACGCTTGTTGAGGAGACGGGGGAGGGGTGTTGATAGTCCACCCGAGAGTGGAAATGGTTTGGGTACATCACCAAACGAGGATGAGGAGGGTGTTTGAGGATGATGAGTCTGTATATACAAGGAGAATAATGTACCAATATGTACAACTCGGATAAAGTAACTGTCGTATGTATGTATGTATGTAAAACCAATATTATACATAAAAGTTGGACACAACATATGTACCAGAAATCCAACTGTCAAAACAAAACAAAAAACTTGCTTTTCTACATTCTACATTATGTATCCAGTCCTCAGGGCCTCAAATACCAAACAGGGACTCATCTTCCTCACCAACGACCTGCTCCTCCTCCTCCCCAGGCGCCTCTACAGCCGTACTCTCCAAAACCCCAACCCCAACCTCCTCAACCTCCTCAACATTCGAAACCACCACCATCCCCGATCCAACTCCACCCTAAACCCATCCCTCTCTCTCTCCAAAAACCTCACCCTCTCCTCCATACCCTTAATCTCCCCCACAAGATGCATATTCGCGTTAACCTGCATCAGCAACTCGTTTGAGATGTGTTTCCGTGCGCATTCTGATGTGTGGAGGTTTTGTTCTGATGTACGGAGTTTGTCTTTTGAGACGTGGAGGTTTTGTTCTGATACGCGGAGGTTTTCTTCTGATGCGTGGAGGTTTTGTTCTGAGACGTGGAGGGTTTCTTCTGATACGCGGAGGTTTTCTTCTGATACGCAGAGTTTGTCTTCTGATGCACAGAGGTTTTGTTCTGATACGCGGAGTTTGTCTTCTAATGCTTTTTTCTCGGTGTCCCCTGTCATCACTACGTGTCGGAGGTGGGTTACCTGTGCGTGAGATTCTTGAAGGTTCTTTGAAAGGGCGGTGTGGGTGTTTTGGAGGTGGGTGAGGTGGGTGAGGTGGGTACGGGACTCGGTTTGGGCATCGTGCATCTGGGATTGGAGTGCGGTGGTTTGGGATTGGAGATAAGTGTTTTGCGCTGTGAGGTCTTTTATGCGTTGTTCTTTCTGTTCAAGTTCTTTGGAAAGCGAGATTATCTTGGTTTCTGTGTGG